>NC_091160.1:34737384-34909476 GCF_040958095.1 Procambarus clarkii | reverse complement strand
AGAGAGAGAGAGAGAGAGAGAGAGAGGCAGAGAGAGAGAGAGAGAGAGAGAGAGAGAGAGAGAGAGAGAGAGAGAGAGAGAGAGAGAGAGAGAGAGAGAGAGAGAGTAAAAGTAATCTCCACAATGGCCCAGATATGAACCGTCGCCCCAGTGAACGAACTCACACGTGAACACAAGACAATTTTCCCGCTAAAACTCGTCTCAGTAAGTCCCCGCCAGGGGGTGATGACGTCACACAACAACAGTCGACCCAAAAACATTCAATTCCCAGAATTAATTCCATTTTATTATATTCGCTCACCATAGTACTTTACAAAATAAAAAGAACAATACATATAGTATTTTGTGCATATATATGTGCATGAATATATATGTATATAAATGCATGTTTATGTATATAAGGCTTACAGAGAGAAAGCGTTATCCTGCGTATATAAACATCATGATATTTACATACCAAACAGAGTCGCAGAACAAACTCAAGAGAATCTAATCTTTATTTACTTGGGATTTTGTGTTAGCAACTGGGTTAATATTATTGTTTTGTGGCGTGGGTGCCACTGCTTTGGCACACTTCCATTCAACCTCACTCCCACTCACCCCTTTCTCCCCTCTCCAATGGTTGACCCTCCCCGAAATGCAGGCCACAACAGTTGGGTAGGTTATCATGAGATAATTTCGGGGGCTTAGCGTCCCCGCGGCCCAGTCCTCGACCAGGCCTCCTTTTTGTTACACACCCCGACCAGGAAGTAGCCCGTAGCAGCTGTCTAGCTCCCAGGTACCTATTTACTGCTAGCTAACAGGGGTATCAGGGTGAAAGAAACAGGGGTATCAGGGTGATAATGACACCAAGTGTAAACTATGTGGTATGTTAAGGTCTCACACCCTCATCCCATTATCTTCTTGAGTACCAGCAGATTAATGTATATAGAACCACTGAGATAAGGACTGTTCCTTAACAAATAGTTTGGGTATGTGACAACGGATTGACGATATTATCTTCTCATGATGTGCTCGCCAGCCTAGGCAGAAATACGTGTAAGCAATTTAAACAATGAATGGCCTGCTTTTGACAGTAAAACCCGATATCGTCCATATTTCTGTTTTGCTAGAATCTCTATCAACGAAGGTAATTATGACCAACTTCTGTACAACTCTGCATGCATTCGCAAATGAAGAGCTGATAACCTATTTTATCGTCTCTCTCTCTCTCAAAAATAACTCAATCTTTCCCTAATTATATCAGTCCTAGGTCGATACAGAGCGATGGTCGGCGGGGAAATGGGCTACCCAAGGGTCTAACCAATTTCCTGGTTGGTCGTTGCCCTTCTTTACTAACAATTTCCGATGGGCGGACGTGACTATAATGGCTGCGTCACCCCCTTCCCCCCTCCACACACACACACCAGCTACTGTTTTTTGGGCTAAAACCTAATGTCAAGAATTTGTTATATTAACAAATTATGTAAGTACTACTCTTACTAGTATTACTACTAACAATAGTAATCAATAATAATAATAATAAATGGCTAATGCCAGTTTTTTAATTATTCATACGACGATTTCTTTAGATTGAATAGTCACTTCTGCGATAGGCTATGGATTGAAACACACCCCCCCCCCACTTCTGAGGCTACGCAACTCAACTTACTGTACAGCAGCCACCCCTCCCCATTATTATGACTACATAACTTACATATTATTAAGAAGAAAATCAGTAAGAGCCGTGATGAGGATTCGAACCTACGCTCTGGGTACTCCCAAGCACACGCCTTAGATAACTAGGCCACAACATGGTCAAAAGGATTGCAACCTGGGATTCTACTGAATCCACGAGGGTTTCTGAGGCTTCCACTGAATCCACGAGGGTTTCTGAGGCTTCCACTGAATCCACGAGGGTTTCTGAGGCTTCCACTGAATCCACGAGGGTTTCTGAGGCTTCCACTGAATCCACGAGGGTTTCTGAGGCTTCCACTGAATCCACGAGGGTTTCTGAGGCTTCCACTGAATCCACGAGGGTTTCTGAGGCTTCCACTGAATCCACGAGGGTTTCTGAGGCTTCCACTGAAATGATTGTCAACAATCACAAACAAGTGATTGTGAACCATCACAAATTGATTGTTAAAATATTGCTGAACAATGCTTTGCTCCCTATATGTTCAGAGAGCACCGCCTGACCCAGTAAGCGTAATATCCATGAGTCTCATTGATTCCATTTAGAATCAACGCTGATGACATGGAGGCATGCCTTCCCGCCGATTTACGACGGGCTGTGTCGTAAATCTCCCTACTGCCTTCCCGCTGGGTAAGTGTTTGACTCAAGTGCTGTTAACGCAAATTGTTTCCTACGGAACCAAAATACCTAACCTAGGGCCAGATTCACGAAAGCACTTACGAATCTGTACATCTTTTCTCAATCTTTGGCGGCTTTGTTTCCAATTATTAAACAGTTAATGAGCTCCGAAGCACCAGGAGGCTGTTTATAACAATAACAACAGTTGATTGGCAAGTTTTCATGCTTGTAAACTGTTTAATAAATGAAACCAAAGCCGTCAAAGATTGAGGAAAGATGTACACGTTCGTAAGTGCTTTCGTGAATTTGGCCCCTAGGCTTAACAATACGTAATTTGGGCAAGCCTAACTGGGAATGGATGGCCCATCCTCCTAAGAAATATAAGACACTTGGCTATAACGTAAGTTTAATTTTATAAGAGGAACTTTTTAAAAGTTTCTGCTGAAGGAAACCCCTTATGAAGCTATTTTTGTTTTCTCTTTTATTTAAATTTCTGAAATACAACATGTATTAAGCGAGATAAGGGAAAGCTTAATTTACATTCTCTAAAAAATTACCAGTAAGCGGTGATTTAACGGAAGTATGTGAATGGATGAAATGAAATATTAATAATATGTTAAACATATCAAAAGCAAAACAATAGATACAAATTGAGCAAGTTTAAATTAACAAAAATACCTTGTTAGCAACTTTGTATGGAATAAGGATTGTTGATTTATTAAATAAATTTCCGGGTAACAAAATGGAGAAGGCTTACTTGATTGTTTCAAGCGATGTTTAGACAAGCATGAATGAGTTTGGTTGGATATAAACTACAGAAGGCCTACTGGTCCGCGCAAGGCGGCAATGCATGGAAAAATAGGCCTACTGCATTTTCAAATATTATTTTATTCAAATGTTTATAATCTATAACATTATGCTGATTATAAATTTTTTTAAGCCAAACATCCTAGTCTATAATATTCGATTTGTAAATATTATTGAACATTCGGCTCCATGTAGAGTTAATAAATTGCTTCTTCCTTATTATTATAATATATATATATATATATATATATATATATATATATATATATATATATATATATATATATATATATATATATATATACATATATACATATATATATATATATATATATATATATATATATATATATATATATATATATATATATATATATATATAATATATATATATATATATATATATATATATATATAAATATATATATATATATATATATATATATATATATATATATATATAATTGTATTACTAAAATTATAGTTAATCATACTTTAACGCAAACTTTGGCCTTGAATATTCCTTTACGCTTCTCTCTAAAGGTTAATAGTTCACAAATGACCTATTACTAAAAAAATTTTATAAGAGGAACTTATAAAACTTCAGAGTCGCCAAACTTACAAGTTTGGCGACTCTGCGAAAAAATTATAATCCTCTTATACAGAGGTTAGGTTATCAGACCTTTGATGTAACAATTCTTCAATTTTTAACATGGTTTTGTTGAAGGTGATATCATTTTGTTGAAGGTGAATCATCTCAAGATAACCTCAAGATAACCAAGACATCAGCATAGCCTCGTTGAAAGGTCAGTAGAGCATCGCTGCAAGATCTATATAGCCTAGTTGCAAGGAATATACCATTTTCGTTGCAATATATAATCTTCTTTATAAGACCTATAAATCCTCGTATTAAGGTCTCGTTGTTGTTAAGATGAATGCATTACCTAAAATATTGTGAATCTCTTATATGAAAGTTAAAAGGTTACTGTGTGTGGATAGATAGGCAGGAGGGTTACTGTGTGTGGATAGACAGGCAGGCAGGAGGGTTACTGTGTGTGGATAGACAGGCAGGAGGGTTACTGTGTGTGGATAGGCAGGCAGGAGGGTTACTGTGTGTGGATAGGCAGGCAGGAGGGTTACTGTGTGTGGATAGATAGGCAGGAGGGTTACTGTGTGTGGATAGGCAGGCAAGAGGGTTACTGTGTGTGGATAGACAGACAGGAGGGTTACTGTGTGTGGATAGGCAGGCAGGAGGGTTACTGTGTGGATAGGTAGGCAAGAGGGTTACTGTGTGTGGATAGACAGGCAGGAGGGTTACTGTGTGTGGATAGACAGGCAGGAGGGTTACTGTGTGCGGATAGACAGGCAGGAGGGTTACTGTGTGTGGATAGGCAGGCAGGAGGGTTACTGTGTGTGGATAGGCAGGCAGGAGGGTTACTGTGTGGATAGGCAGGCAGGAGGGTTACTGTGTGTGGATAGACAGGCAGGAGGGTTACTGTGTGTGGATAGGCAGGCAGGAGGGTTACTGTGTGTGGATAGGCAGGCAGGAGGGTTACTGTGTGTGGATAGGCAGGCAGGAGGGTTACTGTGTGGATAGGCAGGCAGGAGGGTTACTGTGTGTGGATAGACAGGCAGGAGGGTTACTGTGTGTGGATAGACAGGCAGGAGGGTTACTGTGTGTGGATAGGCAGGCAGGAGGGTTACTGTGTGTGGATAAGCAGGCAGGAGGGTTACTGTGTGTGGATAGACAGGCAGGAGGGTTACTGTGTGTGGATAGGCAGGCAAGAGGGTTACTGTGTGTGGATAGACAGGCAGGAGGGTTACTGTGTGTGGATAGACAGGCAGGAGGGTTACTGTGTGTGGATAGACAAGCAGGAGGGTTACTGTGTGGGGATAGGCAGGCAGGAGGGTTACTGTGTGTGGATAGGCAGGCAGGAGGGTTTCTGTGTGTGGATAGGCAGGCAGGAGGGTTACTGTGTGTGGATAGACAGGCAAAAGGGTTACTGTGTGGGGATAGGCAGGCAGGAGGGTTACTGTGTGGGGATAGGCAGGCAGGAGGGTTACTGTGTGTGGATAGACAAGCAGGAGGGTTACTGTGTGTGGATAGGCAGGCAGGAGGGTTACTGTGTGTGGATAGACAAGCAGGAGGGTTACTGTGTGGGGATAGGCAGGCAGGAGGGTTACTGTGTGTGGATAGGCAGGCAGGAGGGTTTCTGTGTGTGGATAGGCAGGCAGGAGGGTTACTGTGTGTGGATAGACAGGCAAAAGGGTTACTGTGTATGGATAGACAGGCAGGAGGGTTACTCAGTAGACAGAATATAGAAGTTCTTGCAAGGCAGGATCAAGTATAACATTTGTGATTTACGGCTGATGTTCTGTGATGATAATGAAAAATTAGTTTACTGAGAATTATATAAACAATATATGTAGTATTTTCCCTTGTAAATTGATGTAAATATGATATTTATATGGTATATTATTTTATAAAGAAATAAAGATACATGTACAAAAGTCTTATTCATAATTATATGTGCATTATTAATTATTTTGACTAAAGTACAATTGTCCAGAATTTATATCTACATTATATAGTCGAACGGCATTAAAACATAGAACGCCGAATAGTTTTTTTCTCAGTTGGGTACAAGAACACGCGACCTCGTGTCAATAGGCTCCATACACACCCTTCCCATAGCTCATGGTAAGTCTTACCAACGACTCAATTACTGCTGGGTGAACAGTTAAGGATTGACGCCTAGTCATTAGTCAATCATCCCTGGGGCCAGGATTCGAATCTAGACCAATTTGGTGGCGAGGCGCGGGCAGAATGTGTGACTAAAGCGCCCATCACACGCAAACTGTGAAATGATTCCCCCAATAACATTGTGTTTACAAACGGGATTATTTCCGTCTACCGAGCATGGAGTCACTATAGTGCTTCTCGCTGCAGTAATTATTGGACACTCGTATTTGTGAGGCCTAAATATTATAATTATGATCAATGTTCGCGCTTGTTTCTGTGTATTGATGCTCACATACATGTATGTCAACGTATGTGTGTGCCAGGGTCTGTGTGTATTCACCTAGTTGTGCCTGCTCTTTCTCACACACACACACACACCAGCCCGTAATATCTGTATAACTCCCAGGTACCTATTTACTGCTAGGTAAATACCCTGTGGTCCCGGGTTCGATCCCGGGCGCCGGCGAGAAACAATGGGCAGAGTTTCTTTCACCCTATGCCCCTGTTACCTAGCAGTAAAATAGGTACCTGGGTGTTAGTCAGCTGTCACAGGCTGCTTCCTGGGGGTGGAGGCCTGGTCGAGGACCGGGCCGCGGGGACACTAAAGCCCTGAAATCATCTCAAGATAACCTCAAGATAGGTAACAGGAGCATCGGGGTGAAAGAAACTCTGCCCATTTGTTTTTACCATCACCTGGAATCGAACCCGGCCCCTAGGATTACGAGTCCAGAACACTATCCACTTAGCTATTAAGCTCCTGTGTATATATCAGTGTATGTGAATATATCACGTTATCCTAAAAAAAATTATGTTTACGAGCCGAAACTTTGTATTAGTAACGTCTTTTTTTTATCTTTTTTTTATCTTTTATCTTATAAAATACAATATAAATCATATATGATTTTATATTAGTAACGTCAGCAGAATGTCGCACGGCCTTCCCTCTCCCTCCACACACTGAGAAGACACGACCGCGCCAGTTTAGGCAGCGTATATTGCACAGTTCACGAGCCTCAAAGAGGCTACGAGCTTTGTAATAATAACCTTATGGTCCTTCAAAAGGTTATTATTACGACCCATCCTCCAGCCCAAGCTGTAAGTCAAACACTGACACTGTTTCTACTACGTTAGTCCGGTTTTTGACAGCACGAAACTAATTGACAGGATGAATCTTCCGTACAGTATTTTTATATATTTTTTATCGGAAATGTAAATTAATATTTGTATATATTGTGGTTTTATGTATAGTTAGGCCTAAATAAGGTTTGGTAAGGTGTTGTGGTGTGAGAGAGAGACAGACAGAGAGAGAGGGGGGAGGGAGAGAGAGAGAGAGAGAGAGAGAGAGAGAGAGAGAGAGAGAGAGAGAGAGAGAGAGAGAGAGAGAGAGAGAGAGAGAGAGAGAGAGAGAGAGAGAGGAGGGAGAGAGAGAGAGAGAGAGAGAGAGAGAGAGAGAGAGAGAGAGAGAGAGAGAGAGAGAGAGAGAGAGAGAGAGAGAGAGACAGAGAGAGAGGAGGGAGAGAGAGAGAGAGAGAGAGAGAGAGAGAGAGAGAGAGAGAGAGAGAGAGAGAGAGAGAGAGAGAGAGAGAGAGAGAGAGAGAGAGAGAGAGAGAGAGGGAGAGAGAGAGAGAGAGAGAGAGAGAGAGAGAGAGAGAGAGAGAGAGAGAGAGAGAGAGAGAGAGAGAGAGAGAGAGAGAGAGAGAGAGAGAAGGGGGGGGGGAGGGAGAGAGAGATTAAGGGACTCAGGTTTCAAACTTCAAGTCATAGGCTTCAAACATGCCAAGGAGAACTATAAAGTTTATGAAGTCAGTATTTGACTTATATGATGGGAACCTAACAGCCCCTTGTTTTAATGACGGCCTGTACTACTATTATGGACAATCTCGTAGCGGTTTACAGCATGTAAACTGTAATATATATATGCAGCCTAAACTGCCATTATACCGGTAGGAGGGGTAACTCACCCATAGTCTTATTGTATGAAAACCCGTAATAAACCAAAACAAATTAATAATTTAAATCATTCTTCATACTTTATTTTTGAAATAATATTGACTAAAATTTAGTTAATCTATAAATTAAAACGTCTTGCCCAAAACACTGATACACTTTTTTCTCATAAATATTATTTCCCTGGGCTTATCTTACACTTTATATCTAGAAATACTTGATAGTAATAGCCTCAATTGTCTTAGGGGAAAAAAATACATTGAAAACTAAGAAAAAAGACTTGTTTTACCTGGGGAAGACAGCAGGCCAGTAATTACCCGCAACAGCTGGACAAAATCCGGTCGTCTTTTGTTAGGTATGAAAGAAAACTGCGATTCTCACTATTTTAAAATTTTGTCCCGAAGGACAAGTGTATTGGGCAGCGTACACCATGTTGTCTCTCCTTCACTATGTTGTCTCTCCCTCACCATGTTGTCTCTCCCTCACTATGTTGCCTCTCCCTCACCATGTTGTCTCTCCTTCACTATGTTGTCTCTCCCTCACCATGTTGTCTCTCCCTCACCATGTTGTCTCTCCTTCACTATGTTGTCTCTCCCTCACCATGTTGCCTTTCCCTCACCATGTTGCCTCTCCCTTACTATGTTGCCTCTCCCTCACTATGTTGCCTCTCCCTCACTATGTTGTCTCTCCCTCACCATGTTGCCTCTCCCTCACTATGTTGTCTCTCCCTCACCATGTTGCCTCTCCCTCACTATGTTGTCTCTCCCTCACCATGTTGCCTCTCCCTCACTATGTTGCCTCACCCTCACCATGTTGCCTCTCCCTCACTATGTTGCCTCTCCATCACTATGTTGCCTCTCCCTCACCATGCTGCCTCTCCCTCACCATGTAGCCTCTTATTTTTATACACTCTTGTTTCTCCTAAATAGACCACCTGAGTTAATAATACACACCCGTGTATTAATAACGTGTATGGAATAACAAGCAATTAATCCCGTCATCATACACCATGGTTCAATGCTCGTTAGTCTAGTCGCCAAAACCCCTTTTGTTTATAAATGAAAGCACTTTAAATAACTCACAAATGAATACATTCAAACTCTTCTTCAACAGGATTTTCCTCTCTTAGTTTAATTTACATTTGGATTCCCTACTTACGAGATGAACAAAAAATAATGTTGTGTATAAGTGCCAGGGGTACCTATTTACTGCAAGTGAACAGGCGCATTAGGTGAAAGAAAATGTCCCCCAAGCATTTCTGTTCCGTCCGGGAATCGAACCCGGGATCGCAGGCTTGTGGTTAGGTTTTTTTTTGGTGTTTAGTGTACTGATTGGCTGAAATGGTCCGTTAACGAAATTGAAATTGAAATTTAATTGAGGTAAAATACACACAAAGGGATGAGGTAGCTCAAGCTATTCTCACCCCGTTCAGTACATCGTGTTAATACATACATAGACACACATCACAAACAATAAACATATTATCAAACATTCTTAGAGATAAACATATACATTTCCTTCCGTTAGCGAGGCTTTCACTGTGCCTGCATTTTATAAACACAAGATTTTATATCTTGTGTTTATAAAATTTATAAACCTCTTTATGTTTTTTTTCGTTTGTATATATATATATATATATACATAATGACTTTACTGTATTTCCGCCGCCATTAACTTAGATGAAGAACATTACAGTCAGTGCGGTATCCTACACCAGCCAGCAGAGGCTAGGGGCTAAAAACAGAGTATTATTATTGTGTCAAAAAAATTAGATGCACCAAAATATTATCGCACATAATAGCCAGCACAAAAACACCACTTTTGAGATACACAAAAAGAAGAAATAGCTGATAATATTTATCATGTAATACCAGAACGAGAAATTTTTATAATTCACATTACGCTTAACGCAAAAAAATTGAATAACAGAAAAATATTCCTTTATAACAAAGTGCTATATAGTATAGAAATAGCATGACGCTTTTTCATGATACAAAACACCCGACACAATGAACTATTATTTATATTTGTATAACATTCTTGCAAGAAATTACTGAAGACTTGAGATAAAGAGAGAGTGTCGTACCGCAGCGAGAAGAGTGAGAGATCAGTTATACTGTGACCAGCGCCTCGCTAGCATACAGCATACCCCGAGGGTCTCTTCCAGTATAACAGTATGTATATACGCTGTGTATAGCCTCAAGTATTTTCTCCGGGAATGTAAGGCGGTAATGTTAATGAGTGATTTTTGAACGACCTATCCAATTCAGCTGTTACTGCAGACATGAATCATGGGTATATATACGATTCTGTTGTATATTTATATGTATGCTACATATTAATATATGTGACAGACCAAGGAGGAAAATTGAAATAGGAATTTCCTTAAGTACTTTCGTATATTAATACATCTTCAGAAGGAGTCATTTTTAATCACGTGTTTATTTTCGTGATTTACACATATTAATATATGTACAAATGGCGTTAGATTATTATATTATGTTTTGTACGAAAATATTAATAGTTTAGAAGTATTTAAGTAGTTTTCATAATTGTGCTGGATTTTTTTTAATCGTAAATTAATTGTTTATATACTTTTGGTAATCATATTACTAATTGTTCGCGTAATATTATAATGGTTCGTTTATTTGCAATTTTTGAGTAAGCAATTTTTTAAAAATAATTTTGCAACAAATGAATTATGTGCAAGTTTTAAATAAAAAAAAATATATTGAATTTCTTGTACTTCATTCGTTTATATATTTTTCAATGTTTACTTAAAGAAATACGTCCAAAATTACAATAAAGACTGAATCAAATTTTAGAACGTTTAATTTTAAAGGAATTTACAAGGATTTTGTTAAATATAAACAAGAATTACTTGTAAACAGAATTTGTTTTGATTCTAACAAAATAATTAATGAAAGAAACTGTTTAAATAAATTTTGGAAAATTTTAAAGTGTGTCAGCGATGCTCCCAACCCGTCCTCTTAAGGTTTCCCTACGTCAAGAAACAGTCGTACTAACCACTAATAGTGGCCTTATCCTAACCTACCAGCGGACCCGCAAACAGAAAACCGGACAGTACGTCAATTTCACGAGCCGCTACCATTTGCTAGTACGACAATTTTTGGCTTTAGAGTATACGTCAAAATACGTCGTTCTATTACCAGTCGGACAAGCAGCAACACCCGAGCTCCTTGACGGTACAATCTCTGAACTCACGGGCTCACCATAGCCCGTGCTGCTTGGAACTTTTTGTTCTAGGTATCTCTGAACAATACTTCTGTAGACAGTTTTAAGGCTGCCCCATTGTTACATATTTTCTTAAACCTTCATGTACAATGTATAAATTCATGTATAATGATGTTTTCATAATACTAACAGGTTAATTAAAAATATATATTAAGTCAACGTGGCGTTAAAACATGTTAATATAGAAATCTTTTGAGTTTTGAAGTGTAAGATATTTTTTGTGATATATATATGGGTTCTGTAGTACTGTATTCTGCGACCTCGCTATATAATCGAGGACGAATCCCCCGGGGTAGGACAGTAACGGTTGGGCGCGTTTCATTTCACCTGATGCCTCTGTTTTACTAGCAGCAAAATAGGTACCCGGGGATTTAGGCAGCTGTAGTGGGTTGCATGCGGATAGGTCAGTAGTTGGTCTATAGGGAAGCTTCAGAAACCTCACTACAGGACAACGGGATTTATTATTATTGACAAAATATCTCGGTGATAATGTAGTTTACAGCGACAGTGGAGTACACAGTAAATCGCTTTTTCTATTATTTTTTTTAGTGTAGTACACATGTAGCGACTCTCCGACTCTTTCTCTTTCTCTCTCTCTCTCTTTCTCTCTCTCTCTCTCTCTCTCTCTCTCTCTCTCTCTCTCTCTCTCTCTCTCTCTCTCTCTCTCTCTCTCTCTCTCTCTCTCTCTCTCTCTCTCTCTCTCTCTCTCTCTCTGTCTCTCTCTCTCTCTCTCTCTCTCTCTCTCTCTCTCTCTCTCTCTCTCTCTCTCTCTCTCTCTCTCTCTCTCTCTCTCTCTCTCTCTCTCTCTCTCTCTCTCTTTCTCTCTCTCGCTCTCTCTCTCTCTCTCTCCTCGAGTGAGTTAGTGAAGAAGCACTGCCTATGCACTCTTGACCTACAGAAGCACCTGTCACCTGCTTATCCTGCTTGTCACTGCTGACCTCATTAGCGGGTTGGCTCACGCGCGCGTGTGTGTGTGTGTGTTTGCTGATGTGTTTGTGTTTGCTGGAGTGTGTTCAGACTCTTGGGTCCCGGCTTGCAGATATCGCTTCTCTGATCCACATGCTTCTTTTAAAACAGCGCTTTGTGATATCTGCAACCATGTACTGATAGGTACAGCGATAGGCCTCGCTTCTTGTAGGGCCGGTGTTCGATCCCCCAATGTGCCAAGTGGTTGGGCACTGTGCATGGAATCAACACCTACAGTCATATTGCTCAGTGGAACACAGTGTTGACATTTTGTATGATTGTGTTGAGGGTCTTTAGTAAATCACAGTGTTGAAGGCCCTTTTATGTGAGTGAATGTTGACGGCCTCTTGACAGCTCATTGACAGTCGGTTGATGGTTCGTTATCGTAGCCGACCAGTGACGTCATCACACGTGACTCAAGCACACAGTCTGGGAAGTTATTACTTGAGCGAAGCCGTATTAGTGCTTGCTCATCACCACGCGTCTGGACTTGTACCCGTCTAGCTGTGACTGTGGAGGTCGAGCTCTAGCTCTCTTGCCTCGCCTCTCAACAACAAGACTCGCCTCATAATCGACTTGTAAATGGTCAGGGGGGGGGGGGTAGAAATAGTCTAAGCTACTCTATCCCTTTGAGATGTAGATTGACCAGACCACACACTAGAAGGTGAAGGGACGACGACGTTTCGGTCCGTCCTAGAACATTCTCAAGTTCAAGAATGGTCCAGGACGGACCGAAACGTCGTCGTCTCTTCACTTTCTAGTGTGTGGTCTGGTCAACATTTAATCAACAGGTGTAAAAGTTTCTGTCCTCTGTCATATGAATTGTAATTACTAACCTGTTCCTCAAGCTGCATGGTAGTATCCGTGAAGATCACGGTAGTTATCTTGAGATGATTTCGGGGCTTTTTAGTGTCCCCGCGGCCCGGTCCTCGACCAGGCCTCCACCCCCAGGAAGCAGCCCGTGACAGCTGACTAACACCCAGGTACCTATTTTACTGCTAGGTAACAGGGGGCATAGGGTGAAAGAAACTCTGCCCATTGTTTCTCGCCGGCGCCTGGGATCGAACCCAGGACCACAGGATCACAAGTCCAGCGTGCTGTCCGCTCGGCTCCCATAGAAGTTAGCATAGAAAAAGTTAATTTTAAATAATTAGTTTTAGTTTTGTTGGGGTACAGGAAGCCTGTGTATATATATATTTATATACCTTAGGTTCATATCGGTCCTCTTACCCGAAGGCCGAACTATTCAGCCCAGCCTCCTGGTTAGGTGGTACTTATACTAACGATGAGAACCATCACATATATATTAACGTAAAAGGTAATTAGCAATTAGATATCGGACAGTTGAATTTGAACAAACCGGGAAAAGTTTTGTATTTGTGCTGCAAAGACAAGCCTAAACAGACCTTCCTAGGCCTAATACACGCTATCTGAAGCCTAATATAGTACATATATGTGCTATACTAGGCCTATAGGAATATTTACGCTTGTTTTTAGCCTTTTTTTTAGGACTATAAAGTGAATAGTACCAAATTTTACTATTTAATTGCCTTTTACGTCAATATATATGTAGAATGGTCTACATAGTTACAAAAAGTACTATCTAAAACAGGAGGATGTGTTAAACTATTGACCCAGGCCAACATGCTTCCCACAATAGTTGTGTAACTCCCGGATACCTGTTTACCGATCTAGGTGAACAGAGGCATTAGGTAAAATTAATCATGCCCAACTATTTCTGTGCCGGTCGGGGATCGAACCCGGGATCCCCCGATTGAGTCGAAAACGCGAAGCCAACTGTACTACAATACCCCCTAAAATTCAGGCATTATATTTTAAATGCATCAAAATATTAAAATTAAAATAAAAAAAATTATTAAAAAATTATTAAAATTATTATTATTAAAATTAAAAAATTATTAATTATTAATTATTATTATTTAAAATTATTAAAAAATTATTATTAAAAAAAATATTAATAATAAAATAAAATAAAATATTAAAATATTTTGTTTTCAAATACAGTATTAAGGTTATTGAAGCCTAATATAATAGATCAAGTAAACAGTAACTTGTAATAGGCTAAAACAACGTAGTGGCTTTAGGTATTGTATGTACAAGCTCTTTCTATAAATATTACCTGGTTGATGGGGTTCTGGGAGTTGTTCTACTCCCGAAGCCCGGCCCGAGGCCAGGCTTGACTTGTGAGAGCTTGGTCCACCAGGCTGTTGCTTGGAGCGGCCCGCAGGCCCACCATAGCCCGGTTGGTCCGGCACTCTTTGAAGGAAACAATCTAGTTTCCTCTTGAAGATGTCCACGGTTGTTCCTGTAATATTTCTGATGCTCGCTGGTAGGACGTTGAACAACCGCGGACCTCTGATGTTTATACAGTGTTCTCTGATTGTGTCTATGGCACCTCTGCTCTTCACTGGTTCTATTCTGCATTTTCTTCCATATCGTTCACTCCAGTACGTTGTTATTTTACTGTGCAGATTAGGGACCTGTTCCTCCAGTATTTTCCATGTGTATATTATTTTTTTTTTATCTTTATTTAAAAAATACAATATAAATTACATATACATAAGTGTTACAAGGCAATTATACATTATTTGGTATCTCTCTCGTCTCCTTCCTAGTGAGTACATTTGAAGAGGTTTGAGACGATCCCAATAATTTAGGTGCTTTATCTCGTCTATGCGTGCCGTATATGTTCTCTGTATTCCCTCTATTTCAACAATCTCTCCTGCTCTGAAGGGGGAAGTGAGTACTGAGCAGTACCCAAGACGGGACAACACAAGTGACTTGAAGAGTACAACCATTGTGATGGGATCCCTGGATTTGAAAGTTCTCGTAATCCATCCTATCATTTTTCTGGCTGTCGCAATATTTGCTTGGTTATGCACCCTAATGTATACTACATTATGTTTGTAACACATCATCTATATATGTACTTTTTCCTGAATAAAAAAAATTAATTTCATTTAATTCGCGCATAGTTTATTACATTAAAGATATTTTAAGAGTGAAGAAGATGGCTGTAGCTACTTAAATAAAGATGTTTGTATATGTAATAGCCCGAACCAGTTTTGTCGATATGTGTTATGTTACTTATACACGAGTACAGAATATTGAAGGGTGAACAAATCCGTGTAGTGTAGTGTAGTGGAGAGTGAACAAATCCGTGTAGTGTAGTGTATTGGAGGGTGAACAAATTAGTGTAATGTAGTGTAGTGGAGAGTGAACAAATCCGTGTAGTGTAGTGTATTGGAGAGTGAACAAATCCGTGTAGTGTAGTGTATTGGAGGATGAACAAATCCGTGTAGTGTAGTGTATTGGAGGGTGAACAAATTAGTGTAATGTAGTGTAGTGGAGAGCGAACAAATCCGTGTAGTGTAGTGTATTGGAGAGTGAACAAATCCGTGTAGTGTAGTGGAGGATGAACAAATCCGTGTAGTGTAGTGTATTGGAGGGTGAACAAATCAGTGTAGTGTAGTGTATTGGAGGATGAACAAATCAGCGTAGTGTAGAGTATTGGAGGGTGAACAAATCAGTGTAGTGTAGTATATTGGAGGGTGAACAAATGCGTGTAGTGTAGTGTATTGGAGGGTGAACAAATCAGTGTAGTGTAGTGTAGTGTATTGGAGGGTGAACAAATCAGTGTAGTGTAGTGTATTGGAGGATGAACAAATCAGTGTAGTGTAGTGTAGTGTATTGGAGGGTGAACAAATCCGTGTAGTGTAGTGTATTAGAGGGTGAACAAATCAGTGTAGTGTAGTGTATTAGAGGGTGTACAAATCAGTGTAGTGTAGTGTAGTGTATTGGAGGGTGAACAAATCAGTGTAGTGTAGTGTATTGGAGGATGAACAAATCAGTGTAGTGTAGTGTATTGGAGGGTGAACAAATCAGTGTAGTGTAGTGTATTGGAGGATGAACAAATCAGTGTAGTGTAGTGTATTGGAGGGTGAACAAATCAGTGTAGTGTATTGGAGGGTGAACAAATCCGTGTAGTGTAGTGTATTAGAGGGTGAACAAATCAGTGTAGTGTAGTGTATTGGAGGATGAACAAATCAGTGTAGTGTAGTGTATTAGAGGGTGTACAAATCAGAGTAGTATAGTGTAGTATATTGGAGGGTGAGCAAGCTACCTGCAGCCTAGCGGCCGTAACACCATCACAGCTGACTGGTCATGGGTTTATTTCCCGGCCCTCAGAAGGTTGGGTACGTTCTCTTCCACCTGATACTTCTGCTCACCTGGCAGTAAACACGTACGTGGAAGTTATAGCCATCTGTTGTGAGTTGCGTCATTGGGAACGTCAGGCTAGGAGATTCACGAAGAGTTACGCAAGTACTTACGAACGTGTACATCTTTCCTCAATCTTTGACGGCTTTGGTTACATTTATTAAACAGTTTACAAGCATGAAAACTTGCCAATCAACTGTTGTTATTGTTATAAACAGCCTCCTGGTGCTTCGGAGCTCATTAACTGTTTAATAATTGGAAACAAATCCTCCAAAGATTGAGAAAAGATGTACAGGTTCGTAAGTGCTTGCGTAACTGCTTCGTGAATCTGGGAACATCCTAGGCTACTCCATGGTGCCAGAAGCGCAGTTTGACACGCCATATATTTGGATCCCGTCTTGTGGTCTATACCCGCGGTACGTCAGCGCTGAACACGATACGTGAGTTACCAGAGCCGGCTTGAGGTCGCGCACCGCAAAACCATTTGTGTCTTTTTTGTCAGCTGAGTGGCCGGTTCATTCTCTCAGAGCTTCTAGTGCATATTGGTATAATGTGTACTTTTATGTGGAAAAATGCACACTGCGTACTTGTTATGGTTTAAGTACACCTTGGAGACCCCTGTCCATTAATATAAATAAATAAATATATATATATATATATATATATATATATATATATATATATATATATATATATATTATATATATATATATATATATATATATATATATATATATATATATATATAATATTAAATACATATAGCAATATCGCTGTTCGAAGACCTCATCCATCTCTTCGGAGGTTGGGTGCGTGCCCAAGATACAGCGAGCATTTCCTCTCTGCGTCGCGACCCCGAGGCGCTGGGACAGGAAACTGGCCGCTCTATATATCGCTGACAGTTGCATTGCTTACGTGGACACCCGTTGGGTAAATTCACACCTTCATATGTTGACGATTCAGATGATTATAATCCTTGTGGGTTATTAGCGAGGGAGAGAGGTAGATGAGTTGGGTAATTTATGACCAGGTGCTCTTCTAACATCTAATAATACAGTATTTATGGTTGGCGAGACTTCTCCCAACGGAAATCTATGGTAAGATATTCCTAGAGAGAGAACGTAAAGCCAGTCATGTCCCTCAGTCTCTGTTCCCGAAGAGAGCGCTAGGATAATATAGTGTTTTCTTGAGGCAATATACCTACGAGATCTTGTCCCTGGTTCATAAGACCACCCTATAGCTGGGAGGATATAATAATAATCAGTATGAGACCTCCCTCCCCCTCATGGTTGTGGTGGCACCCCTGATACAACTGTCTCGCTCAATCGTTTGTTTTGTTAGTGATTCGCGCGCTTATTTTGCACCTCTTCCCGGTCTTATTGTCTGGCAGCGATGTAGAGCGCGTCGGCCCATTTACCTCTGTGGTGGTTGCCAGGGGCCAGATTCACGAAAGCAGTTACGCAAGCACTTACGAACGTGTACATCTTTTCTCAATCTTTAACGGCTTTGGTTACATTTATTAAACAATTTACAAGCATGAAAACTTGCCAATCAACTGTTGTTATTGTTATAAACAGCCTCCTGGTGCTTCGGAGCTCATTAACTGTTTAGTAATTGGGAACAAAGCCGCCAAAGATTGAGAAAAGATGTACAGGTTCGTAAATGCTTGCGTAACTGCTTTCGTGAATCTGGCCCTTGGGCACCACAAACTCTGACAATAATTCCCATTGTCAGAGACAGGAGATGTGAGGCTCCTCCTCACCACACACTCTGACCTCGACAAAGCACTCGGGAGAGTATCAAAGACTTAGTATAAATTCCTTTCATAAATTTCACATATACACAAGCGTGTGGGTTTTTATCCTGTGGTATTATGTCTGCGAGAAGACATTTCCATTACTAGCTATTTTGTGATGCATCAGGTGAAAGGAAGCGTTGCCCAACCGCTTCTGCCCTGCCCGGGGATTAAACTCGGTTCCCTCTTATCATGAGCCGAGAACGTAGACCACTGTACTGTTACAAGATATCTGCTGCAGGTTTACAACATCACAGTAGATCACAAAGCGCTATGTTAAATTACTGGGCTCTTCGTGGGGGGTGGGGGGCGGGGGATGGGCGGATGATTGCCAAACCTGCTTAAGAGGACCGCTCTTAACTGGAGTAGGACCGCCCTTAACAGGAGTAGGACCGCCTTTAACAGGAGTAGGACTGCCCTTAACAGGAGTATGACTGCCCTTAACAGGAGTAGGACCGCCCCTAACAGGAGTAGGATTGCCCTTAACAGGAGTAGGACCGCCCTTAACAGGAGTAGGACTGCCCTTAACAGGAGTATGACTGCCCTTAACAGGAGTAGGACCGCCCCTAACAGGAGTAGGATTGCCCTTAACAGGAGTATGACTGCCCTTAACAGGAGTAGGACTGCCCTTAACAGGAGTATGACTGCCCTTAACAGGAGTATGACTGCCCTTAACAGGAGTAGGACGGCCCTTAACAGGAGTATGACTGCCCTTAACAGAAGTATGACTGCCCTTAATAGGAGTATGACTGCCCTTAACAGGAGTAGGACTGCCCTTAACAGGAGTATGACTGCCCTTAACAGGAGTAGGACTGCCCTTAACAGGAGTATGACTGCCCTTAACAGGAGTAGGACTGTCCTTAACAGGAGTAGGACTGCCCTTAACAGGAGTAGGACTGCCCTTAACAGGAGTAGGACTGCCCTTAACAGGAGTAGGACTGCCCTTAACAGGAGTAGGACCGCCCCTAACAGGAGTAGGACTGCCCTTAACAGGAGGTGGACCGCCCCTAACAGGAGTATGACTGCCCTTAACAGGAGTAGGACCGCCCCTAACAGGAGTAGGACTGCCCAAAACAGGAGTAGAACTGCCCAAAACAGGAGTAGGACCGCCCTTAACAGAAGTAGGACCGCCCTTAACAGGAGTAGGACCGCCCCTAACAGGAGTAGGACTGCCCAAAACAGGAGTAGAACTGCCCAAAACAGGAGTAGGACCGCCCTTAACAGGAGTAGGACCGCCCCTAACAGGAGTAGGACCGCCCTTAACAGGAGTAGAACTGCCCTAAACAGGAGTAGGACCGCCCTTAACAGGAGTAGGACCGCCCCTAACAGGAGTAGGACCGCCCTTAACAGGAGTAGAACTGCCCAAAACAGGAGTAGGACCGCCCCTAACAGGAGTAGGACCGCCCCTAACAGGAGTAGGACCGCCCCTAACAGGAGTAGGACCGCCCCTAACAGGAGTAGGACCGCCCCTAACAGGAGTAGGACCGCCCTTAACAGGAGTAGGACCGCCCTTAACAGGAGTAGGACCGCCCTTAACAGGAGTAGGACCGCCCCTAACAGGAGTAGGACCGCCCCTAACAGGAGTAGGACCGCCCCTAACAGGAGTAGGACCGCCCTTAACAGGAGTAGGACCGCCCCTAACAGGAGTAGGACCGCCCTTAACAGGACTGCTGACTGCGTGTAGCAGTCAGCAGTCCTTTCACCTAATGCCGCTGTTCACTTACCAGTAAATATAGGTGCTCAGGAGTCTGTCTCCTGATATATAGAATTATCTGTATGTAGAAATATATATAAATAGTCATCCTTTAATTTTAAATTTTCTTTTCATATCATAATGAAAGAAAACATAACTAGCTATAACTAAAGAAAAATACAAAAGTAGCCAGACTCGTGTTTTCCACATAACGTGAAAGTCAATCTTGAACAAAAAATAAATGTAGTGATGTAAATAACGAATTTTGCACGCGATGACGCAAAAAAAAGCCAACATTGTAATTATGAACAATTGTTTTATGTATAACAAGAAGTTTTGCCTTCCTATTAGGCAAAATAACCAGATATTAGTTTTTGCTAATATTATGAATATATAAACAGAACTCAGTTCTAAAAGTCTTCTTTAGCTCTGAACATCAAATTGGCACTAAGGAACAGTGTGTGTTCCTTAGTGCCAATGTGTTTCATTATGGCAGCTGGCGTATGTCACGGTCTGAGGGGAGGGGGATTATCAGCAGAAATCACCAAGAATTAAGGGGTCAGAATTAGGATTTGTGATGGGACGGGGGGAAGGAATGATGCCCAACCACTTGTGGACGGTCGGGGGATTGAACGCCGACCTGCATGAAGCAAGACCGTCGCTCTACCGTCCAGCCCAAGTGGTTGGACTGGACTAGGTCTGAGAGTAAAAATTGATTCTTTTTAACAATGATCATTATTGTGTTGCCGTCACAGCAAGACCGGATGAGTGGTGCAGCCTGTGGGGCGCTCCAGTCTTCCATGATGATGCCGCCCACGCCGCCCTCGCCGCCCACACACACCCTCGCCGCCCACACACACACACGCCGCCCACACACACCCTCGCCGCCCACACACGCCCTCGCCTCCACCACCACCACCCCATCCTACTTCTCCTCCAAGCAGGTATCGTACTTGAAATATATTCGTGGCATGCAACCTCTGTGAAATATGATGCTAATAGCCACAGTTCTGGTTTCTGCTTCTCATGTTTATCGTTCACGTTTCAGAATTGGCTCCGTTAACTGTCATACTAGGCTATTCTCTTTCTTTTTATGCCTTGTATATGCAATTATGAGTAGCCTACAGTTACTAACACGCGCACCTTCAATAGCCGTGATCAATATGGTTGTATTGTTCAGACCAGGAGGGTGTATGGCAGCCAAACAAGATGTGAACAGCTGCCCCCAGAGGTCACCCCGGTGCCGGGTGTACTAGAACACCTGCCCCCAGAGGTCACCCCCGTGCCGGGTGAACTAGAACATCTGCCCCCAGAGGTCACCCCCGTGCCGGGTGTACTAGAACACCTGCCCCCAGAGGTCACCCCCGTGCCGGGTGTACTAGAACACCTGCCCCCAGAGGTCACCCCCGTGCCGGGTGTACTAGAACACCTGCCCCCAGAGGTCACCCCCGCTACCATGGCCCCACTCGGTGAGTAGCAATTAGATCTATTAAAAATAATAATATTTCAATCTTAAATTATATTTGTTTAATATAATTAATTACGTTTTCTAAATTACCAAAAAAACTTAAAAGAGAAATAAAAAAATTACAAAATAATTAAAGATTAACATAATGATGTTGCCATTAATCAAAAGTAATTCATTTTTAGAACTTGAAATAGAGACAACCGGCGATAGGCCCAAAGGATACAGATTAGAAGAACCAAGAGATGTCGACACCATAACTCTAGTACCACTATCTTCAACAGTACCAGCAACACCTGTCACAGATTCGAATTCAGCACCTGCCACAGAATCAGAAGCAGCAACTGTCAGAGAATCAGAAGCAGCACCTGCCACAGAATCAGAAGCAGCACCTGTCAGAGAATCAAAAGCAGCACCTGTAACAGAATCAGAAGCAGCACCTGTCACAGAATCAGAAGCAGCACCTGCCATAGAATCGGAAGAAACACCTGTAACAGAGTCAGAAACAGCACCTGTAACAGAATCAGAAGCAGCACCTGTCAGAGAATCAAAAGCAGCACCTGTAACAGAATCAGAAGCAGCACCTGTCACAGAATCAGAAGCAGCACCTGCCATAGAATCGGAAGAAACACCTGTAACAGAGTCAGAAACAGCACCTTCCACAGAATTGGAAGCAGCACCTGCTACAGAGTCAGAAGCAGCACCTGTCACGGAATCAGAAGCAGCACCTGTCACAGAATCAGAAGCAGCACCTGCCACAGAATCAGAAGCAGCACCTGTCACAGAATCAGAAGCAGCATCTGTAACAGAATCAGAAGCAGCACCTGTCACGGAATCAGAAGCAGCACCTGTCACAGAATCAGAAGCAGCACCTGCCACAGAATCAGAAGCAGCACCTGCCACAGAATCAGAAGCAGCACCTGCCACAGAATCAGAAGCAGCACCTGTCACAGAATCAGAAGCAGCACCTGTCACAGAATCAGAAGCAGCACCTGCCACAGAATCAGAAGCAGCACCTGCCACAGAATCAGAAGCAGCACCTGTCACAGAATCAGAAGCAGCACCTGCCACAGAATCAGAAGCAGCACTTGTCACAGAATCGAAAGCAGCACCTGTCACAGAATCGAAAGCAGCACCTGCCACAGAATCAGAAGCAGCACCTGTCACAGAATCAGAAGCAGCACCTGTCACAGAATCAGAAGCAGCACCTGCCACAGAATCAGAAGCAGCACCTGCCACAGAATCAGAAGCAGCACCTGTCACAGAATCAGAAGCAGCACTTGTCACAGAATCGAAAGCAGCACCTGTCACAGAATCGAAAGCAGCACCTGCCACAGAATCAGAAGCAGCACCTGTCACAGAATCAGAAGCAGCACCTGTCACAGAATCAGAAGCAGCACCTGCCACAGAATCAGAAGCAGCACCTGCCACAGAATCAGAAGCAGCACCTGTCACAGAATCAGAAGCAGCACCTGTCACAGAATCGAAAGCAGCACCTGTCACAGAATCGAAAGCAGCACCTGTCAGAGAATCAGAAGCAGCACCTGTCAGAGAATCAGAAGCAGCACCTGTCAGAGAATCAGAAGCAGCACCTGTCAGAGAATCAGAAGCAGCACCTGTCAGAGAATCAGAAGCAGCACCTGTCAGAGAATCAGAAGCAGCACCTGCCATAGAATCGGAAGAAGCACCTGTGACAGAATCGAAAGCAGCACCTGCCACAGAATCTGATGCAGCACCTGTCACAGAATCTGATGCAGCACCTGCCAAAGAATCGGATGCAGCATTTGTCACAGAATCAGAATCAGCACCTGTCAGAGAATCAGAAGCAGCACCTGCCACAGAATCAGAAGCAGCACCTGTCAGAGAATCAAAAGCAGCACCTGTAACAGAATCAGAAGCAGCACCTGTCACAGAATCAGAAGTAGCACCTGCCATAGAATCGGAAGAAACACCTGTAACAGAGTCAGAAACAGCACCTGTAACAGAATCAGAAGCAGCACCTGTCAGACATTCGGAAGCAGCACCTTCCACAGAATTGGAAGCAGCACCTGCTACAGAGTCAGAAGCAGCACCTGTCACAGAATCAGAAGCAGCACCTGCCACAGAATCAGAATCAGCACCTGTCAGAGAATCAGAAGCAGCACCTGCCATAGAATCGGAAGAAACACCTGTAACAGAGTCAGAAACAGCACCTTCCACAGAATTGGAAGCAGCACCTGCTACAGAGTCAGAAGCAGCACCTGTCACGGAATCAGAAGCAGCACCTGTCACAGAATCAGAAGCAGCACCTGCCACAGAATCAGAAGCAGCACCTGTCACAGAATCAGAAGTAGCACCTGCCATAGAATCGGAAGAAACACCTGTAACAGAGTCAGAAACAGCACCTGTAACAGAATCAGAAGCAGCACCTGTCAGACATTCGGAAGCAGCACCTTCCACAGAATTGGAAGCAGCACCTGCTACAGAGTCAGAAGCAGCACCTGTCACAGAATCAGAAGCAGCACCTGCCACAGAATCAGAATCAGCACCTGTCAGAGAATCAGAAGCAGCACCTGCCATAGAATCGGAAGAAACACCTGTAACAGAGTCAGAAACAGCACCTTCCACAGAATTGGAAGCAGCACCTGCTACAGAGTCAGAAGCAGCTCCTGTCACAGAATCAGAAGCAGCATCTGTAACAGAATCAGAAGCAGCACCTGTCACGGAATCAGAAGCAGCACCTGTCACAGAATCAGAAGCAGCACCTGCCACAGAATCAGAAGCAGCACCTGTCACAGAATCAGAAGCAGCACCTGTCACAGAATCAGAAGCAGCACCTGCCACAGAATCAGAAGCAGCACCTGCCACAGAATCAGAAGCAGCACCTGTCACAGAATCAGAAGCAGCACCTGTCACAGAATCGAAAGCAGCACCTGTCACAGAATCAAAAGCAGCACCTGTCAGAGAATCAGAAGCAGCACCTGTCACAGAATCAGAAGCAGCACATGTCACGGAATCAGAAGCAGCACCTGTCAGAGAATCAGAAGCAGCACCTGTCAGAGAATCAGAAGCAGCACCTGTCAGAGAATCAGAAGCAGCACCTGTCAGAGAATCAGAAGCAGCACCTGTCAGAGAATCAGAAGCAGCACCTGTCAGAGAATCAGAAGCAGCACCTGTCAGAGAATCAGAAGCAGCACCTGTCAGAGAATCAGAAGCAGCACCTGTCAGAGAATCAGAAGCAGCACCTGTCAGAGAATCAGAAGCAGCACCTGCCATAGAATCGGAAGAAGCACCTGTGACAGAATCGAAAGCAGCACCTGCCACAGAATCTGATGCAGCACCTGTCACAGAATCTGATGCAGCACCTGTCACAGAATCAGAAGCAGCACCTGTCACAGAATCAGAAGCAGCACCTGTCAGAGAATCAGAAGCAGCACCTGCCATAGAATCAGAAGCAGCACCTGCCATAGAATCGGAAGAAACACCTGTAACAGAATTGGAAGCAGCACCTGTCAGACATTCGGAAACAGCACCTTCCACAGAATCAGAAGCAGCACCTGCCATAGAATCAGAAGCAGCACCTGCCATAGAATCAGAAGCAGCACCTGTCACAGAATCAGAAGCAGCACCTGCCATAGAATCAGAAGCAGCACCTGCCATAGAATCAGAAGCAGCACCTGTCACAGAATCAGAAGCAGCACCTGCCATAGAATCAGAAGCAACACCTGCCATAGAATCAGAAGCAGCACCTGTCACAGAATCTGATGCAGCACCTGTCACAGAATCTGATGCAGCACCTGTCACAGAATCTGATGCAGCACCTGCCACAGAATCAGAAGCAGCACCTGTCAGAGAATTAGAAGCAGCACCTGTCACAGAATCTGATGCAGCACCTGTCACAAAATCTGATGCAGCACCTGCTACAGAATCAGAAGCAGCACCTGCCACAGAATCAGAAGCAGCACCTGCCACAGAATCGGAAGCAGCACCTGTCACAGAATCTGATGCAGCACCTGTCACAGAATCTGATGCAGCACCTGTCACAGAATCAGAAGCAGCACCTGTCACAGAATCAGAAGCAGCACCTGTCAGCGAATCAGAAGCAGCACCTGTCAGAGAATCAGAAGCAGCACCTGCCACAGAATCAGAAGCAGCACTTGTCACAGAATCTGAGGCAGCACCTGAGAAAGAATCAGAAGCAGCACTTGTCACAGAATCTGATGCAGCACCTGTCACAGAATTAGAAGCAGCACCTGTCAGAGAATCAGAAGCAGCACCTGTCACAGAATCAGAAGCAGCACCTGTCACAGAATCAGAAGCAGCACCTGTCAGCGAATCAGAAGCAGCACCTGTCAGAGAATCAGAAGCAGCACCTGCCACAGAATCAGAAGCAGCACTTGTCACAGAATCTGATGCAGCACCTGTCACTGAGTCTGATGCAGCACCTGCTACAGAATCAGAAGCAGCACCTGTCACAGAATCAGAAGCAGCACCTGCCACAGAAACAGAAGCAGCACTTGTCACAGAATCTGATGCAGCACCTGCCACAGAATTAGAAGCAGCACCTGTCAGAGAATCAGAAGCAGCACCTGCCACAGAATTAGAAGCAGCACCTGTCAGAGAATCCGAAACAGCACCTGTCAGAGAATCAGAAGCAACTCCTGCAACAGAATCGGAAGCAGCACCTGTAACAGAATTCGAAGCAGCACTTGTAACAGAATCAGAAGCAGCACCTTCCACAGAATCGGAAGCAGCACATGAAATAGAATCAGAAGCAGCACCTGTCAGAGAATCAGAAGCAACTCCTGCCACAGAATCGGAAGCAGCACCTGTAACAGAATTCGAAGCAGCACCTGCAACAGAATCAGAAGCAGAACCTTCCACAGAATCAGAAGCAGCACCTGTCACAGAATCGGAAGCAACACCTGCCACAGAATCAATAACAGCACCTGTCAGAGAATCAGAAGCAGCACCTGCTTCAGAATTAGAAGCAGCACCTGTCACAGAATCAGAAGCAGCACCTGCCACAGAATCAGAAGCAGCACCTGCCACAGAATCGGAAGCAGCACCTGTCACAGAATCTGATGCAGCACCTGTCACAGAATCTGATGCAGCACCTGCCACAGAATCAGAAGCAGCACCTGTCAGAGAATTAGAAGCAGCACCTGTCACAGAATCAGAAGCAGCACCTGTCACAGAATCAGAAGCAGCACCTGTCAGCGAATCAGAAGCAGCACCTGTCAGAGAATCAGAAGCAGCACCTGCCACAGAATCAGAAGCAGCACTTGTCACAGAATCTGAGGCAGCACCTGAGAAAGAATCAGAAGCAGCACTTGTCACAGAATCTGATGCAGCACCTGTCACAGAATTAGAAGCAGCACCTGTCAGAGAATCAGAAGCAGCACCTGTCACAGAATCAGAAGCAGCACCTGTCACAGAATCAGAAGCAGCACCTGTCCGCGAATCAGAAGCAGCACCTGTCAGAGAATCAGAAGCAGCACCTGCCACAGAATCAGAAGCAGCACTTGTCACAGAATCTGATGCAGCACCTGTCACTGAGTCTGATGCAGCACCTGCTACAGAATCAGAAGCAGCACCTGTCAGAGAATCAGAAGCAGCACCTGCCACAGAAACAGAAGCAGCACTTGTCACAGAATCTGATGCAGCACCTGCCACAGAATTAGAAGCAGCACCTGTCAGAGAATCAGAAGCAGCACCTGCCACAGAATTAGAAGCAGCACCTGTCAGAGAATCCGAAGCAGCACCTGTCAGAGAATCAGAAGCAGCACCTGTCAGAGAATCAGAAGCAACTCCTGCAATAGAATCGGAAGCAGCACCTGTAACAGAATTCGAAGCAGCACTTGTAACAGAATCAGAAGCAGCACCTTCCACAGAATCGGAAGCAGCACATGAAATAGAATCAGAAGCAGCACCTGTCAGAGAATCAGAAGCAACTCCTGCCACAGAATCGGAAGCAGCACCTGTAACAGAATTCGAAGCAGCACCTGCAACAGAATCAGAAGCAGAACCTTCCACAGAATCAGAAGCAGCACCTGTCACAGAATCGAAAGCAACACCTGCCACAGAATCAATAACAGCACCTGTCAGAGAATCAGAAGCAGCACCTGCTTCAGAATTAGAAGCAGCACCTGTCACAGAATCAGAAGCAGCACCTGCCACAGAATCAGAAGAAGCACCTGTCAAAGAATCAGAAGCAGCACCTGTCAGAGAATCAGAAGCAACACCTGCCACAGAATCGGAAGCAGCACCTTCCACTGAATCGGAAGCAGCACCTGCTACAGTATCAGAAGCAGCACTTGTAACAGAAACAGAAGCAGCACCTGTCAGAGAATCTGAAGCAGCACCTGTCACAGAATCAGAAGCAGCACCTGCCACAGAATCGGAAGAAGCACCTGCCATAGAATCAGAAGCAGCACCTGCCATAAAATCAGAAGCAGCACCTGCCACAGAATCAGAAGCAGTACCTGTCAGAGAATCAAAAGCAGCACCTGTCACAGAATCAGAAGCAGCACCTGCCACAGATTCAGAAGCATCACCTGCCATAGAATCAGAAGCATCACCTGCCATAGAATCAGAAGCAGCACCGGCCATAGAATCAGAAGCAGCACCTGCCATAGAATCAGAAACAGCACCTGCTATAGAATCAGAAGCAGCACCAGTCAGAGAATCAGAAGCAGCACCTGCCATAGAATCAGAAGCAGCACCTGCCATAGAATCAGAAGCAGCACCGGCCATAGAATCAGAAGCAGCACCAGTCAGAGAATCAGGAGCAGCACCTGCCACAGAATCAGAAGCAGCACCTGTCAGAGAATCAGAAGCAGCACCGGCCATAGAATCAGAAACAGCACCTGCCATAGAATCAGAAGCAGCACCTGTCACAGAATCTGATGCAGCACCTGCCACAGAATCAGAAGCAGCACCTGTCAGAGAATTAGAAGCAGCACCTGTCACAGAATCTGATGCAGCACCTGTCACAGAATCCGATGCAGCACCTGCTACAGAATCAGAAGCAGCACCTGCCACAGAAACAGAAGCAGCACCTGTCACAGAATCTGATGCAGCACCTGCCACAGAATTAGAAGCAGCACCTGTCAGAGAATCAGAAGCAGCACCTGTCACAGAATCAGAAGCAGCACCTGTCACAGAATCAGAAGCAGCACCTGTCACAGAATCAGAAGCAGCACCTGTCAGAGAATCAGAAGCAGCACCTGTCACAGAATTAGAAGCAGCACCTGTCAGAGAATCAGAAGCAGCACCTGTCAGAGAATCAGAAGCAGCACCTGCCACAGAATCAGAAGCAGCACCGGCCATAGAATCAGAAGCAGCACCTGCCATAGAATCGGAAGCAGCACCTGCCATAGAATTAGAAGCAGCACCTACCACAAAATCAGAAGCACCATCTGACACAGAAGTGGAAGCAGCACCTGTCACAGAATCGGAAGCAGCACCTGCTACAGAATCGGAAGCAGCACCTTTCACAGAATCAGAAGCAGCACCTGCTACAGTATCAGAAGCATCACCTTCCACAGAATCGGAAGCAGCACCTGTAACAGAATCAGAAGCAGCTCCTTCCACAGAATCGAAAGCAGCACTTGCAACAGAATCGGAAGCAGCACCTGTAACAGAATCGGTAGCAGCACCTGCAACAGAATCAGAAGCAGCACCTTCCACAGAATCGAAAGCAGCACTTGCAACAGAATCGGAAGCAGCACCTGTAACAGAATCGGAAGCAGCACCTGCTACAGAATCAGAAGCAGCACCTGTAACAGAATCGGTAGCAGCACCTGTCAGACATTCGGAAGCAGCACCTTCCACAGATTCGGAAGCAGCATCTGTTAAAGAATCGGAAGCAGCACCTCCCACTGAATCAGAAGCAGCACCTCCCACTGAATCAGAAGCAGCACCTGTCACAGAATCGGAAGCAACACCTGCCACAGTATCAATAGCAGCACCTGTCAGAGAATCAGAAGCAGCACCTGCTTCAGAATTAGAAGCAGCACCTGCTTCAGAATTAGAAGCAGCACCTGTCACAGAATCGGAAGCAGCACCTGCCATAGAATCAGAAGCAGCACCTGCCACAGAATCAGAAGCAACACCTGCCACAGAATCAATAGCAGCACCTGCTTCAGAATTAGAAGCAGCACCTGCCACAGAATCAGAAGCAGCACCTGTCAGAGAATCAGAAGGAGCACCTGCCACAGAATCAGAAGCAGCACCTGTCAGAGAATCAGAAGCAACACCTGCCACAGAATCGGAAGCAGCACCTTCCATAGAATCAGAAGCAGCACCTGCCATAGAATCAGAAGCAGCACCTGCCATAAAATCAGAAGCAGCACCTGCCACAGAATCAGAAGCAGTACCTGTCAGAGAATCAGAAGCAGCACCTTTCACAGAATCAGAAGCAGCACCTGCCACAGAATCAAAAGCATCACCTGCCATAGAATCAGAAGCAGCACCTGCCATAGAATCAGAAGCAGCACCGGCCATAGAATCAGAAGCAGCACCTGTCACAGAATCTGATGCAGCACCTGTCACAGAATCTGATGCAGCACCTGTCACAGAATCTGATGCAGCACCTGCTACAGAATCAGAAGCAGCACCTGTCAGAGAATCAGAAGCAGCACCTGTCACAGAATCAGAAGCAGCACCTGTCAGAGAATCAGAAGCAGCACCTGTCAGAGAATCAGAAGCAGCACCTGTCAGAGAATCAGAAGCAGCACCTGTCACAGAATCAGAAGCAGCACCTGTCAGAGAATCAGAAGCAGCACCTGTCACAGAATCTCATGCAGCACCTGTCACAGAATCTGAGGCAGCACCTGTCACAGAATCTGATGCAGCACCTGCTACAGAATCAGAAGCAGCACCTATCAGAGAATCAGAAGCAGCACCTGTCAGAGAATCAGAAGCAGCACCTGCCACAGAAACAGAAGCAGCACCTGCCACAGAAACAGAAGCAGCACCTGCTACAGAATCAGAAGCAGCACCTGTGAGAGAATCAGAAGCAGCCCCTGCCACAGAATCGAAAGCAGCACCTACCACAGAATCAGAAGCAGCACCTGCCACAGAATCAGAAGCAGCACCGGCCATAGAATCAGAAGCAGCACCTGCCATAGAATCGGAAGAAGCACCTGCCACAGAATCAGAAGCACCATCTGACACAGAAGTGGAAGCAGTACCGGCCATAGAATCAGAAACAGCACCTGCCACAGAATCTGAGGCAGCACCTGTAACAGAATCAGAAGCAGCACCTGCCACAGAATCTGAGGCAGCACTTGTAACAGAATCAGAAGCAGCACCTGCTACAGAATCAGAAGTAGCAACTGTCACAGAATCTGAGGCAGCACTTGTAACAGAATCGAAAGCAGCACCTGCAACAGAATCGGAAGCAGCACCTGTAACAGAATCAGAAGCAGCACCTTCCACAGAATCGAAAGCAGCACCTGTCACAGAATCAGAAGCAGCACCTGTCACAGAATCGGAAGCAACACCTGCCACAGAATCAATAGCAGCACCTGTCAGAGAATCAGAAGCAGCACCTGCTTCAGAATTAGAAGCAGCATCTGCCATAGAATCAGAAGCAGCACCTGCCACAGAATCAGAAGCAACACCTGCCACAGAATCAATAGCAGCACCTGTCAGTGAATCAGAAGCAGCACCTGCTTCAGAATTAGAAGCTGCACCTGTCACAGAATCAGAAGCAGCACCTGCCACAGAATCAGAAGCAGCACCTGTCAGAGAATCAGAAGCAGCACCTGCCACAGAATCAGAAGCAGCACCTGTCAGAGAATCAGAAGCAACACCTGCCACAGAATCGGAAGCAGCACCTTCCACTGAATCGGAAGCAGCACCTGCTACAGTATCAGAAGCAGCACTTGTAACAGAATCAGAAGCAGCACCTGTCAGAGAATCTGAAGCAGCACCTGTCACAGAATCAGAAGCAGCACCTGCCACAGAATCGGAAGAAGCACCTGCCATAGAATCAGAAGCAGCACCTGCCATAAAATCAGAAGCAGCACCTGCCACAGAATCAGAAGCAGTACCTGTCAGAGAATCAGAAGCAGCACCTGTCACAGAAGCAGAAGCAGCACCTGCCACAGAAACAGAAGCATCACCTGCCATAGAATCAGAAGCAGCACCTGCCATAGAATCAGAAGCAGCACCTGTCACAGAATCAGAAGCAGCACCTGCCACAGAATCAGAAGCATCACCTGCCATAGAATCAGAAGCAGCACCTGTCACAGAATCAGAAACAGCACCTGCCATAGAATCAGAAGCAGCACCTGTCAGAGAATCAGAAGCAGCACCTGAAATAGAATCAGAAGCAGCACCTGCCATAGAATCAGAAGCAGCACCTGCCATAGAATCAGAAGCAGCACCTGCCATAGAATCAGAAGCAGCACCTGTCAGAGAATCAGGAGCAGCACCTACCACAGAATCAGAAGCAGCACCTGTCAGAGAATCAGAAGCAGCACCGGCCATAGAATCAGAAGCAGCACCTGCCATAGAATCAGAAACAGCACCTGCCATACAATCAGAAGCAGCACCTGTCAGAGAATCAGAAGCAGCACCGGCCATAGAATCAGAAGCAGCACCTGTCAGAGAATTAGAAGCAGCACCTGCCACAGAATCGAAAGCAGCACCTGCCACAGAATCAGAAGCAGCACCGGCCATAGAATCAGAAGCAGCACCTGCCACAGAATCAGAAGCAGCACCGGCCATAGAATCAGAAGCAGCACCTGCCACAGAATCAGAAGCAGCACCTGCTACAGAATCAGAAGCAGCACCTGTCACAGAATCTGAGGCAGCACTTGTAACAGAATCAGAAGCAGCACCTGCTACAGAATCAGAAGCAGCACCTGTAACAGAATCAGAAGCAGCACCTGCTACAGAATCAGAAGCAGCACCTGTAACAGAATCAGAAGCAGCACCTGCTACAGAATCAGAAGCAGCACCTGCCATAGAATCAGAAGCAGCACCTGCCAGAGAATCAGAAGCAGCACCTGCCACAGAATCGGAAGAAGCACCTGCGATAGAATTAGAAGCAGCACCTGCCATAGAATCAGAAGCAGCACCTGCCATAGAATCAGAAGCATCACCTGCCACAGAATCGGAAGAAGCACCTGCCATAGAATTAAAAGCAGCACCTGCCACAGAATCAGAAGCAGCACCTGCCATAGAATCAAAAGCAGCACCTGCCACAGAATCGGAAGAAGCACCTGCCATAGAATTAGAAGCAGCACCTGCCACAGAAACGGAAGAAGCACCTGCCATAGAATTAAAAGCAGCACCTGCCACAGAATCAGAAGCAGCACCTGCCATAGAATCAAAAGCAGCACCTGCCACAGAATCGGAAGAAGCACCTGCCACAGAATCAGAAGAAACACCTGCCACAAAATCGGAAGCAGTACCTGCCATAGAATCAAAAGCAGCACCTGCCACAGAATCGGAAGAAGCACCTGCCATAGAATTAGAAGCAGCACCTGTCACAGAATCAGAAGCAGCACCTGCTACAGAATCAGAAGAAGCACCTGCTACAGAATCAGAAGCAGCACCTGTCGTAGATACAGAAGCAGCACCTGCCACAGAGTCGGAAACAGCACCTGCCACAGAATCGGAAGAAGCACTTGCCATAGAATTAGAGGCAGCACCTGTAATAGAATCGGAAGCAGCACCTGCCATAGAATCAAAAGCAGCACCTGTCACAGAATCAGAAGAAGCACCTGCCACAGAATCGGAAGCAGCACCTGCCACAGAATCAGAAGAAGCACCTGCCATAAAATTAGAAGCAGCACCTGCAACAGAATCGGAAGCAGCACCTGCCATAGAATCAGAAGCAGCACCTGCAACAGAATCGGAAGCAGCACCTGCCATAGAATCAGAAGCAGCACCTGCCATAGAATCAGAAGCAGCAACTGCCACAGAATCGGAAGCAGCACCTGCCATAGAATCAAAAGCAGCACCTGTCACAGAATCAGAAGAAGCACCTGCCACAGAATCGGAAGCAGCACCTGCCACAGAATCAGAAGAAGCGCCTGCTACAGAATTGGAAGCAACACCTGCCACAGAATCGAAAGCAGCACCTGATACAGAATCAGAAGAAGCACCTGCCACAGAATCAGGAGAAGCACCTGCCACAGAATCAGAAGCAGCATCTGACACAGAATCAGAAGAAGCACCTGCCACAGAATCAGAAGCAGCATCTGACACAGAATCAGAAGAAGCACCTGCCACAGAATCAGAAGAAGCACCTGTCACAGAATCAGAAGCAGCATCTGACACCGAATCAGAAGAAGCACCTGCCACAGAATCAGAAGCAGCACCTGCTACAAAATCAGAAGCAACACCTGTCACAGAATCAGAAGCAGCACCTGCCACAGAATCAGAAGCAGCACCTTCTACAGAATCGAAAGCAGCACCTTCTACAGAATCGAAAGCAGCACCTGCAACAGAATTGGAAGCAGCACTTACCCCTGTAGCAGATGCAGGTCCTATCACTGTAACAGATGCAGCACCTGTCACTGTAGCAGATGCTGCACCTGTCACTGTAGCAGATGCAGCACTTGTCACTGTTGCAGATGCAGCACTTGTCACTGTAGCAGATGCAGCACTTGTCACTTTAGCAGGTGCAGCACTTGTCACTGTAGCAGATGCAGCACCTGTCACTGTAGCAGATGCAGCACCTGTCACTGTAGCAGATGCAGCAATTGTCACTGTAGCAGATGCAGCACATGTCACTGTAGAAGATGCAGCACCCGTCACTATAACAGATGCAGCACCCGCCACTATAGCAGATGAAGCACCCGCCACTATAGCAGAGGAAGCACCTGCTACTGAAATATGTCAAGCGTTTACTGCTGGTATCGAGGCAGCATTTGCTGATACAGCAGGAGCTGTTGATGAAGTCGCGGAAGCACCTGTCGCTGAGGCAAAGGCAGCACCCAATACTGTTGCAGAACTCTCCGTTGAAGCAGAGGCCACTGAAGCAGAGGCCATTGAAGCAGAGGCCACTGAAGCAGAGGCCACCGAAGCAGAGGCCACTGAAGCAGAGGCCACTGAAGCAGAGGCCATTGAAGCAGAGACCACCGAAGCAGAGGCCACCGAAGCAGAGGCCACTGAAGCAGAGGCCACTGAAGCAGAGGCCATTGAAGCAGAGGCCACCGAAGCAGAGGCCACTGAAGCAGAGGCCACTGAAGCAGAGGCCACTGAAGCAGAGTCTGGTGCTGCCAATGAAGCAGAAGTGAATGATGTCAAGGCAGCATGTGAAGCAAAGAAAACACCAGCTACTGAGTTAGAAGAGATTGGACTTGCTACCGACATCGAAGCAGCTGAAGAGGGATTAACATCTACAGCAGATGAAGAGAAAGAAGCAGAGTACGTGTCTGTATCCAAACCAGCTTTATCTTTTTTCCAAAGATTTATAAGATTCTTTTTCCGTAGCAAGAGACCAGCGTCGTAGATAAAGTAGTCCGGGGACCACCAGGATTCATCAAGCATTTACGCAACCACTTACAAAAGATGCTCATCTTTCCTCAATCATGGCGCCTTATGTTTACATTTATTAAACAGTTTACGGGCTTGGAAACTTCCCAACCCAAGGTTATTATTGTTATAAACAACCACGTAGCGCTTCGGTGCTCATGAACTAATGTAAACAAAGCCGCCATGACTGAAGAAAGATGTACAGAGTTCTTAAGTGGACACTTAAGTGCGTGATGACGATATGTACAGTGTGTACGAAGTGACCGAGTGATTGTGTATCAGTACCCTCTTTTGGGTATCAGTCTCACAATGTACGGATATTGGATAGAGTGCGACCCATCTTCCAAAACTAACGATACCTACAGCTACTGTTGATGAAATGTACAATATATGAAATTTTGTAACCCAAAAATGTCCACTATTATAATTTAAAAAAACGAAAATTGAAGCAGCCTATGACCATAAACCTAAGGCTCCCAAGGCTTAACTAAGCGTTTCTTGGTTTAATATACGCAATCTTATGCGTAATTTAGTAAATATTTGTTTTACATTAAGTTTAGGAAGAGTTAAGTTTGATTGTAGCCATGTTTCTCAGGCCCTCTATAATGTTAATGTTACAAAATGTAGACTGTTTATACTTACAATGTTTCATATTTCGTACATTCCACCCATAGTTGAGTTAATATATTTTTCACTCCACACCCATTCTGTGGGCAGTAGTGGACCCCATACCCATCCTGTGGGCGGTAATGGACCCCACACCCATTCTGTGGGCAGTAGTGGACCCCATACCCATCCTGTGGGCGGTAATGGACCCCACACCCATCCTGTGGGCGGTAGTGGACCCCATACCCATCCTGTGGGCGCTAGTGCACCCCATACCCATCCTGTGGGCAGTAGTGGACCCCATACCCATCCTGTGGACGGTAGTGGACCCCATACCCATCCTGTGGGCGGTAATGGACCCCACACCCATTCTGTGGGCAGTAGTGGACCCCATACCCATCCTGTGGGCGGTAATGGACCCCACACCCATCCTGTGGGCGGTAGTGGACCCCATACCCATCCTGTGGGCGGTAGTGGACCCCATACCCATCCTGTGGGCGGTAGTGGACCCCATACCCATCCTGTGGGCGGTAGTGGACCCCACACCCATCCTGTGGGCGCTAGTGGACCCCACACCCATCCTGTGGGCGCTAGTGGACCCCACACCCATCCTGTGGGCGGTAGTGCAAAAGATTAGACACATAATGTGCTCAGGAAATGAACCCCAAAACTCACTTAATTAGCTAAGCAAGTTAGTCTAAATAAGCCAGTTACACAATTTAATGAATTATATAAACAATGGGTTCGAGAACGACTAAGATAGCCTCTTAAGCTAAGCAATTTACATATGCGGCGAGTTAGATTCATCATTTGATTGGCTTATCATGCACACCATCATTCGCCTATCCATACAGTGGGCAGCGGTGGATAGGTTACAATCACCTACATTTACTGCCGTTAGGCCGTTAATGGAATCATTACACATTATTGTATGAAAATATGTGAATAACACTAACGTTAAATTAGTCTTGATAGTTGACAATGTTCCATCTGTGATGAGTGAATTATCTCTAAATACAATACTTGTATCTTGGTATTTCTTTACTGTTTTGGGAGTGTTTTTCACTACCAGGAATGTGTGTAATATTGTAAATAATAATAAACATTTGTTTATACTTATTTTTTTGGGCTTTTTAACGTTTTATTTAACCTTATTACCAACAATTCCTGTATTATCAATAGCAATGAATATTTCTTCTTTAAAGTGTAATGTAAACTAACATCTTGACCGAACATGAGGGCAGATTATTTATTTATTTATATACAAGAAAGTACATTGGGTTGTGGGAGTACATAACATTGGTGTTTGAGCGTTATATTCTTGCAAAGCCTATGTTCTTGCAAAGCCTATGTTCTTGCAAAGCCTATGTTCTTGCAAAGCCTATGTTCTTGCAAAGCCTATATTCTTGCAAAGCCTATAATCTTGCAAAGCCTATGTTCTTGCAAAGCCTATATTCTTGCAAAGCCTATAATCTTGCAAAGCCTATAATCTTGCAAAGCCTATATTCTTGCAAAGCCTATATGCACGTTAGATTCGTGCATAGCGTTTCGGGCAAGTCCTTAATCTAACTGATGAAAGTATTAATAGGTACGTGGAAGCGGAATTAGAGTTCAACATAATAACTACAATATAAATTAATATTATTGATTATGCTGGTGAAGTTCCATATCATTAACATAAAACATTTGGTGAGTGGATAGCACATGATACTGTGTGAGTTTGGAACACAAGGCAAAAAATTGTGAGGATGAAATTAGGTACTTTTCTATTTTACTTTTGAATAAGGCATAGGTTGGACAATTTTTTTAATTCATTAGGGAGTGAGTTCCGTAGACTGGGTCCTTTTAATAATTTTTATTTGCATGGAGTGTTTGTACAGATTTAGTCTAGGGATATGAGATTGTTTTCTGGTGTGTTGGTCATGGGTTCTATTACATCTATCAAGGAAGAGTTTCATATCAGGACTAGCATTTAGGAACAAGGATTTTGTACATGGAAATAGCACAAAGAGAATGTATAGAGTGAATGTATGTTTACCATGTTAGGGATTAAAATAGAAAGAGGGTGTGTGCTGTTATCTGAAGACTATAAGACTATATCTGAAGAGCGCTATGTCATGGGTTCGTATCCTGGCCGGGGAGGATTTACTGGGCGCAATTCCTTAACTGTAGCCTCTGTTTAACGCAACAGTAAAATGTGTACTTGGATGAAAAAACGATTCTTCGCGGCAGGGGATCGTATTCCAGGGACCTGCCCGAAACGCTATGCGTACTAGTGTCTCTACAAGAATGTAACAACTCTTGTATATATCTCAAAAAAAAAAAAAAAAAAAAAAAAAAATAAGTTTACAGTGAATATACAAAGAAGTGGAATACACCTTGCGCAGAATATATATATATATATACATGTACCTCCAATTTAAATGCCTATGCCTATATTTAAGTGACTGACTACCAGATATGGGTTATCAGTAGAGGTGTGGCGTAAAACGTGTCGTACCGGAGGTGCTGGCAGGCGGCCAGTACGGTCTCCACCCTCGCCATGCTCAGAGCGGCTCCCTCCTTACAGGTCAGATACTTACTTCTCTCTACGCTTTAACTAACATTCATTACCATTACCTGCATAATGAAAGGGATGCCGTGGGCATTGTAAAGGTGTATGTTTGTTGGTAAAGAATAATTTCGTTATGAAAGAAATTAGACTTTAATTGGAGTTTTCACAATAAACAAAGTGACGGGAAGGGGGGGGGTGAGGTCGTTTCGTACACACGCAACTTTTTTTGTTTAATCTTTATTTTATGAATTACATTTTCTACACATTTTACTCACCTAGTTGTGCTTGCAGGGGTTGAGGTCTGGCTCTTTAGACCCGCCTCTCAATGTGTGTATATTGTGTATTATACGTTAATCATATGCGAATTGACATGCTCTGTAGCGAAATGTACCCGGAGACAGGTTACCTCGTACAGTGTGGGTAGTTAGTGGATTTTAAAATTAACCTTTATCAGCCCCCAGGCAACTGAAGCTCTTCTGTAAAAGTTGTTATCTTAAAGCTCCTCTACTGTAAAGGTTATCATGAAGCTCCTCTACTGTAAAGGTTATCTTGAAGCTCCTCTACTGTAAAGGTTATCTTGAAGCTCCTCTACTGTAAAGGTTATCTTGAAGCTCCTTACTGTAAAAGTTATCTTGAAGCTCCTTACTGTAAAAGTTATCTTGAAGCTCCTTACTGTAAAAGTTATCTTGAAGCTCCTTACTGTAAAAGTTATCTTGAAGCTCCTTACTGTAAAAGTTATCTTGAAGCTCCTTACTGTAAAAAGCGTTCTATTAAAATTCCTCTGCTGTAAAGGCTGCTTTATGAATTACATAAAGCGCTTCTGTTGTAAAAGGTGTTCTATTTAAGCCTTCTGCTGTAAAAATGTTTTGTTAAAGTTCTTCGCCTATAACAGATGTTCTATTAAAACTTTTCTGCTGTAAAGTAAACATAAGGGAGCCATGCATAGTCCAGTGTTACATGTTCTCAACCGAGGAACCCGAGTTCAATTCCCGGGCAGGACAGAAATGGTTGGGCACGTTTCCTTTCACCCGATGCCTCTGTTTACCTAGCAGTAAAATAGGCAACTATTGTGTGGTTGTGTCCTGGGGAGGGTCAGTAGTTCCACCTTGAGGGGGGGGGAGGACCTAGGCCTAAGTACGAAGTTCCCAAGAAGAAAGGAGAAAGCGCCAAGCCATTACAACTATACAGCTCTGGGAAGGGGTTAGGATAAGGATTTGGTAAGGGACGGGGGGAAGGAATGGTGCCCAACCAGTTGGGCTGCTTCCTGGGGGTGGAGGCCTGGTCGAGGACCGGGCCTCGGGGACACTAAAGCCCCGAAATCATCTCAAGATAACTCAAGATGACCTTCCGCAGTATGCATCCCACAAGAGTTGCCTAGTAAGTGCCCAACCACTTGGACGGTCGGGGATTGAACACCGACCTGCATGAAGCAAGGTCGTCATTCTGTATGAATTTAGGAAATCAAGATAATATTTTTAGTAAATTGTAACTATTTTACACAATAATAGTTACAGACCTTATTCCGGTCTTAGGGAGCCGGTCGGCCGAGCGGACAGCACGCTGGGCTTGTGATCCTGTGGTTCCGGGTTCGATCCCGGGCGCCGGAGAGAAACAATGGGCAGAGTTTCTTTCACCCTATGCCCCTGTTACCTAGCAGTAAAATAGGTACCTGGGTGTTAGTCAGCTGTCACGGGCTGCTTCCTGGGGGTGGAGGCCTGGTCGAGGACCGGGCCTCGGGGACACTAAAGCCCCGAAATCATCTCAAGATAACTCAAGATGACCTTCCGCAGTATGCATCCCACAAGAGTTGCCTAGTAAGTATCAATCTAGAAGACTCATGCATATGTACTTATAATAATAATAATTTTTATTTAGGTAAGGTACATACATAAAGAGATTTTACAAAGTTTGTTGGCTTTATAGATAGAGCTAGTACATACAATGCCTAAAGCCACTATTACGCAAAGCGTTTCGGGCAGAACTTACGTGTATTATGAGCGTGGGAGTGTGTCTACCCAGCCACCTTCAACCTGTCCGAGAGACGAGAACTGGAATAAGGAATCTGAAACCCTGGCTCCTTCATCACGTTACCTTGAGCGTCTGCTGTTACCGTAGTCGATGTGGTCCAATCGTTAATTTGTTGCAGTCTATATGAAAACGTTTAGAATATAATGGGATGTGCACTGTTTCTTTAGCTGGAATGATAAAGCAACCGTGTAATAAATTGCAATGATGCTTTAGTAATGTTCGGAAATAAGCTGCCAAAAATATATATATTTTTTGGGGCTGACCTCACTTATTTGACTTTCTTACAATCACAGTCTTTCCAAATTGCTTACAGATAGTGCTTGAAGATCAATTTTAGCCTCTAAAATTGGTTACCAGAAACGAAGAAGTTATTGTACACGCTCACGCATTCAGGTTAAGTTTTGTTGGATTTGACTAGCAACTGGGTGGGTGACCGCGTGGATGCAGCCTCGCCCTTTGCAGCCACAGTGCATATACTGAATCCGTCACCCCGTATATTAAATAATTATTATACAAAGGAAATCTCATTTTGTATCAGTCATGTAGCCTACACACGTCAAAATTAAGTATTATAGTAGTACTGTTTAAGGACAGTATGTAAAACGACTAAAGTGATTATGTATATTTGACACGAGGATATTGTATAGCACTTCAACACAATAAGTGTCCAAATGCAATTCAAGTCACTATGTGGTTTAAATTGCATTGGACACATTTCACGAACCCATCATGTGACTAACGTCAATTTCCGGCGCTGGCCACATGATGGGTAGGCTATCCAACTCATCCTCATGAGCATTCCTAACGCTCGGGAGGATGTTTAATGACGTTCCTAACGTCATTAAACTGATGTACTGTACTAAATTCCGCGAGGGCTATGGGGTCCATAATAAATTAGAAAACGTTTTCATCGTCACATGGCGGGGATAACATGTAAGCCTAGATATCACCGTATATGTGAGTGTTCAGGTAAGCTACGGTGGTTTGTGCTAACACCACCAAAATGGACTCCTAGTTCAACCTTGACGACGGGCGGACGTCTGGACACCTGCTGCGCCTGGGGCCGCCGGATCACGTTCTGTTATGCAGTTTTATCCCATAGGGTTTTGGAACTGCCGTCTGGCAGATCAACGGTCCGGATTGTTACGACGGTCTGGCGCATTTATCAGTCACTTTTTTCCTTGGGTTACAAGAAAGGTGGATAGATTTTGATCGTTTTCTGAGTGGTTCTTCCGGCTGGGAGACAGTTTCTGGCGCTGGCTTGGCAGAGAGGTGCCGGTAGTTGACGTGTCTTCCTCAGCTGCTGGCTTCTGCTCTGTCGGGGGGCACTGGAAGACTGCGTTTTAGGAGGGGCTGTGTTACAAATCAACAAGGGCCGTGATGAGGATTCGAACCTGCGTCCGGGAGCATCCCAGACACTGCCTTAATCGACTCAGCTACGACGATTTGTTCATTTGATGCATCACGTTAGTGTGATCTCTGTGTGTAAAGAGGGGCTGTGTTTTTACTTTGACTATACCTAGTGTTCTCTGTGTGGGTTGGGGGAGGGGGGAGTTCTTGCCTCCCTGAGGGACTCCTGGGGCTTCCCAGGCATCTGCCCATCAGTGTGTTTATTCACAGCCAGGCGTATTCGCACCGCCGACAGGCAACGTTCATTTTGCCATCTGGCTTTGTGATTTACCCTTCAATAGTACGCCGGGGGACATACGGCCCCTCTGCCGTCGCGGTCCATAAACCAGCAACAGCAAAATACTGACGTTTAGGCCTCTCGTGTAGGGTATAGGCCGAGGAGAGCCGCCGGTGAGGGTATCATCCGTTACTCGCCTTATGTTGAATTATTCTTGAGGGATGTCACGACCATGCTGGCGGGTCTTCACCTTACGTTGGTTCCAAGGATCAACATCCTCGCGGCCCGGTCTCTAGACTTAACACGCTCTCTAGAAACTTAAAAAAACAAAAAACAAATTACGACTCATTTGAATGGAAGGTCCATTAAACAACTGGGTTTCAACCATTCAGAAATAGCTATTTGTTATACTCATTTCACTGAAATGTGTAAATATCTTCTAAATTTACACACAATTTGTCGATCATTTTCATCAAAAATTATATATTGCCCTAAAGTTTTAGCTGTCCCAAGTTTGCGTACTGTAGGTAGTGAAAGTACTACCAACACTGTGACTAACTTGTACACCGTCGCCCACGGGAAGGTGGCTGCCCTGTTACTGACTCACATTTCTCAGCTCTGTTACCGTTAGGCTGGGGAACAACGCCAGCACTTCCCGCCCTGCACAATAAACCAGTCGCCGATGGCAGCAACTATCGTATCTTAACAAGGGATAACAAGATAACTTAACAAGATAACTTTAACCACCTGATTATGACCACGACTTTAACCATCTGATTACGACCACGACTTAAACCACCAGACTATGATCAGGACTTTAACCACCAGATTATGGCCACGACTTTAACCGTCTGATTACGACCACGACTTTAACCACCGGATTATGGCCATGACTTTAACCACCAAATTATGGCCACGACTTTAACCACCAGCTTATGGCCATGACTTTAACCACCAAATTATGACCATGACTTTAACCACCAGCTTATGGCCACGACTTTAACCATCTGATTACGACCACGACTTAAACCACCAGACTATGATCAGGACTTTAACCACCTGATTATGACCATGACTTTAACCACCAGATTATGGCCACGACTTTAACCACCAGACTATGACCATGACTTTAACCACCAGATTATGACCACGACTTTAACCACCAGATTATGACCATGACTTTAACCACCAGATTATGACCACGACTTTAACCACCAGATTATGACCATGACTTTAACCACCAGATTATGACCATGACTTTAACCACCAGATTATGACCACGACTTTAACCACCAGATTATGACCATGACTTTAACCACCAGATTATGACCACGACTTAAACCACCAGATTATGACCACGACTTTATCCACCTGATTATGCCCATGACTTTAACCACCAGATTATGGCCACGACTTTAACCACCGGATTATGGCCACGACTTTAACCACCAGCTTATGGCCATGACTTTAACCACCAGATTACGACCACGACTTAAACCACCAGATTATGACCACGACTTAAACCACCAGATTATGACCACGACTTTATCCACCTGATTATGACCATGACTTTAACCACCAGATTATGACCACGACTTTAACCACCAGATTATGACCAAGGACTTTAAACCACGTTTGTTAGTCGTTATCACGTGACTGGTCAAAGATTACTGATACAGCCAATAACACGTGAGTACAAGGTTAACAATGTTCTCACGTAAGAACTCTTGTAATATGTAAAATTAAATAAAAATGATGAAACGTGTTTGTTAAATGACCAGTAATACCACACGGTTCATCTGTCGTTGAATACAGCTTTAGTATACTTTTAATCAATTTTTTTTGTTTGAGATATATACAAGAGTTGTTACAAAATTTATACTCATTGGTTCGGTGCACTTATACGTGTAACATAGTCTAGCTGTGTATAGGGTCTAGTGCAACGATAATTGTACGTGATCGTAACTGGAAATATTGGAAACGTTTCAGGTACTGCATGAAACGTTAATTTACCATGTTAAGGAAAATTAACGTTTCCAATATTTAAGTTGTTTATTTGTTTCGGTCGATAATGAAAATGGATTGGTTTTATAGTTGAAATTGAAATAAGTTTATTGAGGTAAAATACACACAAAGGGATGAGGTAGCTCAAGCTATTCTCAGCCCGAACAATAGTGACATTGTGCTATCTTGTGGAGTACCTCCTTCCCCAGAAGGATCCAAAACCTATGCAGGACTTAAAATTATGAGGTCATAGTGATGTGTACTGCGTTGGGTTGGGTTAAATTAGGTTTAAAGAGTAGCTGTGACGTAGGTGAAACTTTTTTATCAGGTCTTTAACCCAATCATAGGGGAGTCGGGATTGGAGGGTGTGGCTAGATGACTGGAATGAGACCACATAGCAGGGACTCCGTATTAGAGGTAATTGTAATGGCCCATTTGGTCACGCGCTCACGGTCAGACAAACATCATCTTGGTAAAAGTTATCACAAGCGACTTGTTATAACTTTTACCAAATATTTACAAACGTATGTAATTTCTGATATTCTAATACAAAGAAATAATGATATATATAAACACTCATCATTTTCATCAATGCAAGTGGAGGCAATAAGGATTAAGACGATGCTTATTGATCCTGCACTTCTAATGACTCGAATACTGTATATTTACCTAAATTTACCTGAGGGTGACCCACACTAGTGGCCTCGATGAGGATAGGAAGCCGGCGGCTTGTCAAAGGTCCCCCCATTTGCCATGACACACACACACACACACACATATATATATATATATATATATATATATATATATATATATATATATATATATATATATATATACATATATATATATATATATATATATATATATATATATGCCCTGACCCCTGATATATATTAATAATCACTATTACTAATCCAAAAAATAACGTTATACCATCCCATTTTTCCTTAAAATATCCAACGTGTTGGTTTTCCCCTGGAAGCTCTGGCCTACAATTATTACTCTACTATTTATCCTATTTAGCTATATTATAAACATATTTTGCACTTTCCATGACCTAATTTAAAATATATATAGCATAATTATCAGTTGCTAATATATATGCGTTCTTTATATGGAAATATAAGTTGTTAATTTTTATTTTCCTTTTTTTAGCAACATGGGCGAAGTGTGTCAGCTTTTGGAAGAATCAGGCTGGGATGCTTTAAAGGAAGACTTGTCCCTCCTGGTTATATTCCCGCAATTTCTAATCTCTCCCCTTTGTTCCATGAACATCAAATTCACACCACTGTACCAGCGCCTGATAAAAAATGGAAGAACAAACTTCCAAAACCAACCCTAACTAAACGAGAACCATCTCTGGAAGTAAAGAAGGCAGCCGCCAAAGTTGCTGGATGGAAGGAATCGTGGGATATCAAGAAGAACTCTGTCAGTGTAGACACGGCCATCTCCGCTGCCGATGGCATACGTGGCAATGTAGGTTCAAAACTGACAAGCCAATCGACATCATATGCTTCGGAGGATGTAGCAACTACAAAGCTTTCAGCAGGGCTTAAAGGCGCCACTTTAACAGATGTTATTCGTGCTCGGCCAGAAATACTAAAACCAGCAGCAAAGGAACCTTCTTCGTCTGATTCCAACTCTTCGTCATCTGATTCAAGCTCTTCGTCGTCTGATTCTGAATTATCTTCATCGGAATCAGCAGCCAAACCAGCTGCTGAAGCTGCCAAACCAGCTGCTGAAGCTGCCAAACCAGCTGCTGAAGCTGCCAAACCAGCTGCTGGAACTGTCAAACCAGCTGCTGAAGCTGCCAAACCAGCTGCTGAAGCTGCCAAACCAGCTGCTGGAACTGTCAAACCAGCTGCTGAAGCTACCAAACCAGCTGCTTCAGTAGCCAACCCAGCTGTTGAAGCTGTCAAACCACTTGCTGAAGCTGCGAAACCAGTTGATAAACCTGATACAACCAAGCCATCTGCTGAAGCTATCAAACCACCTGCAGGAGCTGTCAAACCAGCTGCTGAAGCTGTCAAACCAGCTGCTGAAGCTGCCAAACCAGCTGCGGAAGCTACCAAACCAGCTGCTGAAGCTACCAAACCAGCTGCTGAAACTGCCAAACCAGCTGCTGAAGCTGCCAAACCAGCTGCTGGAGCTGCCAAACCAGTTGCTGAAGCTGCCAAGCCATCTGCTGAAGCTGTCAAACCACCTGCAGGAGCTGTCAAACCACCTGCAGGAGATGTCAAACCAGCTGCTGAAGCTGTCAAACCACCTGCAGGAAATGTCAAACCAGCTGCTGAAGCTGTCAAAACACCTGCTGAAGTTGTCAAACCAGCTGCTGAAGTTGTCAAACCAGCTGCTGAAACTGCCAAACCAGTTGCTGAAGCTGCCAAACCAGTTGCCGAAGCTGCCAAACCAGCTGCTGAAGCTGCCAAACCAGTTGCTTCATCAGCCAAACCAGCTGCTGAAGCTGCCAAATCAGCTGCTGAAGCTACCAAACCAGCTGCTGAAGCTGCCAAATCAGCTGCTGAAGCTACCAAACCAGCTGCCAAATCAGCTGCTGAAGCTACCAAACCAGCTGCTGAAGCTGCCAAATCAGCTGCTGAAGCTACCAAACCAGCTTCTTTATCTGCTGAAGCTGCCAAACCAACTTCTGTAGCTGCCGAAGCTACCAAACCAGCTGCTGTAGCTGCTGAAACTGCCAAACCAGCTTCTTTATCTGCTGAAGCTACCAAGCCAGCTTCTGTAGCTGCTGACGCTCCCAAACCAGCTGCTGAAGCTGCCAAACCAGCTGCTGTAGCTGTTAAACCAGTTGCTGAAGCTGCCAAACCAGCTGTGGGAGCTGCCAAACCAGCTGTGGAAGCTGCCAAGCCAGCTGTGGAAGCTGCCAAACCATCTGTGGGAGCTGCCGAACTAGCTGCTAAAGCTGTTGAAGGAGCATCAGCTAAATCATCTGCTGAAGCTACCAAACCAGTTGCTAAACCTGTGACAACCAAACCATCCACTGAAGCTGTGAAACTTGGTGCTTCAGCAGCCAAACCAGCTGTTGAAGCTGCCAAACCAGCTGCTTCAGCAGCCAAACCAGATGCTTCAGCAGCCAAACCAGCTGCTGAAGCAGCCAAACCAGATGTTTCAGCAACCAAACCAGCTGTTGAAGCTGCCAAACCGGCTAAACCAGCTCCTTCAGCAGCCAAACCAGCTGCTGGAGCTGCATCAGCCAAGCCAGCTGCTGAAGCTGCATCAGCCAAGCCAGCTGCTGAAGCTGCAGCAGCCAAACCAGCTGCAGCCAAGCCAGCCCCTGAAGCTGCAGCAGTGAAGACAGTCACAGACGTTGCAACAGCCAAGACATCCTCTGAAGCTGTGGCAGCCAAGCCAGTTGGCGAAATTACAACAGAAACAATATCTAAAGGTGCAACAATAAAACCAATTATTGGAACAGTGAGGGAACAGGTTGTTGAAGCTTCACCCAAAAGAGTTACTGAACATGTAGCAGGAAAACCAGCTGTTGAAGCTGCAGTACCAGCCAAAGGAGCCGCATCATCAATTCTGCCGGCATATACCACTAAAGTGGAGCCAATTCAAGATTCATCACCAGAATCCAATGTTGAAGCCGTACAAGAAAGTGCTGTTGGAACTAAAGCGGCAGTAAGAGAATTAGCTGAAACGGCAGAAAAACCCATTGACACATTAGTAGAACTAAATACCAAAGATTCTGATATAAATATGGAAATTGCTAGTGCCCCTCTTGAGGTAGGAGCTGTTCCATCTACTGCAGCTTCTGGTGAATTGACATCGACAACAATCAGTGACGAAGGTAAATTTGCACTGGTTTTACACCTTTTCCTATTTCTACATAAGATAGGGAATACTTTATTAAGTTCTCTAAAACCCAAACTTCAGTAATCATCTCGTGAAATATTTATCTGTGCAGTATAATCTAATATTGTATCTTTCAGGGGTTGGATTACTGGGAGTAGGAAATGTCACGGCAGTGATTGGAGCCGTAGTAGATGTTCTGTTCAAGGGAAACCTTCCTCCAATTCTCAATGCTCTTGAAGTACAGAATAGACAACCTCGCCTTGTCTTGGAAGTAGCTCAACATCTTGGTAAGTTCCTGATATCCTTTTTTTTCCACAAATATTGAGAAAATGAGTGTGTGTACATATTCAGCATAGTAGAGTATACTAAACATAATGATTTAAAGGTTTTGACTTGACATAAATCTTGAAATAATGTAAACAAAATTTGGAGAAAAATATACACCATACTCATCTCGGGAAGAGTAGTGGAAATAATTACAAAAATGCATAATGGGCTCATGAATTAAAATTATTCGAGCTAAAATTAATCGAGCCAATCAAGTTTCAGCACTGATCAATTAGTTACATAGTTTACCATCATAAATAAACCAACAATATCTACACAGTTTTAGCAAACTTAACATTACTGTGACCTCAACAGGCCCTGACACAGAGTAAGAGTTTGTTAGTCGAGACATTTACATATAATTTTAATTTGGCACGCATGCATGACACACATCCGGTAGGCAGCACTGGAAAGGTTGTAATTATGTGATTACACTACTTGTGATAGTTAGCAAACTTGGAATAATTGCCTGAGATTTCTGGCAGTTGATGATTTTGGATGACATGCACATTTCTTAAATTTGTGATAATTATTTCCAAATTCTTTAATTTGTTTACCTACCATCAGTAATGATGGGTATGCAAATAATGAATGAAGTAGAAGTTAGATTTATGATATTCTATGTACAGTGGATTCTCCAATACTGTATTCAGGTCAGATTACTCTGGACACAGTCCAGTTATTCTCACTAATCTGGCTTCTTTCCCACACCATCATTTCTTCAATCCTATGTTTCACTACTAGTTCCCTCTCCTAGAACTTGCAAAATAAACATAGGAAAAACTGATGAAAGCCAAAACATTATGTATCCAGTAACATCTGGCCATATTTTGTTTATATTAAAATTACGTTCAATATTTTAAATTACTGTATCCATTAGCATAGTTTTTCATTATCTGTTTGTTAATTCGAGGAGGAAATGTTACTGATTCTCTGTATATCAGTACAGTATATACAGTCTTACCTTAGGTGGAATCTCAAGGTAACCTCAAGGTAGGTAACCTTATCAGATTCTGCAGCACAGTGGGCACCATGGTGTGTTCTCATTTGAAAAGTTTCAGGGTTAAATTCCTACTCAGAACAGAGACATTTGGGCACATTTCTTTTTACTTGATGCCTCTGTTCACCTAGCAGTAAATAGGTACCCAGAAGTTATGCAACTGTTGTAGAGTTGCATCCTGGGGAAGGTCAGTCATTGGCCTAGTGGGACTAAGCCTAACACGTTTCTTTCTGATCTGATGGTTTTGGGAAATCATTATTTAAATGATTGTGCAGGTGATTGTTCAATTAAATATTTTCAAGAAACAAATACAAATACAAATATTTATTCAGGTAAAGTACATACATACAAGGTGAGATACAAAAAGTTATCACGTGAAGTTTCCTGAAGTTTTTAACATTTAGGTGTTATGGTCTTCACAGGAGGAAACACAGTGCGTACTATTGCTATGGATGGAACAGAAGGTCTTGTCCGTGGACAATCTGTCACCGATACAGGAGGACCAATTTCCATCCCAGTTGGCCCAGCAACCTTGGGCAGGATCATTAATGTCATTGGTATGTAAAAATAGTTATGGAAATGTATAGAGTACTTATTTATATTGAAGCCTTTATTTTCATCATAGAGACAATAATTAAAATAATAATAATATTAAAGTCCAGTAAATATATAGTTTGTTTAGGTGGAATACATTTTTACAAAGCTCATTGATTCATACAGGATTTAATTCAAGCCTTATGGATAACAAAATGATTTTGTGTGAAGATCAATTGTGGGTTTATATAATAAATCATATGTTAGTAATACTAGAATTAGAGTGAACATTAATTAGGCAAAGTTTTAGTATTGGAGTGAACAGAGTTTCAATCAGAAAAAGCTGTACTATATATATTTTTATTACTCTACATAGAAGTACAGTAATTCTAAGAGATTGCCTCTTATGTTCTTTGTATACACATTGATTGATTGATTGATTGTTTGTCAATCAAAAATAGAAGGTCAGATAATTGGGATAATTACAGACAATTGTAAATCAGATAAAGATTTACACTGAATCTGTGTAAACTATGCAAATAAAGGGACATAGTCTATGGAACACACTTTCAATGGTTCATAATACATTTTCTGAGAGATAGAGAGGGAGAGGGCGAGATAAGGAGAGGAGAGGAAAAGTGTGGAGAGGGGGAGGTGTTTGAGGAAAGGGAAGGAGAGGGGTGAGAGGAATGGAGGGGGAGGCAAGTGGAGAGGGGGAGAGGGTACGAGAGAGGGAAGGGGGAGGTGGGAGAGAGATCCTGGTTGATACCTGGTTGATGGGGTTCTGGGAGTTCTTCTACTCCCCAAGCCCGGCCCGAGGCCAGGCTCGACTTGTGAGAGGGCCTGGCCCGAGGCCAGGCTCGACTTGATCCAGGCAAGCCAGGTACAGTACCTATCTAGTACTGCATATATTTGTTAAGTTTTTTGAAGTACTGTCACTTTAAATATAGAATTTCCACTTGCAGGAGAACCAATTGATGAGCGAGGTCCTATGGGCACAACAGAACACGCTGCCATCCATGCTGATGCGCCCAAGTTCGAGGAAATGAGCGTAGAGCAGGAAATTTTGGTGACAGGAATAAAGGTTGTTGACATGTTGGCTCCATACTCAAAAGGTGGAAAGATAGGTAATTATTTTATCTGTTCATTTTCATTTTGACATTATTGTTGTTCAATAGTAATTGGCTGGTTTTTAATAAAGGACTGTGATTATGACTTTGAGTAATTATATCTTACTGTAACAACCTGTCCTCTGAGCTGTCTATACCTATAAATGTAACCTATAAATGTAAACCTATAAATGTAAACCTATAAATGTAAACTAACCTATAAATGTAAATTTTTTAATGTTCTGAGCTGTACCTTAAATTAATTCACATTCTTAGTGTGTTTGTGCTGCTTCTAAGGAAAATACACATTCTAAAGGTAGGTAGACTTGGATTTTGTTCTTATTAATTTACTATGGGAATGGATTACTCAATGGAAGTTCAACACTGTGATAAGAAGCATTCCAGGACTGAGTCACTGCTCATACCATGAATGATTGAGGGCCTTGGGACTAACTACTACAAATTTCTATTAATTACAACTAATTACTACAGCGTTTCTGCCCAAAACGCAGCACGTACTAGTGGCTTTACAAGATTGTAAATACTATGCTATGTATTCTCTCAAACCCAATGTACCTTCTTGTAAATAAATAAATAAATAAATAAATAAATAAATAAATAAATAAATAAATAAATTAGGCATGACAGGGCTGATCTCACTGAGATCTTTAAAATACTGAACAAAATGAAAGATATTATTCCAGACCAATTCTTTACAATATCCAGTATAATGCACAAAAGAGGAAAAAGCTTCAAACTCAACAAACCACAATGCTGGACAAAAAATTAGAAATGTTTTTTCATCCAAAGGGCAATAAATACATGGAATTCCCTACATACCAAAGCTGTAAATAATAATAATAATAATAATACTGTACCATACTCTAGTGTATCCACATCATAACATGAGATTGATGAGTGTGAAGATCAACCGTTCAGACCTTCTGCAAGGTGTGTGTATGAGGCATTTGGTTTGAGTGTGTGAGGCTGGCATACTGTAAGTAAAGTACTCTGTTTTTTGTGTTTTTGTCTATCTTTGCACAGATCCAATGATCAACTAGAGTTACTCACCTTGCTACACACCCACAACAGGTACGTGTTTGAGTTAGACAGATTTGACAGTGAAAAAGTTATTATCTGTGAGGTGTCATAATTTTTCCACCTATCACCACCCACCTGTAAGGTGTCATGATTCTTCCACCACTATGGGTGAAAACACATCTCCGGTTCTCTGTCCTACAATGAGGCTTGTTGAACTTGAAACCATTGCTCCTTGTTTGTGTTACATCTGACCTTTTGAAGAAATTGTCCAGATCAACATCAGGGTCATCTGACTTGTTCATCATTTTAAGTTTCAGTGAGATCTGCCCTGTCATGCCTGGTTTGCAGTGTTGTTAGCCCTGTGGCCATCAACCGTTCCTGATATGAGAGATGACTTGGTTCTGGAATGACTTTTATTGCCTGGTATTGCACTTTCTGCAGAATAGCTGTCTTTCTGAAAATGAGGTCTCCATGCTTTTATACAATAATCCAAATGGATGCACCAGTGATACAGTTGAATCACTACCTCCTTTTTCTTAAAGTCAGAGGTACGCTTGATTAGTAACGATTAAAAACAATGATTACTGTTAGGATAATTTACCCAATGCCTTACTGCATTATCGCCCAAATACAGTATTATTTAATCCTTAGACAGCAGTTATCATCAATTGTTGATTCACAGGGTAATGCGGTTATCATCATATGAAGATTTGAAAAATGATTGTTTCGAGTTTCATGTATTTTGCAAATATGGGTATACTGTAATAGATCTATGTGGGTGCAATGGAATTTACCTTGACCCCATGAACAAATCCTGCTACTATTTCATTGTACAAATGTGGTTATCTTCAAGAATGTTACTTGGGGAATGTGGTCATCTGATGATGATGTAAACAATTATTGTTTGGATTTTACATGTGGGATGCAAATATGGATATAAGAGTTCTCTCTGGATTTAAATAAAGAACAACAAGTGATAAAACAATCAGTGAAACATGAGAGAATAAATCAGGAAGCGCCAGTTGAATTGAGCACCAGGTGTTGACAAGTGTCAGACGCAGACTTACACAGCGTTTCCACCCAGTGAAACGATAAACATTCCTTTATTTTTGTGTTTTCTTATATATTCTGCATACAAATTAATAATTCTATGATGAAATTATATTTTGGATTTTTTTTTTTTTAAATTGTGCATGGTATGACCATTTCTCCATAGCCGCTGTCTAAGGGTTAAAGCTGTTTCTGTTTCATATATTTTCCTCCTTTGTTTGATCTGTACTTGTTGAATGCTATATGACACGTGAAGAAAATTATGATGTGATGTCCATTGGCAGGAAAGTGACCATATTTTCTGGCATCCTAGTTTACGAGGTTATTTTTTGGATTTTTTTTTTTAGTACAGTATTTACCTGAATTTACTAAAGGCCACTCTCTAGTGACCTTGATGGGGACAGGAAGCTGGCAGCTAATCAAAGGTTCCTTATATGTTTCATCAAACATTTATTGAAACTGATTTTCAAGTGGATTTGTAGGGGAAAATGTGATAGTGTGCATGTAAATACTGTATACAATTTGGTTGGTGACGGACCTAAAACTTGCATTGTATTCACTTGAAAATATGGTAGTTTATTGGGAAATGAGCTTGCCAGTTTCAGTATTTTGCAGTTTATGACTTTCAGGATTGTTTGGTGGTGCTGGTGTGGGTAAGACTGTACTTATTATGGAACTTATCAATAACGTGGCCAAGGCTCATGGTGGCTACTCGGTGTTTGCTGGTGTTGGTGAAAGAACTCGAGAGGGCAATGATCTTTATCATGAAATGATCGAGTCTGGTGTAATTTCTCTCACAGATGAGACTTCCAAGGTAAGAAATAAATTGTAAAAAAAATATTACAGGGATAAATAGCAATACTGTTCATGCATTCAAAATACAAATGCAGTTCATTTGTTATGTTTGATATTTATGCCAGAAGTGCATTTGCATTTTAATTGTCTTAATGTGCTTCTTTCCTGGAGTTCTCGTCTATTTACTTCAGACTAATTTGTACAATGATGACCAGACTTCTTTTAAGGTCAGTGTTTGATCCCTGATAGTCTAAGTAGGTGGGCATTATTCCTTTGCTCTGCCCTTGTATCCTTTACAAGTTAGTATACAGTAGTTGTATTGGTATTAGTACTTTCTCTTAATAATCACTTTGATTACTGTATTGAGCATTCTTAACTTTTACTTTTACATGTTCACCTCTTGTTTAGTCACAGCAAGAAGCAACTGTTTAAATTTTGTCATTTGCCATATGGTAAAATATATTAAAATAATAATAAATATATTATCATTACCCCATTCTTGCTTGTGTGGGGTTGGGGAGGCCTCAGCCCCATGACAAGGAGAGCAATGTCAGAAGAGCTTTAAATTTTTATTAACTCTGTCGTTCATTTTGGTCTGGGTTGAGGATTCTATAGAAAAACTAGTATTGTGCCTACAATAACCTTAGAGGGACCATTTCGAAAGTTTTCTGTGGTGTCAGTGCTGCTATGCCATCCTGCTCAGTGGTGTCAGTGCTGCTATGCCACCAGAAAAGGTGGTTTTCATATTCACTCAGGTTTTATTTTTTTTCATCAGTATTTACCACTAAAGGCATAACAATTGTGCAAATAATTGTGAAAAATATGATCACCGAGTTTTCTGATGCAAAGACGACCTGAATTTGTTATGCAGTTTGTGTCCCCAGGTCTGGACTGAGACATTTTTTTGGTAACCATTCTTTTCAAAATTTTTAAGTTTCATTAAATTAAAGTTTTATTTGTTGATATTTCACTGTGCAGTACAGTATGTGTCAATGCTATCACCTACAATACAATACAGTTAAAATAGAGTATCTAGAAACTGGTATACAAATTAGATTTCTTAATTCTACTTAACAAAATAATTTTAGAAATGACATTGACTATGATACATACCTTCCAGGTAGCTCTGGTGTATGGGCAGATGAACGAACCACCAGGTGCTCGCGCTCGTGTGGCTCTCACAGGACTTACAGTTGCCGAGTATTTCAGAGACAAAGAAGGTCAAGATGTGCTCTTCTTTATTGATAATATCTTTAGGTGAGGCATTTATTGATAATATCTTTAGGTGAGGCAATGTGTTAAGTCTGTAGTTATCGTTTCGGAGGTAATTGTCTTCCTATTGTTTCTAAGTGCTCCCTCATTGGTGCTTTTTTATAACCCTAGTTATTGTACCATTTTCCTATATTTTGTCTACCTTCCAGTAAATGATATTGTGAAAATCTTTAAACAAAATTATAGATTCAGATTCAGATTCAGATGTTTATTCAGGTAAGGTATATACATACAAGTGATGTTACATTAATGGATTGATATATAGATAGAGCTAGTACATACAATGCCTAAAGCCACTATTACGCAATGCGTTTCGGGCAAGAGATGCTGCTAGAGCATGTTCAACACTTAATGATGTGGATATGATTGATAAATTGGTTGTAATTACCAAAGTGTAGTTACAGGATGAGAACTATGCCTATGGTGTCCCATCTTCCCAATACTCTTTGTCATATGATGCATTGAAACTACTAATGGTTTTGGCCTCCACCACCTTTTCACGTATTCCAACCATCTACCACTTTATTTGCAAAAGTGAACTTTCTAATTTTTGGGGGGCAGCATTGTTCCCTAGTTTGAACCTATATCCTCTTGTTCTTGAAGTTGCCGTTTTCAAAAATCCTTTGTCAGTTTTGTCGATATACTCCATGCAAATAAAAGGACCCAGTGTATGGAACTCACTCCCTAATGAATTAACGAATTGTTTACCCTATACTTTATTCAAAAGTAAAACTAAAAAGTACATCCCAACATTACCATTCTGTAGCAACAGTCCATTTGTTGTTGGCTTAGTTGCTTCAATTACTGGTGGGTGGCATATGGATGTAATTTGTGCAAGATCAATGGCATCCCAACATTTTCATTTTGGAGCAACAGTCCATTTATAGTTGGCTAGTTTTGTCCTCAGAGTTGCCGACCTTGTGCTACCCACTCACCTAATTCAGTGCTTAAGACATGCAACTTCATCGGTATAATTTGTTCTATCAAGTTGTAATGTAGTTATTATGTTAAACTCAAATTCTGTTACAATGTACCGGTTATTACTTTTATTGTTTAGCTTAAGGACCTGTGTGAAATGCTATGCATATTAGTGGCTCTGCAAGAATGTAACACTCAAACCCCAGTGTATGTATTTTCTCAACCGAATGTGCCTTCTTGGATATAAATAAATCAATAAAAAAAATTAAAAAATTTGTATGTAGTGATCATGTCATCACCTTTGTAATAGGAAGATGATGCACCTACACTGCTGCACTGTGTACTAAAGTGGCAAAAGACAGGTGAAGAATGGCAATCATATTAAATGTTAATAGTGATGTGGATGGATCATGAAAGAGAAGAATCCATTACAGGAAGACAAAATTAAGAATGTTGAATATTGGTTGAAGGGTTTGTTGTACATGATAGTTGATGATGGAAGTGAAGTGCTCACAATGGTGGACGTGAAGTTTTTCCTAATGCCTTATCAAGATCACTCTGGGCCAGTGGCTGACCTATCGTCAAATGCAAGACCATGCATATGGGGCATAACAACCCACACCACAACTACCAAGTTAATAACATTACATTACAACAGATTGATTAAGAAAAGGACCTTGGAGTCAAAATCCACCACTCACCAAAAGTTGCACAACAGGTAGGAGCAGCAGTCAGAAAAGCTAACCAAACCCTTGGAATAATCAAGCATTCTTTTGACTTTAAGGAAAAGAAGGTAATGATTCACCTATATAAATATCTGGTGCACTGCCCCCCTCCCACATTTGAATTACTGTATCCAAGCATGGTGTCCTCATTTTCAGAAGGACATAGCTGCTCTAGAGAAAGTGCAACACCAGGCAACAAAAGTCATTCCAGAGCTAAATCATCTCTTGTATCAGGAACGGTTGAAGGCCACAGAGCTAATAACACTGTTAACCAGGCATGACAGGGCAGATCTCACTGAAACTTTGAAAATACTGAACAAGTTAGGGGATGTTGATCTGGACAATTTCTTCAAAAGGTCAGATGTAACACAAACAAGGAGCAATGGTTTCAAGCTCAACCAGTTACAATGTTGGACTGAGAACAGGAGATGCTTTTTCACCCACAGGGTTATAAACCCATAGAACTGCCAACCCCCCGAAGTCGTAAATGTCAAAGCTGTGTTGAGTTTTAAAATCTACCTGAAAAGATGAAGACACATGAGGTGACCTTCGACGAGCTGCCAGCTTCCTGCCCTCATTGAGGCCACTACAGTTAGTGGCCCCCTCAGGTAAATGAGGTAAATCTTTCACAGGACGCAACACACAATAATCTAGTTCCTGGGGACTAATTTGCTGCTAAGTAAAAGAGAGGCAACTGGTATAGAGGAAACATGCCCATATTATTATGTTTATGTTTCACCTTGTCAGGAAAACAAAATCAGATTCAGTAGGTTGTGAATCGACTGTGATAGGCACTGTGATACAAAGCAGTGGCACTAGGTATAAAATTTGTACAATTGAAGTACTGTACAGTACAGTACCTGTTAATACAAAATTGTCATGAGTTGTACATGGTAGGGAAATTACTACTGAATAGACGGTATAATTGAGATACCAATTACCTCTGGATGTGCAGTATTAAAAAATAATTGAAATTATTATAAGTGAAGAACATTTTTAATTAAGAAATGTATTAAGAAAAAATGTTCATAAAAAAGCAAAGGCAGCTAATCAAAACGACATTATTCATCAGATTTACTCAAGCCGGGTCGGAAGTGTCTGCACTACTAGGACGCATACCTTCAGCTGTGGGTTACCAACCAACGCTAGCCACTGACATGGGCAACATGCAGGAACGAATTACTACCACAAAGAAGGGATCCATTACCTCAGTTCAGGTGAGACACTATTTAGTACAGTTGACTCTTGGTTCAGCAAGGCAGGATTTGACGTCCTTCACTGACGTACTTCAGTTTGCCTTATTCTGTTTACTTCTAAATGTAATAAACTTTGATACCATATTTCAACTATAATAATAATAAAAAATAATAAAATAAAAATAATAATAATAATAATAATAATAATAATAATAATAATAATAAAAATAATAATGATAATATTTTATTCATAAAAATACTGTATACTAAGGAACATGTTACAGTAGTTATTTAGTACAGTACAGTACTTAATTATACTCTACGAGAATTAGTTTGTAGTCACTGTTGAGTATCCTCCTCCTGTGTTCAAATTTAGCAGTGATGTAATTACCTAAGTGTAGTTACAGGATGAGAGCTACGCTCATGGTGTCCCGTGACTCGTGGTGTCCCGTGACTCGTGGTGGCTCGTGGTGTTGTGTACCATATTTGCTTCAGGCCTGCCTAACCTCCCAACATTTTATATACTTAATTCCTCATAGTTGCCTATCAGTTTCTTTATCATTGCCTCAATGAATCCCTGGTCATTCTTGTCCTCTTCTTTCGCAAGGTTTCATATAATGAGGTTATTTTTTTCGTCTTTGCCTATCCATGGGTTTTGCATCCCTCTCCTGAGCACCTGCATACCTATCCTGAACTATGCCTATTTTCAATGTGTTTCCTTCAGGTGTCTGATTTTTCCGCGGGCTCACCTGGTTGGCCCCAGGGAGCATGCCTATAAAGTGTATTTTGTATTGATTTTTTAAAGTCTGTAAATTGTTTTGTCAAAACTTTTTCTTCCTGCAACTTTTCATTGCCTTGTGACCTTCAAGCAGTTCCTTCATTATTACGTCTTTATTCTCATAGATTATAATATAATATTCTATAATATAATATAATATCTGTATATAATATTATATAATATAATATAGAATGTTTTTACACCAAATTGGAAGAGAGAAGGGAAAGAGCATCGTGCTTGAAGGTAGAGAGTTCATATTGATGTCAAAATGTCACCAGACAGACATAGGACTCTGAATGACCCCTGTCCTATGGACAAATCACATATTGTTTTAACCCCGTAAACAGTTCCAATCACTATATTCGATCACCACCTGTGCTTGTATCACCAAATGCAAGTTTTGTTACATTAGTTTTGGAAACTAGTTTTTATTATATCCACCACAATGTATAGGACTTAATTAGCTGAGCCATTTAATGGTTACGGCCAGTAGATTTGGCTAAGAAATGTGTTTTCTGTCTCTGTTTAACTCAAAGCCTTATTGTTCATGTTTCAGGCTATTTATGTGCCAGCTGACGACTTGACGGATCCTGCACCAGCAACCACATTTGCTCATCTTGACGCTACTACTGTACTCTCTCGAGGTATAGCAGAATTGGGGATCTATCCTGCTGTTGACCCTTTGGATTCTACTTCTAGAATTATGGACCCAAATATCATTGGCATCGAGCATTATAATACTGCTCGAGGTGTTCAAAAGATTCTTCAGGTATTGTGATTTTATCATCTGAATAAAGATAAATTGCCAGTGTAGTTATAAGTATTTTGTAGTTAAATTTAGCTGTCTCTACATGTGATATAATGTCTTTCTTTTATACTTGTCATAGGTACCAAGTAGTTTTCAAGTTAATTCTAACCATCCACAACACTACTGATAAAAAAATACTTATTATTCCTCATACTTCATACACAGTTGAGGTTTTATTTATTTATTTATTTATTTATTTATTTATTTATTTATATACAAGAGGGTACATTGGGGGGTTAACAGAGAACGTAGAAATTAAGTTGAATTTACATTCTTGTAAAGCCACTAGCACGCATAGCGTTTCGGGCTTGGTGTTAAGCCAAGTAAATAAATAATCTGAAAAATATCACAAAGTATTTCTTTAGAAATATAGTACCATACAGTATTATCTTGATAATATGAATAGGCAACCAAGACTACCTATCTTGACCAACTGTAATAAAAATGTACAGGGTCTTTTTTTTCATTTTTGCCTTTTTTTTGTCAACAGCATGGAAAATATATTTTGTACAATTTGGTTACTTAGAACAAATACATTATGTAGATTTGTTTTACTAATTCTGATCTTAATTAAATCTTTGTATTACTGTGCTTTATTACAGGACTATAAATCACTACAAGATATTATTGCTATTTTGGGCATGGATGAGCTCTCTGAAGAAGATAAATTAACTGTATCAAGAGCGCGGAAAGTCCAGAAGTTTATGTCGCAGCCATTCCAGGTTGCAGAAGTTTTCACTGGCTATGAAGGAAAGTTTGTCCCTCTAGAAAAGACAATTAAGGTGAGTAAACAAGTATTCACTGGGTTATGGAAGAGATTGAACATATTTCAAGCATATTACAAAATTTATTTGCAAGAAACTAGTTTGATATAATTACAATGAACTGTGTGTTACTCATCAATAATAATAATACAGCAAAATGATTATAACTATATTATAAGCCTACTGCATCACAAAATATTTTAGTAACAACAGAGGATAAAATACTGTATGAAAAACTTTCAAGCTTGAGAACTCCATTGCCTACTCCAGAGTGCATGTGAGTTGTATGTAAAACTAGGTTGGCTACCAGGTCTGTGCCTTCAAACTCGTAATAGATCCTGGTGGATCCCAGGTTACATCATTTTTGTCATGCCATGGTTCATGGGTTAAGGCATTCATCTTTGGTTAACCAGGATGCTGATTAATTCTCTTTCTTGCTCCAATAATTTGCTCATAGACATATATAAGAACATATTAAGGACCTGCCCGAAACGCTGCGCGTACTAGTGGCTTTACAAGAATGTAAATACTGTACTATCCAATGTATTCTCACAAACCCAATGTACCTTCTTGTATATATATAAATAAATAAATAAATAAATAAATAATATAATAATTTTTGGGTGTTTAGAAAAGGAAATATCATTTAGAGTGGACAGACCAGCATAAGAGATGAAAATCAGTAAGAAAATTGTAGGTTTAGGAGACGGCCTCAATTCAAAGGAAAATGTCAGTGATTTTAGGAGGATAGGAAAATATGAGAAAAAAAAAAATTGCCCCCTTAAAGATGACATTTAAGGGAGTGAAACAAATGATGGAAATGCTTAGAAATGTCAGGAAATTGCAGAGTGATGAGGATGGCAAACTTTGATCAATAAGACAAGCCCTCTCAAAGAAAGACAGAAAAGTTGAAAATAAACCCCAATGAAGCAAAACATCTAAATGGGGATAGAAATGAAGAAGAAAAATTATTTTTTCAACAAAGTGTTAGGGACTGGAAAGCTAATGAAATCATTAGAGAAAGGGGAATTAGAGGACAAAGAAAAGGGGAACATGTTCCTGAAAATTGTATATACCAACATAGATGGAGTGAAATAAAAAAATACTGGAGCTAAAAGATATAATTCAGCTTAAGATCCCAGGTTTTGATGCACTAACAGAGACAAAACTTTAAGAAAATATTTTAAATGAGATCGTATTCCCAAGGGGCTACTCAGTTTGGAGACATGACAGGAAAACTAGGAAGGGAGGAGGAGGAGTGGGTATGGTGGTGAAAGAACATCTGAAGGTAAGAGAGTTAATATTCGAAAACCCTGAAAACTTTGACCATGGCATTGCTGGTTTGGAATCAGCAGGAAATGTCATGCATTATATATATATATATAATTTATTTATGTAAAATTGCATACATTTGAAAATGTTGCAATGGAAAATTCATTGGTAAGAAATGTACAACACACAAAACAACCAATCCACATAGTATTTCAGGCATATTAATTATGGTAGAGAGCTTTGAATGAGGAGATTATATATCACCAAACATAACAATCTTTTATTGATTTCCAGAGCTTCAAAGATATTTTGTCTGGAAATTATGACCACATTCCAGAAGCAGCTTTCTACATGGTTGGAGACATTGAAGACGTAACCAAAAAGGCGCAGCTACTCACCCAGTAATAGAGCACTGCAGTGCTACAGCAGAACACGCTGTTCTGCATGCAGACCAAATATCCTACTTTTGAGGTTGCTATACTGGTTATATTCTTGATTGTTCGCAGGCAAAATGTATCTTTTAGGCACTCCACTTTTGTATTTGCCCTTTTATATGTGTTTTGTAGAAATGCACTATCTTACTTAAGGTAAGAGTAGTCTTGCTATGAACTACTTGGCCCTTTGATAAAAGATAACTTGCTATAAAAATTATTTGAATAATAATGTTAATTTAAAAAATATGTATGCTGCATTGATTATATTAGCATTCATTGTATGCATACATGGAACAACATTTGTAATATTTTTTTATTATAATTCTGCTAATTACATTGTTAGTTATATGCTGCACTTGAACGGTATAGTATTGGACTTACTGTATCATATATTGTAATTGTTTATACTCTCATGTGATTTAAGCTAATTCAATAAAATGCTTGCAAAATCATACCATGGTTTTTATTTATGCTTTCTCAGATAGGAAGCCCCTAATTGGCTTACTAAGGTTAAGATTGTCTTATATGGTTGCCCATCCAGTTACTGTCCAGGGTGAGCATTGCTTAACCTAGCCTATATGATATATTCATTGTTCATAATAATGTGCTGTTTTGGGGCCATTAAAGGCAAGTGTTCTGTAATAGTTTACTGTATTGTAATTTATATTTACAGCATTTAAAATAGAAATTACAGCAATGTCAAATACAGTTCCCAAAATACAAATACCAGTCTCCGTGGTGTAGTGGTAAGACACTCGCCTGGCATTCCGCGAGCGCTTTGTCATGGGTTCGTATCATGGCCGGGGAGGATTTACTGGGCGCAAATCCTTAACTGTAGCCTCTGTTTAACTCAACAGTAAAATGTGTACTTGGTTGTAAAAACGATTCTTCGTGGGGGTCGTATTATAGGGACCTGCCCGAAACGCTAGACGTACTAGTGGCTGTACAAGAATGTAACAACTCTTGTATATATCTTAAAAAAAAAAAAAAAGTGGCCCAAAACGCTATGCGTGTTTGTGGCTTTACAAGAATGTAATTTCAACTTAAACTCTATGTTCGCTGTTACCCTCCAATGTACCTTCTTGTATATATATAAATAAATAAATAAATAAATAAATAAATAAGTTACATTGAAGAGAATCCAAGGAAATAGTCTTGATGAATACAGTAGTCACAAAAATTGACCTGTTATTGATCTGCCAGATTTTACATAACCATGACCTAGACTTTACAGTATTTCCAAAATTTACTGTAATTTTGTAATTACGGTTTGTAATCAATATGTTAATTGATAACATATTGATTACAAACACACATTGTCCAGATCATAACCTATATGGAGTTTGGACAATCTGTGCAGGCCAGGTCTATGCCAATCTCAAATTCAAGAGGAGAATTCAGCAAATTTTATTTTAATAATCATGTTAACTAGGACAAATAAACCACAACTTAAAATAAATAAGTTGGGAAGAAAAGCTGCGGTATGCAGACCTAAGTCATTGCCTCCAGAGAATAGGCAAAGTTGCTCAAAGCAAATATTCATCACACCAAAAAATATATGTTAATCAGAATGAGAATGTCTTGCTCTCTCTAGGTGAAGAAAAACAAAATAAAATACAGTAACTACTCAAGGGCTTCACACACAATCCCGAGAACAATAAGGAAGACTATGTGGAGACAGAAGCGATTGAATGATTGATAAAGGTTAAGCCACCCAGGAGGTGGCATGGACATGAATAGCCCGTAAATTGAACTAAAATGCTTCTGTGTCTTTTATACTGGACTTGGTATCTTTGGACTTTATTTGTATCGGATTTTTTATACCGAAAATATGCAAATTATGAATATGTTAAATATTTTATTGGAAATATTAATATGAAATATTAGAGTGGTTACACACAGAAATCACAATAACGTGATGCATCAATGAACAAATCCACAAGGGCCGTGACAAGGATTTGAACCTACATCCGAGATCATCCCAGACGCTGCCTTAATTGACTGAGCAACGACATGGTCAAAAGAGTTGAAACCGAAGTTCTACTGAACTGGATCCTGTAGCATCTCCGAGACACAAACCAGGGTTTTACACAACTTCCCCATGCACTCGAGCTATGTCAATAGGCTGTTCTACCTCTTCGCCCTTACTTCATTACACACAGAAATCACAATAACATTGATGCATCAATGTACAAAATAGTTTTTGACCATGTCGTAGCTCAGTCGATTAAGGCAGCGTCTGGGATGATCTTGGACATAGGTTCGAATCCTCGTCACGGCCCTTGTGGATTTGTTCATTGATGCATCAGGTTATTGTGATTTTTGTGTGTAATGAAGTAAGGGCGAAGAGGTAGAACAGCCTATTGCCATAGCTCGGGTGCAGGGGGGAGTTGTGTAAAACCCTGGTTTGTGTCACGGAGAGGCTACAGGATCCAGTAAGTTCAGTAGAACTTCGGTTTCAACTCTTTTTGACCATGTCATAGCTCAGTCGATTAAGGCAGCGTCTGGGATGATCTCGGATGTAGGTTCGAATCCTTGTCACTGCCCTTGTGGATTTGTTCATTGATGCTGACATTGATGTTCATTGTTCATTGATGATGCATCACGTTATTGTGATTTCTGTGTGTAATGAAGTAAGGGCGAAGAGGTAGAACAGCCTATTGACATAGCTCGAGTGCATGGGGGAGTTGTGTAAAACCCTGGTTTGTATCTGGGAGAGGCTACAGGATCCAGTAAGTTCAGTAGAACTTCGGTTTCAACTCTTTTTTAACCATGTCGTAGCTCAGTCGATTAAGGCAGCGTCTGGGATGATCTCGGACGTAGGTTAGAATCCTCGTCACGGCCCTTGTGGATTTGTTTATTAGTGGTAATATTTTGCCCAACTTGACCTGCAGTTTTCAGAATACCATTACTATGCCTATTTGAAAGGTGACTTGATCATTTTAGAGCGGAATTCAGGGTGATTGCACATATTTGGAGTTTTTAATTACGTCTTTATATATCGAAAATATGCTAATTAGTGAAAACGACAATTGGTCAGCTTTTGCCCAAATTGACCTGCAGTTTTCAAAATACGACGCCTGTCGGAAATAGGACTTTTGAGCATTATTTTTTTAGCGGAATTCAGGGTGATTGCACATATTTAAAGTTTTAAATTACGACTTTTTATACAGAAAATGCGGCAGCTGGATAACAGATGGATGACTGATGAATGAGGGTGATTAATCGCGCGGACCCGGGTGCAGTTTCCGGTTACTCTTCCCCCTCCCCCACTTGATGCATGATAATGTTAAGGTTAACTAATGTATTCTAGAGACTCTAGCTATTGGACCCGTCTTACTAGTTTAAATAGTCGTATGTTGTACGTAGTAAACTCCTATTTTTTCCCTAGTGTAAGGATTCGCAGTTATATGATTAGGATAACCTTAGAGGATATATGTGTTTGCCTCTAGTCAAATACCTACAGGTATCACAATCAGGGATCCATAACCACAGAGGCCCGGTCTCTGGAGTGGATGAACTCCACCTGCCACCGCCATCACCATGGTCCCCCACCACAGTATCTCATCACCAGGGGTCCTCCACCACCTACCAGCACCACCTACCAGCACCTATACCTACTAGCACTGAATCTAACTAGATTCCCTCATTATGGCAAATGGGGGTCGATCTTGCCAGACGTAAGAGCATTTTAGATGATCAGAGTGTAAGTACAATGTGTTAATATTCTGTTAACGTATTGTAAAGCTAGGATGTTAATTAAATTTAGAACTGCATAGTGGCAATTTAATATTGTATTGGATGATAAAGAAAATGTTACTGTACGATCAGTTAGTTGTTTACACAGGCAGCAAGCCGCGTGGGAAAAATTCAGTCATCTCTTAACTAAACTCCAGGTGGGACGTCAGTCGTAGTGCTGTGTGGCGCTCTTTTCTTCTCTTTCCACTCTTTTCTCTTCTTAATCTTTATTGAATCAGGTTAAGTAATATATACCATTATTGTAACGTGCCACTCGATGTTCTAAGTGTAATTGTGTCTGTCCTAGTCACTTATTTTGAGTTCCAAATGTTTATTTCTTTGGGGCGACTATAGTGAACACTTGTTGTATTCACCTAGTTGTGCTTGCGGGGGTTGAGCTCTGGCTCTTTGGTCCCGCCTCTCAACTGTTTCTAATACTATTTTTTTCCACACCACACACACACCCTAGGAAGCAGCCCGTGACAGCTGACTAACTCCCAGGTACCTATTTACTGCTAGGTAACAGGGGGTATAGGTTGAAAGAAACTCTGCCCATCGTTTCTCGCCAGCGCCCGGGATAGAACCCGGGACCACAAGATCACGTGTTCAGCGTGCTGTCTAGTCGGCCGGCCGGCTCCCAAAACTGTGTTGTGTGTGTTATTAGTATTGTTATTATTATTAGTTATTAGTACTCCCCAGTACTGGGGAGAGTACTCCCCCACTCTCCCCCATACTCCCTCACTCTCCCACTATCCCCCACTCTCCCCCATACTCCCTCACTCTCCCACTCTCCCACTATCCCCCATACTCCACCACTCTCCCCCATACTCCACCACTCTCCCCCATACTCCACCACTCTCCCCCATACTCCACCACTCTCCCCCATACTCCACCACTCTCCCCCATACTCCACCACTCTCCCCCATACTCCACCACTCTCCCCCATACTCCACCACTCTCCCCCATACTCCACCACTCTCCCCCATACTCCACCACTCTCCCCCATACTCCACCACTCTCCCCCATACTCCACCACTCTCCCCCATACTCCACCACTCTCCCCCATACTCCACCACTCTCCCCCATACTCCACCACTCTCCCCCATACTCCACCACTCTCCCCTATACTCCACCACTCTCCCCCATACTCCACCACTCTCCCCCATACTCCACCACTCTCCCCTATACTCCACCACTCTCCCCCATACTCCACCACTCTCCCCCATACTCCACCACTCTCCCCTATACTCCACCACTCTCCCCCATACTCCACCACTCTCCCCCATACTCCACCACTCTCCCCTATACTCCACCACTCTCCCCCATACTCCACCACTCTCCCCCATACTCCACCACTCTCCCCCATACTCCACCACTCTCCCCCATACTCTGCCACTCTCCCCCATACTCCACCACTCTCCCCCATACTCTGCCACTCTCCCCCACCCGCCCTCACTGTCTCCCATACTCCCCCACTCTCTCCCATACTCCCCCACTTTGCCCGAAACGCTATATATGCATACTAGTGTCCCAAAATTTGCCAGTGCAGGCTACTAAACACATGGCCCTGTATGACTAACCATCCTTGGAGATGGGGACTTGTATTACCACTGCTGCCTTATTCACTCTTGTGTTGATGATATCCTCAAAATGCATCCGGAGTCTGCCAGTGCAGACTGCCCATCACATGCCTCTGTATGACTAACCATTCCGTGTGATGGAGATTTTTTAGCATCACCTAGTTAGCTTTTTTGACACACTGTACTCCACTTCATATAGTCTAGAGTAGCTGCACAAATGCAGATATATCTCATGTATTAATAAAAAAAATATTAGTGATTTTAGGTATTGTATGTACTAGCTCTATCTTTAAATCCAACATTATGTCTTGTAACTCTTCTTCAATGTATGTACCTTTATCCGAGTAAAAAATCTAAATCTATCTAGATTGACAAGCCCCAGCCTTCCTGTCCCTATTGAGGCTATTAGAGAGACTGGCTCTCGTGTCAATTCAAGTCTATAATCAATATTTACATTTGCTGCATGATTAAAATCACAATATTGATCTCTGGGAACTACACCTTGTTATATATGTATAATATTTTTAGTGGTGAGCAATTTCAACATTATTATTCATAGTCAGAATATTAGTTTTTCCAATTTCACCGCATTTTGTGTGATTTTTGTTAACCGAGGGCTCCCATATCTCTAGTAGCCTCGACGGAGACAGGAAGCCAGCGTCTTGCCGTAGGTCCCACCATTGTTTCTAGGAATTTTTAGATGGTTCCATGGGTTTATAACTCCTATGGATGATGAAGCATCTTTATTTTGTTTAGTTTTGTGTCCTTCATTTGTGGCTTGTTGAGCATGAAGATGTTGCCTCTTGTACGTGACGCATTTCAAGTTCAAGTATGTTTATTGAGACAAGAAAAAAATACATCTGAAAGGGATAGAGTAGCTTAGGCTATTTCTAACCCCCTCTGTGACACATTTGTGGCTTGTTGAACATGAAGCTGTTGCCTCTTTTATGTGAAAGATATAATGACCCTCTATAAAAGACAGTGAATGTAATAATGTTACATGATTGGTATATGTTTTTAGTTTACATTATTATAAGCTCCATCATCATCATCCTTAGAAGGTGGCGGGAAGGTTATTGTAACGGACTCAGGAACTAAACCCCCCATATTATAGTTGTGTTCAATTTTAATTTGCTTGTCCTGTATCCCCCACCTATCCATTGGGTGGGGGGGGGGGGTGTAGCCATGTGCTTGTACTGTCTGGAGTAGGCAAACTTTGTATACTTCACTCAGATTTTCAAAAATATATTTTTGAATCATTTGAAAATTGGCCTAATATTAGTGGTGTTATCATTTAATTGTTTATTATTATTTAGTTTATCATTTCATCACATAGTGATGCAGGGTGTGCGAATAATGTTTTACTGAGATAGTTTACTTATGGTTGAGTCAGGTGTTACATAAGCCTATCAACCGTTGGAGGATTATTAAGGCCACGACAATAGTGTACCAACCAACCCCCAGTAAGTTTACTCTAGTAATGAATATAGTCCAGGACTACAGTAAACTGAGTACATATATACACCAGAATTAAGCGGTGTATTGGAGCTCAGTGTGTGGTATGAAAGCGGGAAAAGCTGTAATGATGTTTGCATGTATGTATAATACACAAAGACCAGCCACATTTCCTGTGTTGAAGATGGAGAAGGTACGGTTTAATATATATAAATTATAGCTGTTATCTTATATCATGGTTGTTATACTGAACACATAGTTTACTGAATTATATCTTGCAATACTCCTTAAATTATGCTACAATGTAACTGTGGATAACCCTTAAATTTAATTTAATGTACCTACTAATCCTGTCAAATTTCTTATACAATGTATTTTTATACTTTCTTACATCAAGGTGTCATGAGGCATCAGGGTGTCTGACCCTAGTAATTAAGAAAGTCACACCTAGAAGTGGTAATGACCACAAGTCGACCTAGGTTCAGGTCGTGCGATTTCACCTTGCTTCTGCTAAGCCGATAATAGCCGACGGTTGGTAGTGTCGTTCCATCAAACAAGGCGCCTTTTAAGGTGTGGCTTGATAGAGGGCCTGGGGCTATCTACTTATGGGCGGAGTTTGCTACTAGGTTCCCAATAAATACCCAGGGGTCTGTAGATTCGAGAGGAGAGGACACAGCACAACAGAGCAAGGCAGGAGACAGCAGGCGAGATAGGCTGTCGGCCGGACGGGGGATGACTGCCTGTCAACTAGAGACCTCCCCCCCCCCCCTCTTCTATTCAACTTGAGCAGTCCTTAGTGAGTGAACGTGAAGGTGACTTAGTCATGTTTACTAACATCATGTATGATTATCAGGGGCAGACAGCCGTAGGGTTCTCAAATTCTTGTGTAATGACTCGCTTTGTATATTAATCTTGAACATTAAGTTAAATTGCTTAAACTATGATACTTATCATGTGAAATATAATTGATGAATTTATGGTTTAAATTGTCTTTAACTTTGTTCCCTAGAGCTTTGTGAGTTGAGGCGAGAGAGCCTCTGCGGTTACTAATTTGATGATTTTAATGAGTACACGTGTAGAGTTGATACATGAACTCCTTGGATAATTTTGTGATACAAACAAGTTCCATTCCTTGTCTTGTATGAACTGAGTTAGAATGTATGGTGGCAGCACTTTCTACTTCTACTTATCTACCCTTCTACCTAGTTTAGTTTAGTTCATTTATTATGCACCCCATACCCATCTTGTGGGCGGTAGTGGAAAGGGTTACAGAGGCACATAATGGGCTCAGGGACTGAACCCCACAATTCATTTAGCTAAGCAAGTTACAATCTTGATGAGCTAGTTACAAAATTCAATATAAGTCGTCACATCAACAATGAGTTCGAGATCGACCACAAGTACAATTTCTAAATTAAGCAACTGACATATGTGGAGAGCTAGTGTCAGAATTTATATGTTTGTCCTGCACACCGCCCCAACATCCAGTGGGCAGCGGTGGATAGGTTACAATCACTTAGTTACTACCTATAGTTTGCAAACTGGGGATATTTGGCTAAGATTTCTGGTAGCAGATCATTTTGAATGAAATATTTACACATCGCTGGAACATTGGCTATAGAATTGTCTCTGAATTCACGTATCTTTTCGCACTCCATCACATAGTGACGGAGGGTGTGCGAATAATTTTGTTGACACAGTTTACATTTGGTTAGGTCTACATCGGCAGATAATGAGAATTCCCAGAGATACTTGTAACAGAGTCTAAGCCGAGCAGTAGTAACATCTAGAAGTCTGCTGATTTTATTGGATGATCCATAGATGTGTGGCTCCTCTTGCATGATAGTATGATGATAAATGGAATTACTGGTGTCAATTTCACTTTGCCTCAGATCTACAAGATCATGTTGAAGTTCTCGGTGTACTGCTGCTCTCAGATTGCTCATTGACAATCCAAGGTTACACTCAACGTCTCCTTTAAAGGCAGATTCTTTGGCTAACTCATCAGCTCTATCATGCATTCGGAGGCCAACATGAGATGGAGACCACATGAAATGGACTCTGTTACCATCTTTAATAATTTTGTTGTATTTGTGTCTAACTTCGGACACGAGCATGTTACAGTTATGTCTTAAAGAGTTGAGAGCATTTAAGGACGATAAAGAGTCACTTACAATTAATGTATCAAGTTTGGAGACTTGTACACATTTCAGTGCAAGGAGCAAGGCAAATAGTTCGGTCTGAAGGGTAGAGGCCCAGTAAATGTACAAATGTTACATTTTGTGTTTACCTATGTAATTCTAAGAGATAGTGTGTGGCTTTCCTTGTCGCTCCCAAGATTTGAGATGGTATTTATTTACGTATATATTTACCTAAATTTACCCAAGGGCCACTAACTATCTAGTGGCCTCGACGAGGACCAAAAGCCGGGGGCATGTTAAAAGTCCCGCCAATTGTCCTAATGATGTTTTCTAGCTGGATTTTGGCATTTACGGCTTCAGCGGGTAGGCGGTTCCATGGGTTTATAACCCTCTGGGTGAAAAAAAACATCAGTTTTCAGTCTTACTTGAGAGAAAATACTCTCCAACACTATATCTGTGACTGCCCTGTTATCAGTGGCTTCAGACCAAATGGTATGAGGTACTTTGAGCTCTGTAATTACTTCATACACTCAGGAATATTCTTGTGCTGTACCCAGATTTTGCTAGTGGGGGCTAATAGATCAGTCTTACATTTCTTGTTCTCTTCTGATTCCATGTATGACTGGCCGTCCTGTGAGATGGGGATGTTGGATGAACTTGTAGCTGGGTTTTTGGGTTTAGCTGTGTGATCCTTCATACAGAATAGGGAAGCAGCACATTGCTGTGTATACCTAAGCTTGTTAAAAAATACATTGTTTGAGAGGAGTCTTGTAGAAATTGGTAAGAGTAATTATAATATAATGTTACATGATTCAGTGTTTACATCTTGTGAAAATTGTGAAGTTGTTGTTTAGTCAGAGTTGATTTGTTTTTTGTATTGAGGCTGGTATTTTCTCCCATGATTCCATGTATGACTAAGCATCCTGTGAGATGGGAGTACAGTATTACATGAACTTATTGCTAGTTTTTTATCTACATTGTGTAATCTTTCATATAGAATAGGGTAGCAGCACATTGCTGTGTATACCTAAGCTTCTTAATAAAAAAATCAGTAATAAAGGTTTTAAATTACAGTTTGTATTATTACCAGTATTATCCTTATTAAATTATGTTAACCATGGATCATTAAGATCTCTTGTTGATATGTAATAGTCATATTTCTTTTGTATCATTCATTAGATTGTTCATTATGTCTCAATTTTTCACTTCTTTGGATATAGGGTATAGATGATAGTTTAAACAACCCATAAATATTTGTTGCATTATATATTTTTTATTTAAATAACTGGATCAATATTTTTACAGCTGACAGGATTTGTTTTAGTCACAAGTGCATTATCTGTTAACAAAAATTAAGTTTATTGTTACACACAATGCTAATAATGCATAGCCTTCCGGCCTTGGTGCCTTCTTTTGATAATTACTTATTGTTACACACAGCCAAATTGTGTAACAGGAAGAGGTCTTCGACCCCTGCTTTCCCCTCTCTTTTTTAACGGGCCATAATAGTCCATATAGTCATAATTATAGGCCTAATTATTCAATGACAAAAGTACATTATGTTTGTAAATCAACTATGTATGTACTTTTCTTGCATAAAATTTATTTATTTATTTATTTATTTATTTATTAAGTTTTTACCCTTACCTAACATCATTTGTGCAACATATTTTTCATTTATGTCTCACCCAGATTTAATTTCAAAATAAAACCAAACAAGTAAATTAAAATTGGCTATGTTGGTACTAAAATTGGCTAAAGTACACCCCTAGCTATACTTATTGCTAGGTGAACAGGGGCATTTGGTGATATAAAATGCTTCCACCAGCTCCGGATCATCACCTTCTCTCATATTTCATGTTCACCCGTGTTTATTTCCTTAATAACTACTGGTATAATATTTTCCTATTATAAAACTAATTCTAATATCATAAAAAAATTAAAAATAGACATATTTACTACATATTTTAAGCATATATAGCTAACACGAAGAATTCCTTGAATGAGACTTGCCAGCGAAAATGTCAAAATGTTTGTTTACGATAAAATCGATCCTGCGTGTTGTGTAGTAGAGAAAAATTGAGTTATAGCCAGTTTACGTAATGCTACGAGTGGTCGAGAGCGACTTTAGCGTGACGGCGTATACTTACGAAGATTTTGATACTTAGATGCCTACCTGAATACCGGAGTAGCCGCTACGAAGACGCTAAGACGGAAAACATTCGTAAGTACGTACGTAATTGCTTTGTGAATCTGGTCCCACCTTATGTCCCTATATGCCGTCGTACTGAATTAGCTGCCTCACGCGCAAGCCTAATGCTTGACGCCATATCAGGCCGCGATTTTCTGTTCTTATATCTTTTTATATAGTGTATGTTGTGCAGGTTTGGGTAATAATACAATATTATGTATAGTGTAATATATAATTTTAATGGTTATTTAACGTATAGTGTGTGACTCATCCCCTCTTTTTTTATACAGAAGCATTTGTGTATGCAACCAATTGTATGAATTAAATATTGTTTTATTCATTGTGCTTATGTTATATAAGTAACATGGCCAGAAAACAAAATTATATATTTTGTTTTGTCTAATATGTAACTATTTTCTTTACGTTAAATTTTATCATATGCATTTTTCACAGAGAGAGAGAGAGAGAGAGAGAGAGAGAGAGAGAGAGAGAGAGAGAGAGAGAGAGAGAGAGAGAGAGAGAGAGACAGACAGACAGACAGACAGACAGACAGACAGACAGACAGAACAATGATGCACTGGTCTGGGATAAAATACCCATAGATCTGAAGAACACAGGAGATGAAACACTCAAATATTACGTTTATTCGTATTTGTATTTTTCGGATAGTGGATTTTTATGACACACAGACAAGTCTCTAGCGTAAACCCCAAGTTTGCACAGTTTATATTTGTTTTCACGTTAAGTACACCTTGTAACTATTCGTCTTCTCGGGGACACAGGCATATTTCACAGTCTTTGTTGTCTTTGGTGATAAAACAAGAATCGGAGCAATTAACAACTTTGGGACATCTTGGACAAAAGCAAGTGTCACAGTTCTGTTTATCTTTCCGTAACAGACAGTTATTTGGACATTTAAGTATCTGCCTACACTTGGGACAGTTACAAAAGTCACACCTATTCTCATCCTTAATAATATGACAGTGTGTTGGGCAGTTATCCACAGGAGTACAAATGTCGCAATCACAGACATCACAACCATTGATCCCTGCAACTATCCCACACTCTGGGGGACAGTCAGTGACTGGCAGGCAGACATTACAGTCACAGACTTCACAACCATTGATCCCTGCAACTATCCCACACTCTGGAGGACAGTCAATGACTGGCTGGCAAACATTACAGTCGCAGAAATCACAACCATCGATCCCTTCAACTATCCCACACTCTGGAGGACAGTCAGTGACTGGCAGGCAAACATTACAGTCACAGACTTCACAACCATTGATCCCTGCAACTATCCCACACTCTGGAGGACAGTCAATGACTGGCTGGCAAACATTACAGTCGCAGAAATCACAACCATCGATCCCTTCAACTATCCCACACTCTGGGGGACAGTCAGTGACTGGCAGGCAGACATTACAGTCACAGACATCACAACCATCGATCCCTTCAACTATCCCACACCCTGGAGGACAGTCAATGACTGGCACGCAGACATTACAGTCACAGAAATCACAACCATCGATCCCTTCAACTATCCCACACTCTGGGGGACAGTCAGTGACTGGCAGGCAGACATTACAGTCACAGACATCACAACCATCGATCCCTTCAACTATCCCACACCCTGGAGGACAGTCAATGACTGGCACGCAGACATTACAGTCACAGACATCACAACCATTGATCCCTGCAACTATCCCACACCCTGGGGGACAGTCAGTGACTGGCAGGCAGACATTACAATCACAGACATCACAACTATCGATCCCTTCAACTATCCCACACTCTGGGGGACAGTCAATGACTGGCTGGCAAACATTACAGTCACAGAAATCACAACCATCGATCCCTTCAACTATCCCACACCCTGGAGGACAGTCAATGACTGGCTGGCAAACATTACAGTCACAGAAATCACAACCATCGACCCCTTCAACTATCCCACACCCTGGAGGACAGTCAGTGACTGGCAGGCAAACATTACAGTCACAGAAATCACAACCATCGATCCCTTCAACTATCCCACACTCTGGGGGACAGTCAGTGACTGGCAGGCAGACATTACAGTCACAGACATCACAACCATCGACCCCTTCAACTATCCCACACCCTGGAGGACAGTCAGTGACTGGCACGCAGACATTACAGTCACAGAAATCACAACCATCGATCCCTTCAACTATCCCACACTCTGGGGGACAGTCAGTAACTGGCAGGCAGACATTACAGTCACAGACATCACAACCATTGATCCCTGCAACTATCCCACACCCTGGAGGACAGTCAATGACTGGCAGGCAAACATTACAGTCACAGAAATCACAACCATCGATCCCTTCAACTATCCCACACTCTGGAGGACAGTCAGTGACTGGCAGGCAGACATTACAGTCACAGACATCACAACCATTGATCCCTGCAACTATCCCACACCCTGGGGGACAGTCAGTGACTGGCAGGCAGACATTACAATCACAGACATCACAACCATCGATCCCTTCAACAATCCCACACCCTGGAGGACAGTCAGTGACTGGCAGGCAAACATTACAGTCACAGAAATCACAACCATCGATCCCTTCAACTATCCCACACTCTGGGGGACAGTCAGTGACTGGCAGGCAGACATTACAGTCACAGACATCACAACCATCGACCCCTTCAACTATCCCACACCCTGGAGGACAGTCAGTGACTGGCAGGCAAACATTACAGTCACAGAAATCACAACCATCGATCCCTTCAACTATCCCACACTCTGGGGGACAGTCAGTGACTGGCAGGCAGACATTACAGTCACAGACATCACAACCATCGACCCCTTCAACTATCCCACACCCTGGAGGACAGTCAGTGACTGCCACGCAGACATTACAGTCACAGAAATCACAACCATCGATCCCTTCAACTATCTCACACTCTGGGGGACAGTCAGTAACTGGCAGGCAGACATTACAGTCACAGACATCACAACCATCGATCCCTTCAACTATCCCACACTCTGGGGGACAGTCAGTGACTGGCTGGCAAACATTACAGTCACAGAAATCACAACCATCGATCCCTTCAACTATCCCACACTCTGGGGGACAGTCAGTAACTGGCAGGCAGACATTACAGTCACAGACATCACAACCATCGACCCCTTCAACTATCCCACACTCTGGAGGACAGTCAATGACTGGCTGGCAAACATTACAGTCACAGAAATCACAACCATCGATCCCTTCAACTATCCCACACTCTGGGGGACAGTCAATGACTGGCTGGCAAACATTACAGTCACAGAAATCACAACCATCGATCCCTTCAACTATCCCACACTCTGGAGGACAGTCAGTGACTGGCTGGCAGACATTACAGTCACAGACATCACAACCATCGATCCCTGCAACTATCCCACACCCAGGAGGACAGTCAATGACTGGAAGACAAACATTACAGTCACAGAAATTACAACCATCGATCCCTTCAACTATCCCACACTCTGGAGGACAGTCAGTGACTGGCAGGCAGACATTACAGTCACAGACATCACAACCATTGATCCCTGCAACTATCCCACACCCAGGAGGACAGTCAATGACTGGCAGACAAACATTACAGTCACAGAAATCACAACCATCGATCCCTGCAACTATCCCACACCCAGGAGGACAGTCAATGACTGGCAGGCAAACATTACAGTCACAGACATCGCAACCATTCGTGCCGTTAACAATTCCACATTCTGGTGGACAATTAAGAGGTGACTCACAATTAGGACAGTCACATATATTACATTGGTTCTCGTCTGGAATCACTAAACATTCTGGAGGACAGTAAACCAATGGTTTGCAAATAGGACAATCACACACTTCGCAGCCATCTTGGTTCATAAGTATATTGCAATATTCTGGACACGCGTCAAATGCGGGGCACGTCGGACAATAACAGAAGTCACATGAGCCATAACTCTGGATAAGAGAGCAAGGCTCTAGGCACTCGGGTATAAGTTCACACACTCGTTCCGGCTCAGGTAGAGATTCAGGACAGTCGCAATAGTCACATCCGTACATATCTTTTTTGAGACAACACCCAGCAGGGCAATCAGTTACACGGACGCACGGTGGGCACTCGCACACGGCGCACCCATAGCAGTCCTTCACCAGAGGGCAGGCTGGCGGGCAGTTCGTCAGGGGCATGCACTGTGGGCATACGCACACGTCACAGCCGTCCATGCCTGATTCAATTCGACATAATGATGGACAGTGGTCTAAAGGTTTACAATGAGGGCAGTCACACACATCGCAGTCGAATTCATCTTTTGTAACGCAACACGGTGCTTCACACGAGAGCATCACCGGGCAATATTGCGGACATTCACAGAAGAAGCAGCCGTCGGCGTCCAGGAGTCGGGTACAGCCAGCCTCACAATGAACGGGGGGACACTCCGAGCACACGCACTTCTCACAACCGTTGGGTCCTATCATAATTTCACAAGGGTGATTACACTCTACTTGCACACAACAGTTACAGACATTACATCCATCATCGCCGGGCTCCAGCTTGCAGGGCGGTTCACAGTCTATCACCGGACACGAGCACTGGCAGACTTCACATCCGGAGTCATCCTTCTTTAACTCACATGGAAATTCACATTTTTCTACCACGGGACACTCGGGGCATTCACAGATATCGCATATACCACTCAGGGACTTAAAGGAACACGGAGGTACACAGTTCAGTCGTTGACAGGGAAACGGGCAGTCACATATATAACAGTCGGCTTCGTCCTTCCTTGAGAAACACGGGAATTGACATTCTATTTCCGTTTCCATGCACGGGGGACACTGGCACTCGTCACAACCTCCAGGAACTCTCCTGATGACGCATGTGTCGTTACACGTCTCCATAGACGGACACTTGGAAGTGCAGTTGCATTGTTTACACCCATCTTCATCGTACTCGACCGTGCAGGGAGAATCACAGTCGACGAGCTCAGGACACAGTTTTTCTGGACATTTACATAGAGGACATCCGCGGTCTCCCATCACAACTGTGCACGACTCGGGGCATTTAATCTCTTCACACTCTGGAAGGAACAGGAAAGTTAATTACAAACATGTTCACTTAATAAGGAAAGTCTAGAAGGATAAATTTACTAAACTCTACAGTATAAACACCCATAAATTAATTATCAGCGTAATGGTTAATGGACCCAGAAACAACTTTATCAAGGTGATGTTAATATGGGTACCTGACCAAATAACTGGTTATGGCGCACCTGGCAATATAATTGGTAGTTGTGGTGCGCTGACCACATAAGGGGCAGTTGTTGAGGACAGGAAGCCTGTAGTTAGGCTTATCGTGGTCCTCCCTAGGCCCATATTCTTGTCTTCTTCAGGATGCAAGTCACAACAATTGTCTAACTCCCGGATACATATTTTACTGCTAGGTGAAAGGCGCAGCAGGTGAAAGAAAACGTACCCAACCGGTTTTTTTTCCTGCTTGCTCGAGAAACTGAATCAGTGCCCCTCGATTGTTAGTCTAGAACGTAGACAACTGTGCTACAGAACACCCCCAAGACTATGTGAAGCCAAGGCGACGGTGCTGGGGTTATAACATACTTGGGTCAGTGCGGTCAGCTTCGCAGAGGCCAGTCAGACGCGCAAGCGCGTAAAGGAGCAGTAGAAGAGTCCTGGACCGCATGATGAAGGAGCGCTACGTCCTACCTTCCCAAGCACCGTCTAAGCACTGATGGGTGTCAAGCGAAGCTTGTTTGTGGAGAGACAGTAAGGGCGCCATTTGTCTTTCAGAGAGCCAAGGTCAGCTTTCATCATGCCTTCATGTTGAAGCCCGCGCGCGTGCCTCTTCACGTCCCGGATGATAACGACGACCTCACTTGTTTCACACATTGCTTGATTGTGGGGACATTGTTGCGTCTGAGACTTCATATATTGCGAAATGTGTTTTGCCATTTCATGGAGACCACTTGAAGAACTCACGGAGGAACTTTTTGTTAGCAATATTGTGATAGTGGTATAACGCACGTTTCTTGTAATACCATAATTAAACTGGATTGAAAAGTGCATGTTTGAGTCGCCACCAATCGTGTGAACCGCATGTTGTGTGTTCACAACACGAACGTTCCCAACACCCGTGGCGGAGTATTTATACATGCACCGCTCTACATCATATGATATAATACAATATGTATATCAGTAATATTATCATTTCTGGATAATTATTTGAGACTGTGTCGTAGCGTTAATCTGCAACGTAAAAACATAAATCAGCAATCAAAACAATAACAAAGTTCAAATTCAGACATTACCCTTTCTGCTAACCTTGCATATGTTAGATATTGAGTAAGTCACTTCACAAATAAGTCATAAATCAGATAAACACAGAAATCACAATAGCGTGATGCATCAAATGAACAAATCCATAAGGGCCGTGATGAGGGTTTACCATGTAGTGGCACTGTCGAATCGACGCGTCTGGGATCGTTCAACTCCTTATTATGGCCCTTGTGAATTTGTTTATCAAATATGTTCACTATATAATGCGTTTTATCAGGAACAGGCAGCTTATGTACATAAATATATCAAATTGTTTACTATATTTTATTTATCATGTGTTTTGAAAAACATTGATTGATGAAGATTAAGCCACCCAAAAGGTGGCACGGGCATGAATAGCCAGTAAGAGGCCCTTTTGAGCCATTACCAGTATAAATAGATGATCTGTGGAGGTGCGACTGCACCCTGCGTGACAGGAGATGTCTCCCGTGTTGAAAAACATTTATGTAATGACCAGACCACACACTAGAAGGTGAAGGGACGACGACGTTTCGGTCCGTCCTGGACTATTTTCAAGTCCATCGACTTGAAAATGGACTAGGACGGACTGAAATGTCGTCGTCCCTTCACCTTCTAGCGTGTGGTCTGGTTATGATACTTTAACTAAATTATTGGGACTTAAAATCTTCATACTTTATACTTATATATATTCTTATAATTTTACTTAAAAATATGTCTTCAATTTTTATGCAAGGATTTTCTTAGCTTAGCTAAATAAGTTAATCTTTTTTAACTATTTAATTTACTTATTTATTTGTTATTTATTTACATGCAAAAAAAACCATATTGGGTTGTAAGAGTACATAATATTGATGTTCTTTCATTCTTGCAAAGCCACTAACCTGGGAGTACAGTCGGGTTATTTCTCGCTTCACAATCGGGAATTCCAGATTTGAATCCCGGGCATGACATAATTTGCTTGCCGCGTTTCTTGTCACCTACTGCCTCTGTTCACCTATAGTAGTAAATATAGATACATATGCCCGACTTAATTTGTTGTGGGGGGGGGGCTTTATCCTGAATGGGAGAGAGTCTCTATATGCACCTAACATGTATATATACTGCCTGTCTGTCCCCGACACAATAAATTATTAAATTATGAATTATGATATACAACAAAACATATATATTCAATCAAGAAAATCGAGCGTTATTGACTATTATTTACGTTGGCAGATGTCTAGCTTTCAACCGGTAGATGGCAGGGCAAGTTGAGTGTTAAGGTTCACTGGCAACCCCAGCCGTGAGGGGCTGATGGGGGCGAGTGGCGGCTCCTGGCGGCGGCCCACCAGCTGGCCCGCCCCCCTCCTCACAACAACAACACCACCAGCTGGGGGGAGGCACCACCGCTGACGACCACCTCAAGCCACCACAGGGAAGGTGGTGCGGCCAGGTGGGAGAGTAACACCAGGATGCTCTCCACTGAAGACCCGCCTCGGGCACACGGCGCCAGGGAAGGACAGGTGCGTCCTGGGCGCCCTGGGTGCCCTGGGGGTACTTGACAGCTTCAGGTGGTGGTGGTGACCTGGGATACTGAACAGCTTCAGGTGGTGGTGGTGTCCTGGGATACTGGACAGCTTCAGGTGGTGGTGGTGCCCTAGGGTACTGGACAGCTTCAGGTGGTGGTGGTGTCCTGGGATACTGGACAGCTTCAGGTGGTGGTGGTGCCCTAGGGTACTGGACAGCTTCAGGTGGTGGTGGTGCCCTGGGGTACTGGACAGCTTTAGGTGGTGGTGGTGCCCTGGGGTACTGGACAGCTTCAGGTGGTGGTGGTGCCCTGGGGTACTGGACAGCTTCAGGTGGTGGTGGTGACCTGGGGTACTGGACAGCTTCAGGTGGTGGTGGTGACCTGGGGTACTGGACAGCTTCAGGTGGTGGTGGTGTCCTGGGGTACTGGACAGCTTCAGGTGGTGGTGGTGACCTGGGGTACTGGACAGCTTCAGGTGGTGGTGGTGCCCTGGGGGTACTGGACAGCTTCAGGTGGTGGTGGTGTCCTGGGGTACTGGACAGCTTCAGGTGGTGGTGGTGCCTTGGGGTACTGGACAGCTTCAGGTGGTGGTGGTCCCCTGGGGTACTGGACAGCTTCAGGTGGTGGTGGTGTCCTGGGGTACTGGACAGCTTCAGGTGATGGTGGTGCCCTGGGGTATTTGACAGCTTCAGGTGGGGGTGGTGATATGCCCTGGGGTACTGGACAGCTTCAGGTGGTGGTGGTGATGCCCTGGGGTACTGGACAGCTTCAGGTGGTGGTGCCCTGGGGTATTTGACAGCTTCAGGTGGTGGTGGTGATATGCCCTGAGGTACTGGACAGCTTCAGGTGGTGGTGGTGCCCTGGGGTACTGGACAGCTTCAGGTGGTGGTTGTGGTGCCCTGGGGGTACTGGACAGCTTCAGGTGGTGGTGCCCTGGGGTGCTGAACAGCTTCTGGTGGTGGTGGTCCCCTGGGGTACTTGACAGCTTCAGGTGGTGGTGGTGGTCCCCTGGGGTACTTGACAGCTTCAGGTGGTGGTGGTCTGGAGTACTGGACAGCTTCAGGTGGTGGTGTCCTTGGGTATTCGACAGCATCAGGTGGTGATGCCCTGGGGTATTTGACAGCTTCAGGTGGTGGTGCCCTGGGGTACTGGACAACTTCAGGTGGTGGTGCCCCCTGGGGTACTTTGTGAGAGAATTAAGTACTATTGTGTGTTATTGTATAAGTGTACTCTGACTATAGTCTGTTATTATTGCTACAGTGTACATATTCCTTCCCACTGCACTGTACATGGTTCTTCTTCTGTACATAATGCAGTTTACTAATTGATTTTGATTACAAAACCTATCCATTTGAACCCTATCTAATGGGACCTAGCATAATATAATCCATCTTGATACAAAGTAAAGTTTTAACACTTGGAAAATGAGCTATGTGCAGTATGCTTATGTATGATTTAAATATATCCCTAAATTATTTAGGACGTGTTCCCATTACTGGTTCATTATATAATGAAAATAATTAGTAAGAAAATTATGAAAATTGTGTTTCAAAGCTGTTCACTGAATTCACTCTTTCATGGACATTGGTCTCGTGCACCCGCTAGGTGGATGTCCGGGAGGATGAGGACCAGGGAGTTAAACTTTCTGAGATTATTGAGCTTCTTGTAGCTGCCGGCTACTTCCGAGCTCGTATCAAGGGGCTGTCGCCCTTTGACAAGGTTGGTAGCTTATTATTTGCAATAACTGAAGCTTACTTTTTTCACTATGGTATACAAGTTCAATGGCATATCATTATTTAACACTATCGCTCTCTTTGAACACCCCTCGTGTCCACTTTTTTTCTCTTGTGTCCTAGCTTTGGACACTGCTTGCATCCAATACAAAAAAATATTTGTATAAAATTCATTTTCTATCCGATCGACTTCTGCATAGTTTCAAAATGAGCGCCTTTAGAGTGCGCACAATTTGACATAAACATGAAAGATGTAACACAAAACTTGATGTCAGAACACTTGAAAGATTATAAATATGTTTTTGGTCAAAATTTTAAAATATTTGTTAAAATTCTATTTATTGTGCTATTATTAAGGGACTAGTTTTAAAATGCACACCTTTACATTGCAGACAATTTGATACTAAAATTAAAGATGTAACACGAAATTTTATGCCAGAACACTGGAAAGATATAAATAATTTTGTGATGATGAGCGTCCAAAATTAAAATATGTTAAAATTCCAGTTATTGCTCTCTTATTATGGGACTAGTTTTAAAATACAAGCCAATATATTATGAACAATTTGATACAAAACGAGCAATGTAACACGAAAATTGATGTTATCAAACTGAACGAGTATACACATTAGGTTGCGGGTGTGATAATTGGTGCTCGTTCATGGGTAACTTTAGGCTTTGCTAAGGGAGTCACGCTGGGCTTTTAGACAATATATGCATATACACCTGCAGGGAATTTAATTGCGAACACATTGATACCAAAACGAACGACGTAGCACGAGAATAAAGGTTAGAAACCTGAAACGAGTATGCACATTTTACCGATTTTGTGCGCTCACGGGTAACTTTTCCCGAATTTAGGCTTTGCTGTGAGGAGTCAAGCTTGGCTTTTGGACCTTATATGTGTATATATACCTGTAGGGAATTCTATTGTGAACACTGATACCAAAATGAGCGATGTAGCACGAGAATTAAGGTGAGAAAACTGAAACGAGTATACACATTTAGTGTCGCCGAGCGCTCACCTGCACGCTCACCTGCCCTGCCAGGCCTACTAAAACTACTGACTATAATACCTCCTTTACTTCTTGTATAGTTTTGGTGACTTCTGTTGATGGGCGGCACTTCTTGCCTGTTGGTTAGGCAAGACGTGTGGTTTCATGAAGTTGAGTTGGCTTAATGTGAACTTGTATAGTATGATGGTTTAGGAGCACAGGCGGATTATGTTGATTATGAAATGATGACGCGTATATCACACTCCATGTATGAGAGTAATGAGAGAAGCATCTGTGAGGCAGAAATGTTGTTATTGCTCCTAAGGTTATTCAGAGGAACAGATATTGCAATTTATGAGGGATGCAGTGAACATAAATAGTATGGGGTCATTGGTGATATGTGGGGTTATTGTATGTAATTGTAAATTACATGCAAATTTGCCGTCCCCCATCGTGTAGTGGTTAAGACACTCGCCTGGCGTTTCGCGAGCGCTTTCTCCTGATTTCATATCCTGGCCGGGGAGGATTAACTGGGCACAAATACTTAACTGTAGCCTCTGTTTAACTCGACAATAAAATGGGTACTTGGTTGTTAACCTATTTTTCCTGGGGTCATATTCCAGAGAACATAGGATTAAGAACTTGTCTGAAACGCTACGCATACTAGTGGCTGTACAAGAATGTAAGAACTCTTGTATATATATATTAAAAAAAAAAAAGTAAATCAAATAAACTTTGGGCAGTAAATAAGTGCATAAAATATTATACATATGTATTCTCTACCTATTTTTTTTTACATGATTCATCTTGTCAAAGCAGAATTATTGAGGGCCGGTGAAGGTAAATTACACCAGAGGTCAAGAACCAATGTATGTTAATGTGTATACTTGATACTGAACTTGAAAATAAAGGGTGTTTAGACGATACCATTTCCATATGAGGACTGTATGTTATTCATAGTAATGTTTGGTCCAATAATAGTTAAATGGTTCTGTATAAGGCTGGTAGAAATAGACATTAATTTTAAAAAAGTAAACTACTTTATACCCAATCTTTATAAGTGCTTGAAAAAATATCTCCTATTATATGTTTAAACAAAATGTAGTAAAGATAGTCACTGGAATGTTTAGAAATAATCTACATGATGGTGATATCTAATTTAAATATTCTACTTTTCCTTTCAGATAGTTGGTGGAATGACGTGGTGTATAGAGACATGTAACTTTGATGTTGACATAGATTTGCTTTTTCATGAAAACCTTACCATTGGTCAGAAAATGTAAGTGAGAGATACATATTCACAATGGTTGTTACTTATCTAGAAGATATATCATTAGTATCATTATACAACATTATAAATATATTATTGTATAGATACATACAGTGTTAGGTACAACATAAGTATTAGTAAACAATATTGTGCACTGTGTATTATTACCAATATGTTATTACTGTACCTATTTATGGCTACATGAATAGCACTATGCTTAGTGAGTCTTGTCTTGGACTGGATGGTAGGGCGACGGTCTCGGTTCATTCGGGTCAGCGTTCAATCCCTGACCGTCTAAGTGGTTAGGCACCATTCTTTCTTCCTGTCCCATCCCAAATCCTTATCCTGACCCCTTCCAAGTGCTACATAGACGTAATGGCTTGGCGCTTTCCCCTGTTAATTTCTTCCCCTCAGTGTCTCGTCTTGACACCTATCCTGGCTACTGCCCTATAAAATACTATAGGCAACCATCATATAACAGTAGACCTCAGATCTCCATCTGCAGAATCTCTCCTTACCTCGCCTTGTAGTGCTCCATGACGTATTCAAATAAAACCAATTATATATTGTATGATATTGTTGAACAAGAATGTTTATACCACATATGCAATACAACATGTAGCACAAAACCGTAAATAGAAGGTTTCATACCTTCTTAAAAAAGCAGCACGTCACACAGGGAGCACTCGACAACACTACCGATGCTAAATTTAAATATCACTGCACCACACATGTGCAATGTCTCTTTGGAATCTGAGGATGAAAAATTTGTACTACCAGAGACAAATGATGTCGAATATCCGTCCCCAAAAAATGAGGTTGATGAAAACCTTCACATCCTATCAGACCTAGAAGCAGAATTGTCAGTTCACACTGGTGAACTGGCTTCTAAATAGACTTCTAAAATTTCCAGCGTTTGTAGAATGGGTCGGCAATCCTTCATTTACCCAAAAGATGTAATATTCATTTGTAATGTATAGATGTAAGATTTCATTCAAAGATGTAAGATTCATCTGAGCAAAATGTAATAGTGTCTGAATACATCAGTATTCCTCTTGACAGCATGGTACTCGCTACCACTTTCTTCATCAAGCCCTCTAATTGTGGATAATCAGTCGGTGAATATCTGTTAATTTTCACTCCCATTACTGTACTTCTTGAGATATACTGTACTTACGAATTATGGTAAGTGGTGTATGGTTAAAACTAAGGACTATATGTACGTTCAGCAGAATGCTAGCAAAAGTTTGGTAATGAAATAACCAAATAGAAAGCGTCATTATTTTACTTTTGAAACAATTGTTTTTCAGGTTCCCTCCTGGTAAGCAGTTTTAGGTCCATTAGAACATATTGTTTGTTGACTTTTTTTAATAAATAACCCTCATAAATCTTGAATGTGTAGGTCCTGTGATATTTTTCATAAATGTTATGAAATGTTCTGTTAATGGGTATGTAAATACTGTGCCATAAATATAATGTACAAGTAATTTTAACAATTTTGTTACATTTTGTATCTATTGTATATGCTTATACTGAAGAGCGCCATTTGAAGTATAAGGCCAATCCACTTTGCAGAGCATTAACGGAGAGAATTGTGCGGGTCTTGCGGTCCATGAAGTGTCCACATCAGTTAGAGCCTCACCAGATCCAGGGACTTGATGCTATACACATTTTTCCAGTAATTCAGGTACATAAAATGTCACTTTGTTTAACCCGTGGGGCTGCTTCTTGTTGTTGTTAAAGATTGGCTACCCGGAGCAAAAAGTTCCAGGCAACACGGGCTATGGTGAGCCCGTAGTGCCTTAAGTGGGGCTGCATCCCTATTTATGAGATTATGACTAGTGAGTGAGAAATAATTAATACATTTTTTCTCTCTAATATTGTTAAAATGCATTCGCTGATCACTGGGAAAAGTAAGAAATTTGATTTTTACTATTTTGACCATGGGGGATGCAAAGAAATCTCTTCGATGTCATGATTCCATGATTCGTGAGCATTCATAAAGCGATCGTTCCATGAAGGTCACCTAGGGCCAGGTGTGGAGTGGGAATTGCCTCAGAGATATTATTTCATATTTATTTCAATGTGTGTGTGATTTAATTTTTTTTTTCTAGTAGTTGCATTTAGTGTATCATTTGAGAAATTTACATGATGAAATGTATAGAACATTAGAATTCACAAATATGCACCTCATTTTATATTCTTGGAACAGTAAAACATACTGTATTCCTGTTATTATGCTGTAAGCACACTTTATGTATATAACTACATTTTCATGCACTTGTGCAAACCACTAAGTAGTTCGGGTAGGTGTAATAATCTCATACCCAGTTCTCAGAGTTCAACCTAGCAACTTCTTTCAATCTTCATTCAATCTTTTGCATGAAGTTGTAACTGCACTCATTAAATATATTATGTTTTCTTGGTATTTTTAATGCTTTTATCTTGGTTTTTCTAGTGCAATGATGCATTGGGTTGTTAATGTTGTTTGGATCACAGAACTTGTAAAATACACAGATATATTCATGTCACAATATTATATTATATGCACACAATATTATTTTCTTTGAACAATGAAACGTACTATTTTTACTGTTATTACATTTTATGCACATGTTATATATAACAACTGCATTTTTATGCAAGCAGTTCTGGTGGGTTTGGTAATCTTGTGATACTAAGCAACTAACATGTACTCACCTAGTTGTGCTTGCGGGGGGTTGAGCTTTAGCTCTTTGCTCCCGCCTCTCAACCGTCGATCAACAGGTAATTACCTAAGTGTAGTTACAGGATGAGAGCTACGCTCGTGGTGTCCCGTCTTCCCAGCACTCTTTGTCATATAACGCTTTGAAACTACTGACGGTCTTGGCCTCCACCACCTTCTCCCCTAACTTGTTCCAACCGTCTACCATGTACAGGTTCCTGAGCCTATTGGGCTCTATCATATCTACACTTGAAACTGTGTATGGAGTCAGCTTCCACCACATCACTCCCTATTGCATTCCATTTGTCAACCACTCTGACACTAAAAAAGTTCTTTCTTTTCTCAATGAGCACATGCTAGTCGGTTACTGATGCCACCCAACAGCGAAAATACCTCTCAATATATTATGAGGTACTTTGCTAACTCTAGCCACAATACTGCTATTATCAGAATCCTGGTCACTGAATCCTTAATATGATTTATTTTCCACAAGTTTATTTTCTAAAGAAACATTGAAGTCCCATTTCATGATGTGTAGATGTGTCAAACTATAGCTGTGTGCTCGCGTAGTTGTATTTGTCTAGTTGTGCTTGTGGGGATTGAGCTTTAGCTCTTTGGTCCTGCCTCTCGACTATCAGTCTACTGGTGTACAAGTTCCTTAGCTTATCGAGCTCTTATATCACATCTACATGTGAAACTGTGTATGGAGTCTGTCTCTACCACATCACTTCCTAATACGTTCTATCTATTAACTACTGACAATGAAAAGGTTTTTTAATGTCTCTGACTCATTTAGGTACTCAGTTTTCACCTGTCTCCTTGTGAGAGTACCAACCCGTGTTACATAATTTATCCTTATCTGCTCTGTCAATTCTTGTGCTGTGGATGTCTTGCCTCATGCTGTGAACATCATAACCTGCATTTGGGCTTACTGACATCTGAACCTTGTGCATTGTTTTTATTACAATCAGGATCTTCTGTGACACTATCGTCATTAAGCAATTCGCAGTTACTGTCCTTATTTCATCATTATTAAGTGGTGTTGTGGGCACATACTGTGTGTCAGTGGTGAGCTGCTGCTGCTGCTGCTTGTGATATTCATGGTTGCCCTTTTAGTACTGAGACTCTCGTACCCAGGAGAGTCGCACACAGTTTCACACAAATATGGCCCACAGTTTTATCCCCCATGATGGCCTCTGCTTACTGGAGGTGAGAGGATGCGTACGTGAGTCCCATGTACCAGTGGAACTTTTAAATTTGATTTAGTACTTTTAAAACTTTCCCAGCCATGTTGCACAGGTTACAGATAATTAGTGAGATCAACCCCAGCCGTGTTGCGCAGTGGAAGGGTTAACTCCTGATTTCATGCAGGAATTTTAGAACCAAGAATACAGTAATCATATCGTTTTAAAAAATAAATAGTATGCGTGTATAGACATGGCTGTTAAGGTTTCATAATGCAGTTTAATGAATATAATGTTTCTTCCTCATTATTTTAGTGTTTATTAACACTACAGTACCAAACACAATTATTGTAGCATTAAAGAGAGTTGAATACATTTGGAGTGTTAGAAGTGATAGAAATGAAAATGTGGAATGGTGGCATGCAGAAATTGTGAACATCTAGAGTATGGAGAGTTTAGTGTTTGTTTTGTCATACTTAATGAATGGGTGTACATAATAGAATGACAATGAGTTCAGGGGTAACTTGTATGTAGGAGAAAAGATGATATAGACAATGAGTGAGAGAGTGAGGTAATGTGGCATGTGAACAGCGCACAAGAGTGGTCGGGAATGAGTCTAAACGGAATGTGTCCAAGCGAGTGAATGTTTGACATTTTTAAAAGACAGTTTATGGTTTGTACTTGAAATATAGCTGTGTGAAGCACCAGGTGAGGGAAGTGGGGTTGCTGTTAATGTTTTACTGGTGTGTGATGGTGCAGAGTGTATGTGTTGCTTCTCTATGTAGTGTGTAGATGGGGGGTGTCTTTGGAATATCTTAATCTCCTTTAACTGCATTGCTCTTATTTATTCCAGGCCAATGCTTGCCTTCCCTATGAGAGTAGAAAGTGGGTTAATTGTGAGGTAAAAAAAAAAAAAAAGTGCTGTTTGAGGTTAGGCTCTGAGAAAGGTATATAGCATACCTTTCTTGTGTATATAGCAATTGAAAACTTAAAATTTGATTTAACCATAAGCATATATGAGGCATTTGTGGCCATATACTTTTACTGCTGTGTCCTATTAGTTAAGTTGTGTGTATAATGCAAATGCAATTGTATATGTATTCATATTATTGTAAAGCAGCAGTGCAGTAAAACCTTTGTAAGGAAAATTTATGCTTATTATTTAGGAAGGCTCTTCAGATATGTTTATAGTATATGAAAAACATTAACATTTTTGCAACATTTCCATCTTTCAGAATGACATACACACTATTTGCAAAGTTCTCATTCTTTAATGTTCTTATCAATACCTGTACTGCATTTCTCACTCATTGGCCGGAAAGTCATCAAACCAGAGAAAAAAGTGAATGATATAGTGAAAGAAGGCTAAAGATTTAATGAATGTTGTACAATGTAACTACAGTAAAGGTATGTAATGATATCAAATAAAGGTCTCTGGCTTGTGATGTTACTAATTCAGCATAATTTTTAGGTCTTGCCACATTCTCAAGTCTTACCCTGTTGCTCGTAAATTCGTAAATATAATAAATATGTTCGTAAATATATTCATGTTTTCTATATTTTTCATAATTCTGTTTTGCTTTATGTATGAGCAATTCTCTCTTTCTCAGTGGCTCGTGAAAAAGGCACTTGAAACGAGGGAAGAATTTGGCGACGAGACTCGGAACTTTTCTCTTCTCCAGTTTCGTCATTACTACTCTACTCCTCGAGAAGAAAAGTTAAAGGAGTCCTTAGTCAAAGCTACCCAGACATTATCTGCAGTTCAAGTTTGTATTTGGGGGGACTAGTTCTGTGTGCCATGTACAACACTGCATTTTGATGTGTAATTAACAGTACAGGACTGTAATTATATATTGGTTGATTATAATGCAAAAAGTAAGAATGAAGTAGCCAGTTCATGAATATTCATTCTACATAAAACATTGGTTATAACGCTAACATTCTAGTTGAAGATTCTAGTTAAACACCATCATGTAGTCCTAATGTTTTCTGACATATAAATAAAGTTCTTGTGATTTCACTGTTCGTTTTAGTCGGCATATGGTCCAAAGCGGAGGTGGCGAAGGAAAGCATCAACCCCACTGGAATCACCAAGCATGCGTGTACAGACTACGCTATTGGAGTATGGACAGCTGAATAATGCAGGATTTGGGAGCAAGGTAAATATACAATTCAGGTTTTCAAAGAATTCAATATATATTTTTAGGGTAAATATTTATATTAATTGCTGATAAGGATGATATAAAGCTCTTTAACTTACAAAGAATATACTAATATGATGCATTGATAAACATTATTTGCATTGAAATCTATTGACATTTTCATGCCCAGACACGTTTCAAAATGCTACACGACCAAAGACCACATTCACTCCATACATCTACCACCTACGGGTTACTCATGTCTGTGCCACCTCTTGTGGTGGCTTAATCTTCATCAATCAATCAATCATAGACATTTTATATATGTTAGAGATGTCTGCAGATAAGGTTGATCACAATAATATATCTGCTTCCTGGTACCGTATGTATCACTCACCTTGCCACTTGATTGATTTATCATGTCCGTCTTGGCAATTATCAAATTTGTATTTCTTATTAGCTATAGCTATATATATATAAATTTGTCATAAATAATATCATAAATAAATGTCATAAATTGTCATAAATTTGTCAAGAAATGCACAAAGAAATCACATTAATATGACGTATCGGTGAGAAAATTGTTAGGAACCATTAGGAGGATTTGAACCTGTGCTCTCTGACTATTCCCAAGCAAACACGTTAAACCACTACACCATGACATGGTCAAAAGCAATACAACCTGGGATTCAACTGAATCCTCTAAGGTTACTGAAGCTTCCTGATTTCTTTGTGTATTTGAAGAGAAGCGTAGGAGGTACAATTCCTAGACTACAAGCCGGAGTGCATGGGGCGCAGTGTGTGATACCCTGGTTAGGCTTCAGTGTAAGCCTCGGGAACCCTAGATTTAGTCGAGTCTCGGGTTGTACTGCTTTTGACAATGTCGTGTTGTAGTGGTCTTCATTGTTTGCATGAGAGTACCAAAAGCATAGGTTCAGATCCTCCTGATTTTCTCAAGAAAATTTATGTAAAAAAAAAAAAAAAAGTAGTTAAACTTGTACAATATTAGCATGTTCTAAGTTGGATTAAATGCTCAAGAGATGTCTGGACTGAGAATTTTAATGGGGTTGTAAAAAAAAAAATTTCAGCTGCATTTTATAAATATGCACTTATACATGCACAGGCATACACATAAGCATATACATACATAAACATTGTATCGACCCTATATAGTGTCAGATACATTGTTTAATTACTGGACCTCGTAAAAGATATTTTTCTCCCTTGCACGCAGAGAGACGAAGATGAAGCTGATACTGGCAGGAGTGAGGTGCTGTATACCTTCTGGTTTTAGTGCTGAGTAGTGATTTATAGTTTACCTTTGATGCTATGCTTCTGTCCCTCTGTTTTTGTATTTATAATAAAACCAGTTATCCTGGACTATATTGTCCAGATTTATTGCAAATTTTAGTTGGTTACATTATTAATATTTGTTGGTGTTTTTTCTAATACATGAGAATCATTTTGGAACTAAAGAATATGTGAAGTATATTTATTTTTTAAGTGTAGTGCATCCTTCCTGCATTAGCTGCTGCTGTCGTGTAAGCATTTTGACTCCATTTGCTTATTTAGCCATCCTTCCTGTGTGTACCTTGATTACACAACATCTCCTGTTCTCACTTTTATTTCTTTACACACAATTTCATTAATGTTGACTTCATTTGTTATATTTTACACTATCATGCTTTTACTCTAGGGTTCCCACTGACATACAGTATTTTATTAGACTTGTTTTATAGAAGCGAAGTATGTTTTAGAATTATCATGCTTAATATATTAAGGTACAGTATATCATAAAAATTATATAGCTTTTATTTTATTTACTGATGAATAATATCAAAGTATACTGCCCGAAATGCTAGCCAGTGAGTGGTTGGGTGACCAAGTAGTCGACCTTTCCATCGGGTAGGAAAATGTTGATAAGTCTCCGTGGCCTCGAAAATGATAAACCAATTATAACACCTTACGCTCATAAGAAGAAACTCGGTGTGTTTTGTAGTGATTAATCTCGATTACACCATTTAGAGAATTTTGGATAACAATAGACTACTACCTTGTTGTTGTATAGTATTCTTATTGAATGTGTTGACTAATAGCAGATGGCAGAAGTGGAGGAGCTGATGCAAAGCATGGATGTTGCCGAGGCCGTGGAGGTGAGTGCATCTTGTGTCCCTACTAAGTTTTTCCATAATTTTGTTCTTGCAAAATGCTTGTTTATGTAACTTTATTAAAATGTTAATGAAAGTGGGATAAATGCTGTTGCTTTTTAACCTCATTACAAGGTGTTAAAAAATATATATATATATTTTTGAAAACATAAGAATTGCCAAGGGGGGTAAGATGTATGAATATTTCACAGATAATAGAGAGAACCTTTTAAAAGGGAAGATAGATTTAGGAAGACGAGTATAATTGGTAGTTTCTAACACAATTGGTGGTAAAAGTGTGATGGTCGCTAAAGATGCCATAGTACACAATGATCTTTTTATAGCAGTAATACAAGCCCAGATTGAAAGATAAAATGGAGGCCTAAATGATAGAAAGAAGTTAAATATATTTTAAAATTTACATATAATCACTGAAAGTTTGTAGAATGTGAGAATATCAAACCACAAATTAATGTGTTTGGCCATAGATAAGTAGGAATCCATCAGTGTTAGAGCACTGAATGATCTACTGGTTCCAGGGCTTAACCCCGAGCCAAAAATATTATTCCATACCATCGGTGTGAGGAGATGACACTATATTTGACATTCCACAACAGATTTCCTCTGGGTTCAATTGAGTGGCACATATTTGGTGAAGTTTTCTATTGCATGTTAAATATTTTTCTGAGCCTCCTTCATATCATCTACAAAGACAAACAAAGGAATATTATCTATAAAGTTTGAAAACTATTGGTCTAGAAACATTTGATCTAATTTTATGATTAGTGTACAAATCCAACACGTTGCTGTACATATATTTACAAAAGGCAAAGTTTAAAACAAAAATAATTACCTCATGTAATACTTAAAATCCATTTAAATAGTATTGATGGAACATAATATACATTAAAAAGCTGTCTTTTTAATTTAGACAAAAATCACCTTGCAGTGAAGTGCAGCATATTCTGTTATATATTGTGATCACACACACTGTATACTCCAGCATAGAACTTTTAGGTCACTGTTAGTTTGGCACTAAAATGATTGGTGTGGTTACCTTACCTTGAGGTTACCTTGAGGTGCTTCCGGGGCTTAGCGTCCCCGCGGCCCGGTCGTTGACCAGGCCTCCTGTGACTTTCAAGACTTGATTGATTGTAATGATTATACATTTACAGGGCAAGCTAAGTGCTCAACATGTGGGCAACATTGTCAGTGCCAGGGTACAGGAGATTGCTGCCACCTCTCAACACTATTCACACCTTCAACAACAAATAACGGTAAGTTTTTCTTATTTCCAGTTACTCCGCAAAGTTAGTTCAGATAGGTAACTTATGGTGAGCAAGTGAATTCACATCAAATTTGATAAAAATTTGCCATTGAACTAACTGCTGTTAAATATGTTGCATACTATGAAAATATTAGAAAATGTGATTAAAGTATTATTAGAAGAGAGATACAAGTAGTCCATAAGATCCTTAAACAAAATACCGTTTTTTTATATGGACGTTTTCTAAGAACCAATTACCATGTAGGATTGAGAATGAACTATACTTGTATAAACTCGTGAGTATTGAACATGCTATGTATTGATATTGCACTGACTGGATACTGTCATTATGCCTTTTTGCTTTCAGGAGGAAATCCTTGGAGATAGTGCTTCCTCTCAGGCTCGTATGGTGGCCTCACTTGAGAAGCAGCGTGCATCTTTATCCTCACAGTTGTCAGAAGTGGAAGCTACGCAAGCTGCTCAAGTAGCCAAGGTTGAAGCAATGAAATTAAGATTACAAGAAATTATACAAGAAAGAAAAGAACTTGAAGCAAAAAATGTTGAACTGGGCATTGTGGACTCGAGTGAAAATAAACAGTAGGTTGAGATTTATTAGAACACAGCACAGTACTGTATTATATTTGCTGTAATCAAATGGCAATCCTGTACTGAAGTGGGCACATAGTGGAGGAGGTTGTGTTGATCAGGTATTTCCTTGGGCGAGAGCTAATGAATATTAGGAATGTGAAAGATTAGGAAGTGTATATGGCATTTAAGGGCGTGAAGGAAGCATAAGACAAAATGTTGAATAATAATAATTCATAATTCATTGTGTCATGGGTCAGGAAACCAGTGTGTGTTCATACACGTTAGGCTTATATTGAGCACCCCCTCTCCCCACCACCAAGGTCGAATTACTGACCCTGCCCAGGATGCACCCCCATAATATACATAAATGATTATTTAACATTTGTAATAAATCACAGGAAGCAGTATAGCTGTATGAAGTGGTAGTGTACTGATGTGGATGTTTTGCTAATGTGTGATACTGGTTTGTGTAGAATATATGATGAATGAGATGTCTCTCTTAAAGTACCTTTCTTTCCCAGTGCTGTGTTGCTCCTCTGTTTTCTTCTGAGGTGTTGCTACCTCACTGCTTCAAAATTGAAAATTAAGTATGATGATGATGATGCTACTTTGATGATACTGTGATGGTGTTGACCAGACCACACACTAGAAGGTGAAGGGACGACAACGTTTCGGTCCGTCCTGGACCATTCTCAAGTCGATTGTGAATGTGGTCCAGGTCCAGGAGTGCGAGTGGTCCAGGACGGACCGAAACGTCATCGTCCCTTCACCTTCTAGTGTGTGGTCTGGTCAACATACTTTAGCCACATTATTGTGACTCATTGCCTGCATACTGTGATGGTACTATCTTGTATGATCCTAAGAGCCATGACAAAGAAGTTAGTCATAATCATGCGGGTTGAGTGTACCGAGGTCGAGGCGGTGTGACATCACCTCGCCCAGGGTGGCACCTTACCTCAGGCGACAACTCCTGTGTGTTCGTACATTTGTACTACAGTACTGTAGTTTCAAAATATATTGATGTATGTAAACAATTATATATAATGTGTAGCTTAGATTATCAACAAACATAAGTGATTTTTGTTTTCCTTCAGAGTTGTGAAAAGATTATCACACCTAGTTGAAGAAAATGAAAAAGCCAGGAAGAAAGAAACCGAATTTAAAGATGGATGCCGCAGGGAGTCTGAAAAGATGAAGAAGGAAATCAGGTACAGTATAGCTTTTAGATGTGATGAGATGAGAATATGAGCATTTACCCTTAATTGTTGGCTTGCTCTGTAAGTTAACTCTTGATTTATAGTACACACTTTCCAGGCCAACAAAAGAAGATATTTGTTTTTTATATTATATTTGTTTTCACATACAAGAGCTTTAACTTCACACATATGTATACAGTATGGCATATATAATTTGTTGAATAAATTTTAATGAATATTATATGATGTTAATTGGTAGCACAGATATCCCCAGGCCAGCACAAAGGTGGAGTATATACTGTACTGTATATGATGCCATGTTTTTGGGTATTTTCCTTACTTTAACATAGAGATCAACAGCTTTATATACTAATTTTTTTTATATTTTTACTGAATCAATTTAGGTATGTACATTTGAGGATAGAAGCATAGTCAACTCATTATGGTTAAGGATAAATGCCGTTTCTTTGCTTGTTGTTCACAAAAGATGACTTTTTTTAATGCTAATAACCAATGAATTACTTTGTGCTTTCTGCCAGTTTTACCTAGTTAATATTTGACACATTTTCAGTAATCTCCAGACACAACTCAAGGAGATAGATGTTGGAGATGAAGTGACAGAACGCTACAATGTGGAGAAGGAGAAGTATGCTAAGATGAGACGTCAGTTAGCCAAGAAGACCAGACAAGTTGAAGCTTTAAAGAGATATATTGATGATGTACCTGGCAGAGCTGAGCTTTCACAATATCAACGAAGATTTATAGAATTGTACAACCAGGGTGGGTGATTTAGTCTTTTGATGCACAGTCTTAGGATGAATGAGACTTGTAATTTGCCTCCTACTACTACAAAAAACAAGCAGTTTTTTGGATAGTTTAGAGATATTGGTATTATATCAAGAAAGTTTAGAATCATTGTTGTAGGTGATGTGAATATTAATGGGACTATGCAGGTGTGCACACGTGTGATGGGAGCAGGTGTGCATGCATGCATGCTGGAAGCACATGTGTGCGCACACACATGCTGGGAGCAAAGGATAATACTGTATATCATTGTAGATTGAAAGACACGTGTGCAGTGTAAAAGCTGTACATTTCTAATGCAGTTCAAAACATTAAGGTGCTGTCTTACGACCTGAAACCACATTTATCCTCATTATGTAATGAAAGTTTAACAAGGTAAACACGCTTACAGTATGTTGTTTGAGACTGTATGAGAGGGAATACACAAGTTTGATTTTTAATCCCCTCTTTGTAAAGAATACATGTACAGTATAGTACACCTGTGGTTGGCTTCAGAAATAATCATGGGGTACACTGGTCTTAAGCTGTTTAAATGGCATATTAAGGATAATCAAAGATAATCAAATTATCAATAATTGTATCTTGTGTAAGCTTGAGGTATAGGTATGGTAAATGCAGTTTACAAAAATGGATGCTAATAATTTATTTTGACCTTCATTTATATTTGGTTGAATTAGACTATTGCACCAGTGTCTTAACATCCTAAGCGCTTAATGTGAGAATTCTTTTACGTCTTCAGCTGCTACTTAATATTTACAGTGATTCATGTTTAATGTACTGTAATACTATACATCTTACTGCATCTTTACTTTACTTACTTTATAATACAATACACTTACTGCATCCAGTTGTCTGTCGGCTTAATGAATGATTTTTTATATTTGCATTCTTGTGTTGTAGTTGCTGCCACCCATCGGGAGACACAGCAGTTCTATAACATGTACAACACACTCGCAGACACTCGCACGTACATGGAGAAGGAACTCTCCCTTCTTAATTCAATACTTGATAACATGGCAATGTAAGTAATATATTGAACAAATCCACAAGGGCCGTGATGAGGGTTCAAACCTATGTCAGAGAGGATCCCAGACGCTGCCTTAATCAACTGAGCTACGACATGGTATAAGAATTGCAACCGGGAAATCATCTGGGATCCTCTCGGACGTAGTTTCGAACCCTCGTCACGGCCCTTGTGGATTAGTTCATTTGATGCATCACGCTATTGTGATTTCTGTGTGTAAGTAATGTATTGTTATTAACTCTTGCCTTAGGTTATTTGTTATTGTTATTAATACAGTTTTTGTGGGGGTTTGCTGCACACTTTTATCAGATTTGGATTTCTATTTGGTTTAGGAACAGTTCAGTAAAACTTTACACATACAGTATTAAGGGCAAAGTGACAGCTGTGCCTGGTAAATTTTGTTTCCCATCAGGCTTGTTGAAGTGTAAGACCCCATCACTCATCATGGCTAAATGAGAAACATTAAACTGCCCTAATTGGTTCAACCTAATGTGGCATTTGGTCTTCCCATTTGGCATTAAATAACCTAACTGGTTCCCGTGCCTGGCTCCAGGTGTCAAGACCAACAACAAATATTAAACTATTTTTTTTCTTTAATCCGTTCAATAATTTGACAGCTTTGAAAATTTACTAAAATAGTGAATTAAATTGTCTGATAATTTACTAAAATAGAGAATTTAATGTTTTAAAATTTCTCTCCTTGCAATTTAGCTGAAAATATTAGTAGAGTAAACAAAATTGGAAGGTGAATCTGGTCATTATAATTTGTACATTGGGGGATGAAGGAAAATTGTATAAATGGATTTGATGTATTGACCTTTTTTGCACTTGTCTGTAAATATTTTTCAAGTAAGAGTATAAGCTTTTATATATTCATGTGAAGCAATAGGCAGAACAAGAAAAATATTTAAAAGTAACGTGTTGACAATGGAAGTTGTGGGGAATGTCAACATATGATGACATTCCTGTGCAGGCGATGAGTCACAATAACGTGGTTAAAGTATGTTGACCAGACCGCACACACTAGAATGTGAAGGGACGACGACGTTTCGGTCCGTCCTGGACCATTCTGCCCGAAACGCTTTGCGTAATAGTGGCTTTAGGCATTGTATGTACTAGCTCTATCTATTAACCCAACAAACTTTGTAAAATCTCTTTATGTATGTACCTTACCTAAATAAAAATTATTATTATTATTATTATTATTATTATTCTCAAGTCGATCGACTTGAGAATGGTCCAGGACGGACCGAAACGTCGTCGTCCCTTCACATTCTAGTGTGTGCGGTCTGGTCAACATGACATTCCTGCACTTGCTGACTTTCATGGGGGGGGGGGGGGGGCGGGGGGGGAAACATAAGAACAGAGAAAAAGGAGAACAGTGTACCAGGTAAAGAGTCCCGGTACAGTCGAGTTTGTTCTCAAATTGCAGGCGAGTTTTCCAGGTTCAAATCCCGGGCGACAGAGAAATGGTTGGGTATATTTCCAATCGCCTAATACACCTGTTCACCTAGCAGTAAGTAGGTTACCGTAAGTTAGTCAGCTTGTTGTGGGGTTGCATCCTGGGAGGGGAGGGGGCCTCAATATAAGCCTAGCATGTACAAATACACTTTGGCTGCCTGTCCCCCGACATAATTCTAAGCTTGCCAGGTGATTGGTCCCGCCTGTCAAAGAGCTGAAGCTCAACAACTGCAAGCACAATTAGGCGAGTATAATAAATTATTATTATTATTACAAACTGTCACTGCTAGGAGACAGCTTACAATAGTCGGCTTCACAAAAATAAATGTACAATACTACATTTTTATAGTACTGTACCTGAAAATTAATTATTTCCTAATTTCTACATAAATTTTTGCTGTTATAAATGCTATTTTGGTATGCAAATCATGTGGCAGTTACAGATACTTAGCTTGGCAAACCTGACCCCAGTTTGCAACATTATTGTTTTTCATTCTAGACACAGCTGTTTAAATCACATTATGCAATATTTGTTTCCAAATATACAATTAGAATGCTATTGAAGCATTCCAAGGAAGGCCTTCTACATTTCAGGCAACAAAGCCTAGACGCCTGCTTCTGTTAAGGCATTCAAGCTTCTAATCTTAAGAAATGTAGAATGAATGGTTATTTGCATTTCAAATTTTATGTATAGTATTAGGTAAATTTGATTAAATGTAACTTGATTTGACTTTGACTTGAGCAATAAGCTGTGATACTATGCTCCTCAGGGCTCTGGGCAACACCGCTAACATGGACGAATATCTCCAACAGTTGGATACCATAGTCGAAGGCATTAGACAAAATAAACAAAAGGTAAGTTAACTCGTACACTGCATGTTAGTTTAATATGACAATCCCATGGTGCACATAAAAAAAATCCCCCACCTCCTCCAATTTTTTTCTTACTGATATTGTTAAACTGTATTCCCTGATCACGGGGAAACCAAAAATATTGTATGTGACATACTTTGGCAGTGATGGGCCAAGGAAGTCTGGCAATAAATAGGTGTTGACAGAACAGTTGTTACAATCAGTCTGCTCCATCCCTGCCGTGTGGCGGGAGTTGCCGCAATGATATTTTTACATAATTATTTCATTGTCTCTGAAAGGTCTATCTGCCTCCTGCTGTGAACATCATAACTAGCATTGTGTTCACCAGTATCTGAACCTTGTACATAGTTTTTTATTGTAACCTTTATCATCTGTGACACTGTCATCATAAAATAATTGCAGTTACTTATTTTCATTATAAAGTGGTGGTGGTGTGGCCCCAACCTGCACAGCTGTGTTGTGAGCTCCTGCTGCGTGCACCAGCCTTGGTTGCTCACTCAATACTGAAGCTCTCACAACCATGAGGGATGCAGATTATTTTTTTCAAGAGGGCATCAGTTTATTGGAGTCCTGGGGCACAGGATGTAAGCCCCTATATACCCCCACGGGAGTTTGAATTGTTCTTCATACCTAAAAACGGCATTTGGTGTTGTGTGTGTACCACCAGTTGAGTGCTTTAAGGTCCTATGTGCCATGCAGGGATTAAATTTTTCTTTTGATGATGGTGCTGTCATTATTCATTGAAAGATTACCACATTCATTATATAAAGTAATTTATCAAGATGCTAATTATTCACTTCATGCTTGGGAGGTTCCCAAAATAAATCAAATTCCAATTCTGCCAACAACAAATACAAAACTGCCAAATTTATATTTGATAATACAATTATACATTTTTTATTAAATTCTTTCAGTTATCCCAGCCTTACCTCGTAACAAAGGGGCTTATTCGATCTACTAGAACTTCCATCCTCAGCATTACTATTAGCCACTTCTAAACACTTAATTTATTATTTTTTGGGCTTATTATCTGCGATGAGATTCCTCCTGGTTGGCTATCTCCCTCTTTTTCCTTGGAGGCTGGGCAAGGGTTCTGTTGGACCCTCACACTTGATTGGTGGGAGAGGTGTTGTGTCTTTCTGGTGGTCTTTTGTGGCACTTCTTGTGCTTCACTCGGATGTGGGCAAATAGTAGCTCCATGTGCAGCTGTCCAGGGGCCAGATTCACGAAAGCACTTACGCAAGCACTTATGAACGTTTATGTCTTTCCTCAATCTTTGACGGCTTTGGTTACATTTATTAAATAGTTTACGAGCATGAAAACTTCCCATTTAACTGTTGGTATTGTTATAAACAGCCTCCTGGTGCTTCGGAGCTCATTAACTGTTTAATAATTGGAAACAAAGCTGCCAAAGATTTAGAAAAGATGTACAGGTTCGTAAGTGCTTTTGTGAATCTGGCCCCAGGGCTTTTACTATGAATGACCAGAGGATATACACCAGTGTATATATATGCTGTCTCTGTATCAGAGACAGAGCTAGGCCTGCAGAGAGACCAGGTTGACCAGGGTAGAGAGAGGAATATGGTACATACTGAAAAACAGACAGAGGGATACACAGACATAAGGGAGATTAGGAGAGGGGAAAGGGGGAGGAGGGAGACCCGGGCATGGCCAGGTATTCCTGTTACTAGTGAAATTTCAAGACAATTCAGTATCTAATACGATTTAAGATAATATAAAAATAATAAATTTTATGCCACAAATTATAATTTCCATGGACACAAGTTCCCTTTTTTTTTTTTTTTAAGATTATTGCCATTTTGGCCAAATGCTCTCAAAATGGTTTGCCACCCCTGCCCTAGACCATTTGGTTTACCTATGTAATTCTTATTTTCAGCTTGAGCGTAGACATGCAGAAGAGAGAGCTCACCGGAATGCTCTTAGCGATGAACTGAGTCGCTTACAGGAACTAAACCGACAGTATGCCAAGATTGTGCATTTACTTGGGCAGGAAATTAATAAGAATGAACTCCTGCATCAGAAAGTTACTGCTCGTGGTTCTAAGTAGGTCAAATATTATGCCTTGGGACCAAGGTGCAACCACTGCTTGAACTATTGATAACCATACAAGTACAGTACAATGTTTTCATCTTGTATATAAGATTATTCAGTAACATAATATTTACTAAATTCTTGTTAATTTTCATCATTTGATAAGAGTCAAATAGGTTACATATTATGGTGAAAATCATTTGATTAAAACACATGTTGAATAAAATGCTGTGGTATATTTTGGAACAGTTTTGGTGTACACAGGTTATGCAACAGGACATTGTGTAGATCACTGTCTGGTTGACCTAATGTTATTTAGTGACGACCAACCATGGCCACCAATTAGTGAGTGAAAATGAATGACACATTTGTTAGCTACTGGGGTGTGTTACACATAAACCAGATGCTTCATTAGTTGTATCATGTATTTAAATAGAAGCATTAGTGTGGTGTAGTTCTACCCCATAGAGTGTATGCGGGGTGACAAGTGAAACCCTGATTTGTTATCAGTGGATGTGTCAGGACCCCTAGATCCATTGGAACCACAGGTTACATTACTTTTGCATATAGTGGCCCAGTGCTTTAAGGCATGGGCTTAGGTGCATCCAGTGTGCATGTTCGAATCCTCATGGCTCCTAACTGATTTTCTCATTGATACATCACAATGTGATTTTTTGTGCAATAATTAAAAAAAATGCCAGTATAATTATTGAACAAGGAAATCACATTGTGATGTATCAAATAAGAAAATAAAGAGCCATGAAGATTCGAACCTGCACACTGGGTACTCCCAAGCACATGCCGTAAACCACTGAACCACAATGGGACCTTGGATTCTACTGAATTTTATTCAGGTCATGTGGCATCCATTGATAACAAATCAGAGTTTTAACAAGCTACCCACATACAGTACTCGTCAAAAGTGAGCCTCTCCTGGCTCGTGACAAAGAAGAGTTGTGTGTGAAATATTTGAGACAAGAGTGTGCACCAGGTACATGTCAGGTGTCCACTAAGCTTCCTGGATCTACACAGCTGTGATTATTGAGAAAATCGATAAGAGCCATGAGAATTTGAACCCGCACTCTCCTTATAGCATTGAACCACGATATGGAAAAGTAATGCAACCTGGGTTTCAACCAAATCCTCTTAGTGTCACAAGGCATCCACCGATAACAAATCAGGGTTTCATGCATCATCTGCATACACTGGTGTGGCCCAATGCTCCTTTTCAAAAGCACAAAGATCACATTAATGTAACTGTAGTCTAGGTGTTTAAGGCACAACCCGTTCTCGCAAATTCGTAAAGTCAATATTGACTTACACTTTCGCGCTATCTGGACGCGCCGGCGCGTCCCGTTTCGTCTAACGCTAACGCATAGTGGACATAAAGTTGAGTCCTCTTTTAAAATATTTGTATAAAATTCAATTTTTATCCGATTTACTTTGGGTTTGTTTCAAACTGCGCGCTATGAGGCTCTCTTTCTCACCACTAGGCTGCATGGTACAATAAGTTCATGAAAGGTGTGGATAACTTCGATCAAATGGTATTTTGTCCCAAACGGGTTGCAGGTGGGTGACTTTAGCCGTTTATACTGGTAATGCTTCCCCCATATCATGTATTATATGCATATGTCTGTTTAGGGAATTTTATTCCGATCAATATACAACCAAAAATAACTGTGTGCAACAAGTATAAACTTGACAAACATAACAAAAGTAAAAACATTTCGTGTGTGTTTGACGCTCACTGATATGTTCCAGCGTTGTTTTATATTTGGCGCTATTCTAACTTACGCTTTGTTGATATTTTTTACCTATGGGCACATAGAACATTCTATTGCGAACACATTGACACAAAAATGAATGACGTACATAGAAAATTAATGTCATGAGAGTGAAATAAGTATAATCTTTCAAAGCGCCGTGCGTCGTCCCGTCACCGATACCGGGTAACAATTTCACCACTTCCCACACTCTTGCGGGCGGGCCGCATCATTATTCTACGCTTATATTCATATCACCGTGTTGGGAATTTCATTGCGAGTCCATTGATACCAAAATTAACGCTGTAGAATAAGTGTGGAGGTGATTACAATCCCAAGAGTAAAAACATTTTGTTGCTGATGGGCGCTCACGGCGAGTCATCTTCGTAGTTATTTATTTGGTGCTGGTATCCCTATACGTTTCGTGACTTTTTTTACTGATGTTCTTCTAGAGAATTTTATTGCGAACACGTTGGTACCAAAATGAAATACGTAGCATGAGAACTAAGGTCAGAAGAGTAAAAAGAGTATACACATTTTTGTTTTTACGCTTAAGCGATAAAAACGCTGCGCGCACATTCGGTTGGCTGAGTGACCTTTGCGGAAAGCGCGAAAGTGTTAACTACGTGCATAGGTGATATACTTAACATAATAGATACCCTTTAAAATATTCATAGAAAACACCGACCTTACCTAACCTTGTTAGTATCTTAAGATAAGCATCTTATTGCTTCGTAATTACAATTATTACTTAACCTATACCTATTATAAGTTAGGTAATAATTGTAATTACGAAGCAATAAGATGCTTATCTTAACATGCTAAGTAAGGTAAGGTCGGTGTTTTCTATGAATCTTTTTAAGGGTATCTATTCTTTTAAGTATGTCACCTATGCACATATTAAATAAGTCAATATTGACTTATTAAATTTGCGAGAACGGGTTGTTAAGGCATGTGCTTGGGAGTACTTAGTTTACAGGTTTGAATCTTCATGGTTGTTACTGGTTTTGTCACTTGATACATCACATTAATGTGATTTCTTTGTGCATTTAAAAAGCATTGTGGGGACGGAACTCCTATACCACACTAGTGTGTATGCGGGTAATGTGTGAACCTTTACTTGTATTGATGGATGCCTCGGCACCCCCCCCCCCCCCCCCTAGATGATTTGTTTAAATCCCAGATTAGATTACTTTTGCATATTATAGTCTTGTGGTTTACAGTATGTGCTTAGGGGTACCCAGTGTGCAGACTTAAATCCTCTTCATGACAGCTAATTGTCTCAGTACAGTATACTGTATTAAACAAAAGTAATAACTATAAACACCTAACACACTGCAGGTAATGAAAAAGGTTCAGTATATTGTGAAGAACCTTGCATCAATAAATCTTGAACAGGCTATGAGCCTAGGTACAGTGCACTTTAATTCTTTATACTTGCTCATAAGTAACATCAATAGCTCAGCACATTCCTTTACTATATATATATATATATATATATATATATATATATATATATATATATATAATATATATATATATATATATATATATATATATATATAATATATATATATATATATATATATACACAGTATATATATAATATATATATATATACACAGTATATATATAATATATATATATTTAATTATATAATACTACTAAATGCCAGACAAGAATTACCTACAATGACCTAACAAAAATCCACAACTAAAACTTAACAGAGCAGCCTTCCTCTTTTTCTCTATGTCCACGAGCCCATTGAACAAAAAAGTGGAGGCAGCTGCCTCTAGTTTACACCAGTTTACACTACATAATCAGCAAACAAGACTGATTATTTACACAATACATAAGTGGTCAAACAATTACCCCATAGACAAAGTAATTCACTAAATACAGGAATCGGATCTAAATACTCCAAACTAGTCAATTACACATGTATCAAGAATATCCTTACATAGTGACATCTATGACTGGCAATACTGACCAGCCAGCTACACAAGAAATGGCAGGAAATCATACCCATCAAATTCCTGTTTGCCTGCCTCTGACACAAGTCATGTTTGAACATCTCTCACCCCATTAATGACCCATAAATCAATAAATACTCTAATTCCATTTATATATGAAAACATTTTAATTAAGGCTACAAGAGTATGGAACTTGATGCCTGTACAGAATCATGTAAATTAAATACTCAAGACAGTATCAATTGAATTCTGTACTTATACCTCGGTTAAATAATACCAGATTTTAATAATCGATGAACAAAACTCGAGGGTTATCCAGAACCTGTCTATGCAATGCAATTTTTAGAAAGTGATGGACAAGTGTAATCAAGAGGTCATAACATGGTTTACCAGAGTTTACTATTTGGCAAATTCACCAAGAGGTGAACAATAACCCTATTTGCACACGCTCTTAATTGTAATTTTTGCCTGTGTTAAAAATCCAGATTTGACCTCATTGGTCTTGAATTACTGTGCAATATAAACAACCACTGTACGTGACATTCCCAAGTTACAGGTATATAAAGCACTTGTGTGATGTAACAAAGTATAAAACTAGGTCTTTAAATATAAAACACTCGTGTATACCTTAATTGCACAGGTCTGTTTTTAGTTCACAGCTAATAGAATAAAAGTTCAGAAAGTTAAATTCATATTTGATTTTTACACTTGATAGTTATAGTAGTAGAGTACTGTAATTGTCAAAAGATACTGTTGTCTTCCAAGATGTCTACAATTAAACTAATTTTGAACAGATCAAATAAACTTTGATGATTGTCTATAAAAACCGTGCATTTTTTATTTTTCCAAGTTCAACAATCACATTTGCCAGAGATTTATTCTACACTGCATAGCTCGGGCATCTGTGCTTTCACGTAAATTGTTCCATCATCCATTTCTCATGAACAAATTTTTATATATATATATATATATATATATATATATATATATATATATATATATATATATATATATATATATATATATCTCATTTTGGTGAATTTTGTAGCACTATCTTTATAAAATATTTTGTTTCACCAAAACTGTGTTAAAAGTGAAGTTATGATTCTTATATACAAGATAGTTTTTGATACCCTTAACAAACAGCTGGGGAATATCTGCTACAATTAAGGCATCTGCATTCTTTATAGACGGCCTGAAATATAAAGTACAGAATTTTAATTACAGATAAACATGCATTATAGTGTATTTACTCATAACTAAGAACAAAATGGGTGAAATGGAAAACTACGGGCTCACCATAGCCTGTGCTACTTGGAACTTTTTGTTCCAAGTAGCAAATCTTAAACAACAACAAGGGTGAAATGCTAATAAGAAAGAAAACAATATTTGTTAGGAGAATGAATGAAAAGTTAGTTCGATGACATCCTCATGGAGAAACTGCTGTTTACAAACTACCTATTCCCCTCCATATATTTCTATAACATTGTGTTGGAAGAAGAGTAAAAACTGATCACACAGCTTTTCAGATTTTCAGTTTGTACTGCTCTAATTCTTGATTTTTCATCTTCATGCCACACCAATCTCAGACATAAGGGATCACTATCATTATCACAAAGACACTATCATTTCGTACAACCATCTCAGTACCATGTTTGTTGCTTGCTCCTTCTACACACTATTCACTGTAAATACAAAAATCCTAGCAGTCATCTACATTAATATTAATCAAACTAGTTGCTCTATGATGTATTAACTCTTAACACACTTTCTCACATATTCAATACTATGAATTTTTATCTCCACATATGCTCGTCACTCTCTGGTCTTCTATCAACATACAATCTCTCTCCAATTACATACAGGTTATGTACATTGCAATCTTCCTCACATATCTTCATCTCCATGCAACTATTATATCTCATCCACATAACCTGTTTCACCCCTACCTTGTCCATCACTGACCAATTTCCCATGCAGTACTTTTTCAACCATTATCCGACCACGCTGCCTATATCACTTAAATCTACCAAGTCCTTTATAATTTTTACTTGTAATGTTTACCTTACTCTTATGCAGCGATACAATCTCTTTCCAATGACTTTTCCTTGATGCTCATTTTCGTTTTTTCTGTTATTGTTAAATATACTTTTGACTATCATACTATTTTCTTTTACTGCCTTCCTCTCATTCTGTGACCACTTTTTAATCATTGCTATTTTCTCATCTGCCAAAGGAATTCTCATAGTACTATCAGTTTGTGCAACAACACAAACTTGTTTGGTATTCTTACACAGACACTCCTTACATTAGGCTGTATCCCACATGTCACTGAAGTTGTATTTGTCGTAATTACTATACTTGATCAAAGATCACTATCAACTCATAATTAAAATTTCTCATGTGCTATACAGTATATCCTCCAAAAACTGGTAAGTCCTACATCTTGATTAGTGAAGCTATAATAATTTTTAATTTGTGATACTTATATGATTTAATCATGTATTTTAGCATGCAACAAAACAAATAAATTATGCTCACGAGAATCGCGAATATGGGATGCCCATTAGCAGTAATCTTGAGTGGCGGAATGTGAACTGAAAGATGCCTTCAAAGTATCCCACTGCTAATGGCAAGTCGAGTCCAAAACACTAGAAATGTGTACAATGATTGATCACATATCCAGATTATTTAAGAATAAGGTACATAATAATATGCATTTCTTTCAATCACAATATTGAAATTGCATTGTGGGATACCCAGTTTCCCTTAATGGTTCTAGTAACCACTACAACACATTTAATAGATCAATACCATTATTCTTTAACAGTATGTCACCATTAATAGCCAGATGGAAGGATAAGTAAAGCACACAGTAACAAGAGGAATAATACTTGAACATGGTAACGACTTTCCTATTAGCGATTTTGTGCGAATTTGAATCTTGGCTAGGGAGGATTGACTGGGGTACCAATCCTTAATTGTTCACCCGTTAATCCGGCAATAATTGTGACCGGGTTGTTAACCAATTGGTGGGTCATGTTCCAGGGTAAACTAGTAAGGTGAGGTTTAACATGAGCTATGGGAAGGGAAAGCTCTAAGCCTACTAGCAGGAGTTGGCTATTGTGAACTCCTGTATCCACCTGTAAGAGAAAAATAGAATCCACAGAGTCAACATTGTTTTCAGAAATCCACTGATTAGTAGGAAGTACAATGCTCTCAAGGCTGCCCTTTTCTACAATGGAATGTGTTCACTTTTTTTTGTTTTGTTTTTTTGTTTTTTTTGCAATGAATAGATACCGACTTTGCCCCTTCAGTACATACAACATGATCCAGGCACTGTTTCTATCAGTACCTGCCTCTCTATACTCACCAGGGCCTCTTGGCAGTACTCCCAAACATGATACTAGATGACCTGGCTGAAAAGGCTGATAAAATTTATCCGATCCCTAATGAATTATAGGTTGCTACTTTTGCCAGTTCATGAGCACCAGAGTTCCCTAACTTTGTGCTATCTGGTACTATCACACCAACTTCTAAATAAATACACACTAGACGGGAACTCTGTTTCTACCGCAGGCATTACAGTACTCAGGCCAGGAACTGTCACCTACCATGTTCATGGTTGGAAAACCCTTCCAGTGAAGCCTGCAATGGCTATTAATCACATCTTGCTAAACAGGATTTCCCTGTATGTCTGAGTACTGTTTCAAAACCCTGTTTATCAAACCAGAAACTGCTGTCTGCTTTTGTTGTCACCCCATAGCTCGTACCCTGTGCCTGGACCTGATTGTCATCAGCGGCACAGGGGTCCCCACCTACTAGAGCCACTACCATACCCAGCTGACACTGATTTTTGCCAATATTTGGACCCTGTGCTACCACACTACCTCACCTCTCACCCCAGTCTTACATCTGGCTACAGTTACTCACTTTCTTTTACCAGCTTTAAGCCATTCAGAGTATGAGTTTAACGAGTTCAGAGTTTAATTGGATTAATGTGTGCTTTTCTTACCAATATGTTTTGGCTGTCATCAAAGACCTACTAAAGCTCTATATGATATGATTCAGGATATTATTCATTAATTAATACTGTACTGTAATACTATACATGTGATTAAACCAATCAATGAATAAAATAAAAGCTACTAGTACTTCAGTACTTTTCACTTGCATACTAACCTTCATTACATGATGAAAGGTGAAATCATCATCATAGTTTTCCATCTTCATGTAGATGATGTAGGCTGAAGCATTCTAGAATGAACAAGGATGACAGCAAAGCAGTCTGAGAATGTTCACGAAGAAATATTACATACAAATTACTGTAACATTAAAGTTAAGAATTTAAAAAATATCCAATTTTCTTTTATTATGGATTCATTTAAAGTGTGAAATACCAGTTACATTACAACCAAGTCCAGAAACCTGCATAGCTTTCTGGACTTGGCACTTTTTGGTAATTGCTTAGAGTACTTGTGTTGGAGCGAGATGTCACTGGTGGGATCATCATTACACTAACTTTAATTATAGTCTTTATTCTAAATATTTTTTCTCATTTTATATTGTACAGTACTATAATGACTAATAACTTCACTATTATTGTTTGCAATGCTTTTTTTAATTTGCAGCCGTGTAATAGAAATTTATTTTTAATACTAAACTTAAACTAGATGTATTTGTGAATACAAACTACATTCCTATTATTACAAGGGTGAAAGTAATATAACTGGATATTATAAAACATTAGAGAATACCATTATATGTGGAAAGAACTGTGCATCGTTGCAGTTGACAACGCTCCCACCAAGGGGTTCCGCAGCAGTGATGCTTTCATAGAGATCTTGACTATACTGGTAGTGGAGAAGTCTGGTGATAGAGTACATTAATTTAATTCTTATAGCAGACAAAAATGTGTTTAATCTACTAGCTTTATTGTTGCCTGAAATGTGGAGCTTAATAGGGGCCTCAAACAAAATTATGTACAGTAAATTTTGGCCCGACACAATGAGTTATTAATTATATTAATCTAGACTACTTCATTAAAAATATCTATTTAGCTCATACAAGAAGCAGCCGTGCACACTCAACAAGCCTGCACGGATATACAACAGATGCTTTTTCACCTATAGGGTAATACCGTATAACAAACCCATTAACTCACCTACGTGCTTTAGCTGTAAATGCCAAGACAGTACTTAAGGTTAAAATTCTGCTGTAAAAAAATCCCAGATATAATAAACTGTTGGCTTTTTGTCCCCCTTCAAGGCCACGTGAGATACGTAGCATGATTTACCTTTAGGTAAACTTTGGTAACATTTCTAGTTGCCTCGATTGGGCCATAAAACTTTGTTAAGGGTCCTCTTATTATTCATTATCAAAGGAATGAATAGATGCAGATACTACCTTTATAAAAACAAATCTGCTAAACAGAAAATTTGGTTGATATTTTAATCCTAAATGTTTTGAATATTTAATATTAATTATAAACTAACCTAGAAGTGTTGGTGAGAATTACTTGAGCTTCCTGAAGACATTTGAGGTTATGGTTATCCTTGTATGTTGCCTTAATCTCTTCAAACTTGTCAGTAACACCTGGCTCCTGCAGGCGACATATCCTTGGTACATCTGGCACAACACAGCCACGTCTTCTCCGTCTGCTCCACCAGGACAGCCAGATTTCCAAAGACTCCTGTAGGTTGAAGGCATTTAAAACATTCTTCAGCATCACTTAGTAACTAAAATTTCCCTATTTAGACCAAATTTTCACTCTGGTTGTCAATATTTCTGCAAATTATTTGCTGATGACATCACCTTCATTTTCTCCCATGCTAACTCACTTATTCTAATTGACATGATGAATACCGAACTAAAAAAAAAATCCATCTGTAGCTATCTGCTAACAAATGTACCCTAAACATTGACAAAATATTTTACATATTGTTTGGTAACAAGTCCAGCAATCACATAAACCTAAGAATTAACAATACCTAAGTTATGAGCAGAGTAGATGGGAAATTCCTTGGTGTTCACATAAAGAAGCTGAATTTCCACTGCCATATACAAAATAATAACAAAAAAAGTTTCTAAAACAGAGGATATTCTCTTCAGAATCAGATACGACATACCTTGCCATACCTTGTAACACTATTATTTGCTCATCTATCCATATCTTACCCATGGTCTCTGTGCCTGGCGATCTACAACCATAAATATTATCTACAACCACTAATTACTCAACATAAATCAGCAATTTGAATAACAACAAATCCAGCCCCAGACAGCATTTTGTTCCCTTACTGAAATCTTTGACTATGTTAAATATCAAGTCTGCACATCCTTTAAAGTGTCCTCTATATCTATAAAACTGAACTGCAATTCTGACCTTAAGCACTTCCTAGAGTGCTGTAACAGAACTCATGGTAGCCACACTAGAAACAAGTATCTTTTTGATATTACTAGAGTGAGACTCAACCAAAGCAGAAATGCCATGCAAATCAAGGGACCCATATTGTAGAATGACCTCCCAAATGTGATCAAAAGCTCTACATCTCTTAACCAGTTTAAAAAAATAAAAACTAAGAAACTAAGAAATATTTACTTAACATCATATAACAAATTTAACTCCTTTCCTTATCCAATAAAATATATTTTTGTAATTTGCTATTATTGCATTTCAGAATTGATACACAGTAGTCCTTTGCTTTTATCAGTCACCTAATCATTTTATATCATTTGCTAAATTATTTATTCGAGTCGTATGTTAGCTTACTTCCTGTTTATTAAGTTTACCCCCATTAAACCATTCAATTTTTGCCGATACTGGTACGTATATTCTGTTATGGCCGAAACGCTTAGCGTTCTAGTGCTTTACCAAAAATGCACCTTTGTATATTTTTCTGTCATTACTAATGTAATGAACAATTCAACACTATCTGTGCTGTTGCTAAAACTACAGATTCTATAATGTAGTAGTCTCTACCTATCATCACTAGGTATCACCTTTATATTGTATATCATTACTAAATTTCTTTAACATCTTACATGTGTTAACTAACTTTTTATTTAGTTTACCCCATTATACTGTATATAAACAAATTTAACTGAATTATTCAAAGTTTTACCTGAAACACTGAGTATTAGTGGCTTTATTTAATATGTAACCCCCTGAATCTTCAAATACTGTATATCTCTGTATTATATTCTTATGTATGCATATTTCCTGAACAACATTATTATTATTATTATTATTCCATGGCAATAACTTCTGACATCCTATCTTGTAGTCTTGCAACAATGCCCATTATGATAGATTTTCCACCTACTTTGAATTTCTACATTTAATTCTCCCACATATATAGAATATTTCCAATGACTTTCCATACTTAGTGACTTTACAAAAATAACACGTCAGTATGTAATATGCAAACTCTGTAACCATAACCACGCTTATTTTTTATAAATAACAATAGCATATAATTTCTCTCTTTCCAAAATAGTTTAATGTTCTCCAAAGTTTTGTTATTCAATTTTCTTCAGAGATCCTCATTCACTCTGATGCGCCAGAAGAATTAACTATGATCTTAGAAAATAATTACTCTGTTATTTATGTCACTCCAACCATCCATTTATTGTATGCTGGAGAAAGTGGTAAATATTTCTGAGGGTTTGTGGTTTGGTGTACATAGATGTTGTCGGTAATGTAGGTGTCACGCAGCACCGAATCACCTTCTGTGGTTGATTGTTCAATAAACCCCTGAACTATATGTTTAACACATCTCTAACCCTGTCCATGGAGGACAGAAGAAAATGTATATATGCTGGTTAGCATTGTAAATGTGTGGCCACGTCTGTGGTAGAAAATAATAATAAAAAAAAAAAAGTCCAGTTCTTCACACTTACCAAGGCAGATTTGTCTTCCAGTGATTTAGTTTCTTCATAGATCACAAAGTCTTCCAAAATTTCAGTCACTAGTTTTGAAGGAATTAAAGTTGCTTTAGCAACAAAGTGATCAAAACGATAAACACTCGTAATGTTGCCAGAGGTCAAAGGTGAAGCGAGAGGATTGTGAGCAGAAATACAATAGATGGATGGATCTTCCTTCATGGCTGCAAGTGTTTGACTGAAGTAACTGAGAACCAAAAGAGAGTACAATGTATTCATATTACTTAAGTACTGTACAATACCTAATTTAATGTCATCATTTTTGCAAGAGCTCATCATATTTTGATATAGTGCTGCCTGCAAACACTTCCAAATGAATACAGGAAATAAAACACAGTGCCAAATGTTACACTTCATGATAGTAAATGTCATTGGGAATACTAATGAAGATTTACTATTATTATTAGTTTTTTAGAAAGATGATGGTCTTTATTATGTATACAACTGCTCCCTGTAACAGTACTGTAAATATAAAAGTGATTAAAAAGTGATATAAAATGAAAGTGATAAAAGTGATTAAAAGTAATCTGCTCGAAACGCTATGCATGCTAGTGGCTTTGTAAAATGTCAAATCTTTGTACTCTCATAAACCCAATGTACCTTCTTGTATATAACTAAATAAAATAAATAAATAGAACTCAAATCCATGATATTTACCTGACAAAGTTTGGGGAAAGAGCATAGCCAGTCTCCAGGAGCATAAGGTACTCAAACTTTGTGAAGGCAGTCTTGACAAATTGAAGAGCTTCTTTGAAATATTTGCTATGTTGACATTGTGAACTTTCTCTGTGCATTCTCTTTCCAGCCTGTAACAGTCTGTCTTTACTTACACCTTCACCTAAGGTGTCTTTCCAAATTTCATCTCTTGAGTTACTTACAGCTTTTCGATATAAAGGATTATATGGATGTTGCTCATATGGAACTCCTTTTCCTCGTAACTCCTCTAGAGTTAGGGCATACGTTGATGTCTCTGTGATGTTCTCTCCAGTGCTTAAAATATTAATTAATGGATTTAATATGTCTCTCATACATACATTAGTGCCAGAAAATGCCTCGATAATATTCTTGAAATTATTCACAGCTGAAAAGCTGGGAATGAGTTTGCTCCAGAAATGATCACCACCATTTCTGTCAGAAAGCTTCTGAGGATTATTAGCAATATGAATCTTCAGTGGATACCCCTGTAAAAGATCCAATACTTCTTGAGATGGGTTGGGGACTGATACAACGAGGTGAATTCCACTCCCTGCAGTTTCTTGCAGAACACTTTCAATAGATCTGCAATAAGCAATCATTATATAAATACAGGAAAATACTGGTTGCATCCCATTCTAGGTCTTGAATATTCTTGCGTGATAAGACTATGATATCCTCTCACTTACTACTTATAATAGATATTGAGAACAAATGCAGATAAACACAGGTGTTGAATTTAGCAGAAATTAAGTAAATAATTTTCCAACTCTTTCTAACACTCCATTTCAGCTAGAGACCAAAATATTCAGGGTTTCATCCTTGTTTTATGTAAGTTTTTATGACATTTTACCAGTGTGCCATCCAACTGGAACCTCAAGGATTCAAGACTAACAAAAAAAAATAAAAATTGGAGATTGTCACTCTTGCAACCATACCAGGATGCTCACTAAAATAAAAAATAAAAATGATAATTATATATACAGTATATATACGCGGCATATACAATTTCAAGCTCTAAGCAGAATAATGAGACTACTGTACTTACCTTTATGCTAAAAGCACTCCAATCATATACGTAAATGTAACATACACTGACCTGCTTATTATGGAGATGTCACGTGTGGTGACGAGGACCAGCATGGGGACTCCTGCCAGGGGACCTGACTAATTAGGAGGGAAGGGAAGAGAAATATCAGGGGAAGTGCCAAGCCATCACGACAATATAAGCACTTGGAAGGGCTCAGGATAAGGATTTGGGATGGGACGGGGAAGAAAGGAATGATGCCCAACCACTTGGACAGTCGGGGATTGAACGCCGACCTGCATGAAGTGAGACCTTTGCTCTACCGTCCAGCCCAAGTGGCTGGACTCCTTCTCTCTGACGAGGGCGGCATCATACAACTCATTCAGAGCTATAGAACAAAATATCAAGGATTTATTTGTCTAATAACCACTACACACACAATAACTGTTTATATAACTTTGTAATATGTTGTATATTTCACTAAAACTGATAACTATAGGATGACATTTAAGAAGTGGCCTTAGTGAATTTGGAACACAAATTTCTCTTAACTTTCAAAAATACAAATATTTACTTTATAAAGTGAAATCAACCTCCATAATTTTTTACTTGTTTAAATGCTATTGAAACAAAAATCTGATGAACATCAATATAGAAATGTCTACATGTATACATTAGGTGTTGAAGTTGGATTATACAACCATACTTTATACAGTATAGAGGAACAAGTTTTAAAGTTTCTAATCATAAGGAGCATAAGACAATTATTTTAAGCTTTTGCCTGCAATGCTTTGCACATTAGTGGCAATTTTTAATACGCAATCCCTAAACATTCAAATACTGAATTCATCTATAATAGGTTCAAATATTATGTATATTTCATATTATTATTATTGAGAAAATCCGTAAGAGCCGTGATGAGGGTTCGAACTTATGTGGTGGGCGTTCCCACGAATACCCACCACTCACGCCCTAGTCAACTAGGCCATGAGTTATTATTATTAATTATTATTATTATTATAGTGTTTGAGAGCAGACTCAGTACCTGATTGAGGTGCGACTGACCCCATATGGGAGGCGGGTGACGGGGAGCGTGGTGGTGGCCGTGAGAAGAGTAATGACGCCTTAACACTGGCATACTGTCATCTTCCAATAAATAGGAATCCCCTGCAATAAGGTTAAATTCATTGTGTAACACAGTACAGTACTCACAAAAGTGAATTTTAAAAATGGAGAAGGCTTATCTTTCCCCGTGAATTAGGTTAAACTGCTCAGATTGTTAAAAATGTTGATACCACTTAATATGGAAAGACAGACAGACAACTTTCAAGACAATTCTCACCTGCATTAGTCTTGGGACGCAACGTCACCAGAACCACAGTACCAGCCACCATTACTACCTATCATGGCGAAAAGAATAAAAATTGGGTAAGGGGTAGCCCTAAACATCTTGTTTCCAATCCCAAACAGAGATACAAACACTGTAATTTAAATAAATAAATAAATAAATATGTTTATTCAGGTAAGGTACATACATACAAGTGATGTTACATTAATGGATTGATATATAGATAGAGCTAGTACATACAATGCCTAAAGCCACTATTACGCAATGCGTTTCGGGCAAGAAAAACATTAATATCTAGAACTTAATACTAATTGAGCATAAAGAATAAAAAGTGTTGAAAACAAATTCAAATAAAGATAAAAAAAAGGGGGAACATGACTGAAAAAGCAGCACAAATACAATAGGTTGACAAACAGTGTTGATTAAAAAAAAAAAAAAATAATAATAATAATATAAAATAACAGACATGGGTTGACAATAAAGGAGTGAGGAGGGTTACAGGGAATTTATTAGGTATTGTTTAGTTTTTATCTTAAACTGGTTGAGAGAGGTACAGTCTTTAACATGGTTGGGAAGGTCATTCCACATTCTGGGTCCCTTGATTTGTAGAGCATTTCTAGTTTGATTAAGTCGTACTCTAGGAATATCAAAACTGTATTTATTCCTGGTGTGGTGCTCATGGGTTCTGTTACAACCTTCAATGAAGCTTTTGAGGTCAGGATTGGCATTACAGTTCAGCGTTTTATATATGTATAATACACAAGAGAGAATGTGCAGTGACTTAATATCTAACATATTCAGAGATTTGAGTAAGGGTACCGAGTGATGTCTGGGGCCAGAGTTGGTTATTGTCCTAATAGCAGCTTTGTGTTGGGTAATGAGAGGACGTAAATGATTTTGGGTAGTAGAACCCCAAGCACAAATACCATAGTTGAGGTATGGATAGATGAGGGAGTAATAGAGAGTAACCAGGGCAGGGCGGGGTACATAATATCTGATCTTAGAAAGGATGCCAACAGTTTTTGAAACTTTTTTTGATATATTTAGAATGTGACCCTGGAAATTCAGCTTGTGGTCGATGAGAACGCCAAGGAATTTGCCATCTAAAATAATTTATAATAATAAAAATAATTTATAAATAATGTATAAATGCTAAATATTATATTAGCTTAATATCAATAAAACATATATTAAACACACCAACTAATAAATATATATCGATCAAAAACAGATCAAAACAGCACAAAGTTGCTCACTAATAATGCTGTTTCAAAATATTGAGTAACAACATTACAGCCCAATAAACAGATAATGAGCAGTGATTAGTGAATAATTAACAGAACAGTAATAAACATACCAGTATAAGTGTGCAGCGAGAGGACAGCCTCGAGCCCTCCCGTGTGTGCCTGTACATGGCGACGGGGTCAAGGTGCTCCTTGAAGCTCGTCCTTGAGGCTGGTCCTTGAAGCTGGTCCTTGAGGCTGCTCCTTGAAGCTCGTCCTTGAGGCTGGTCCTTGAAGCTCGTCCTTGAGGCTGCTCCTTGAAGCTCGTCCTTGAGGCTGGTCCTTGAAGCTCGTCCTTGAGGCTGCTCCTTGAAGCTCGTCCTTGAGGCTGCTCCTTGAAGCTCGTCCTTGAGGCTGGTCCTTGAAGCTCGTCCTTGAGGCTGCTCCTTGAAGCTCGTCCTTGAGGCTGCTCCTTGAAGCTCGTCCTTGAGGCTGCTCCTTGAAGCTCGTCCTTGAGGCTGCTCCTTGAAGCTCGTCCTTGAGGCTGCTCCTTGAAGCTCGTCCTTGAGGCTGCTCCTTGAAGCTCGTCCTTGAGGCTCGTCCTTGAGGCTGGCCCTTGAAGCTCGTCCCAGGAAGCAGGTTGAAAGTCTTCCTGTGGACGTACATTACAAGTGGCAAGCAATATTTACATAAACAACTAAATTCCCATAAATCCAGACAATGTGGCACCAACAGTGCCACTGGGGGAGCTCAAAAGGTGCTAAAAAATAACTGAGGATATTTACGGGGCTATTCATGCCCGTGCCATCTCTTGGGTGGCTTAATCTCCTTCAATCACTGAGGATGTTACTATGAGAACAAGGGCTCAAGGCTAGTGGTATCAGAGGTAATAATTATCATTATCATCATTATCAGATTCACCGAGACACACAGAAATCACAATAGTGTGATAGATCATCCTCTGGGATGATCTCGGACGTAGGTTCGAATCCTCGTCACGGCCTTTGTGGATTTGTTCAGATTCACCGAGGCTTGTGTCGAGGGTCAAGTGACCTCGAGGGACATTAGACAAACAAAACACGATCGTCCTGTAAATCGGGACATCTTCTACATAGAGATGCACGACTGTAAACCGGATAATGCAGTTATGGAAACTGCATTGAATTGAACATGTGAAATGTATAGTACGTTGATCAATATATAGCTACAGCTTCCGAGTCCCTCCAGCACCACCGCCCACGGCTGGATATAGGGTATATATATATAAAGCTTGCTATAGCAGTATATGGTGGATACAAGAGGAGACTAAGAGCAGTGACTAGACTGACCTCTCACACCGCCACCACAGTCTTCACTGACTCCTCCACTCTCTCACTCTCACTCTCTGTCAGTCTCTGTCTCTCTCTGTCTCTGTCTCTCCTCTACACACTCACCCCGTTCTGTCTACACTCATCAAATTCTTGCCTTCATTACGGCAATAAACTTAATTAATTTACAATATAATTTATAAATACCATTAACTGATAACTGAAAATATTATACATCTAACCATTCACAAATTTAGGACGCAACACACACACGCTTCATATTTGCATACCACAAAAAGGAAATAATTTTCCCTATGAAAACATTATGCAATAATGGTGAGAGTAATAAGGGAATAAACCAAATAATTTACCTGGTGCGTGGAAGAGTGCCGGCGGCGGCGGCCCCACGTGGCGGCCGCCATGTTGGGCAGCCTCCTCCTCCCCCCCTGGCTCCTACCTCCTCCTCCTCCTCCCTGGCTCCTACCTCCTCCTCCTCCTCTCTGGCTCCTACCTCCTCCTCCTCCTCCCTGGCTCCTTCCTCCTCCTCCCTGGCTCCTACCTCCTCCTCCTCCTCCCTGGCTCCTACCTCCTCCTCCTCCTCCTCCCTGGCTCCTACCTCCTCCTCCTCCTCCTCCTCCCTGGCTCCTACCTCCTCCTCCCTGACTCCTACCTCCTCCTGCTTGGCTCCTTCCTCCTCCTCCCTGGCTCCTACCTCCTCCTCCTCCTCCCTGGCTCCTACCTCCTCCCCCCTGGCTCCCACCTCCTCCCCCCTGGCTCCCACCTCCTCCCCCCTGGCTCCTACCTCCTCCTCCTCCTCCCTGGCTCCTACCTCCTCCTCCCTGGCTCCCACCTCCTCCCCCCTGGCTCCTTCCTCCTCCTCCCTGGCTCCTACCTCCTCCTCCTCCTCCCTGGCTCCTACCTCCTCCTCCCTGGCTCCCACCTCCTCCCCCCTGGCTCCTTCCTCCTCCTCCCTGGCTCCTACCTCCTCCTCCCTGGCTCCTACCTCCTCCTCCCTGGCTCCCACCTCCTCCCCCCTGGCTCCTACCTCCTCCTCCCTGGCTCCTACCTCCTCCTCCTCCTCCCTGGCTCCTACCTCCTCCTCCCTGGCTCCTACCTCCTCCTCCCTGGCTCCTACCTCCTACTCCTCCTCCTCCTCCCTGGCTCCTACCTCCTACTCCTCCTCCCTGGCTCCTACCTCCTACTCCTCCTCCCTGGCTCCTACCTCCTCCTCCCTGGCTCCCACCTCCTCCTCCCTGGCTCCCACCTCCTCCTCCCTGGCTCCTACCTCCTCCTCCCTGGCTCCTACCTCCTACCTCCTCCTCCTCCCTGGCTCCTACCTCCTCCTCCTCCTCCCTGGCTCCTACCTCCTCCTCCTCCTCCCTGGCTCCTACCTCCTCCTCCTCCTCCTCCCTGGCTCCTCCCTCATACTTCCTCACATTGCCTTCCTGGGTATGCTGCCAACTCACAAGCTCATTGATCAAAATGTATGCCCAAAGATAACATATGTTACCTTTGTACATATGAGCCAGAGATATTAGAAAGAACTTTTTCAGTGTCAGTAGTTTATACAAAATTAGTAGTCAGTCAGTAGTTAATACTTCCTGTCCTCATCAAGGCCACTAGTGTTAGTGACTCTCAGATAAACACAGGTAAAACATGGACTAAGATTAAGAAGTGATGTATTAATCTATGTATTAAGATTAATACTGTATATGGATTAAGATTATAAAGTAGTCAATTCATTGGTAAGTGATGTGGTGGAGACACACTTCATACATAGTTTCAGATGCAGATATGATGGATCTTATTCTATTTGAAGGGCCACTAACACACTAGTGGCCTCAATGAGGACAAGAAGCCGGCGGCTTGTCAAAGGCACCCCCCATTTGACCTGATTTTTTCCAGCCAGATTCTAAAATTTAAGTCTTGGCATGTATGGCTTCAGTGGGTAGGAAGTTCCGTGGGTTGACAACCCTGTGGGTGTAAAAGCATCTCCTTTTTCAGTCCTGCATTGTAATTACCGAAGTGTAGTTACTGGATGAGAACTACGCTCGTGGTGTCCTGTCTACCCAGCACTCTGTCATATAATGCTTTGAAACTACTGACGGTTTTGGCCTCCACCACCACCTCACCCAACTTGTTCCAACTGTCTACCACCGTTTGCAGAAGTAAATTCTTATATTTCTTCGGCAGCTATGTTTAGTTAATTTAAATCTACAACCTCTTGTTCTTAAGTTCCAGGTCTCAAGGATTCTTCCCTATTATGGCTTGCCAGTCATGCAGTTCAGAGGGTGACGAGGGAAACTGAAACATGCAAGTTGACCCGGACAGGACCTCATCAAAAGTACCACTTTCCCATTTTCAACCGAGAAGACCACTATTTTGAATAGTTCACCCATGCTGATTCAAAGATCCCTTTATTAATTCCTATCTTGCACCCCATCTGGGTGGGGATTCATACATAAGGAAACTAGATTGTTTTCTTCAAGGAGTGCCAGACCAACCGGGCTGTGGTGGGTATGTGGGTCTGCGGGCCGCTCCAAGCAACAGGCTGATGGACCAAACTCTCACAAGTCAAGTCTGGCCTCGGGCCGGGCTTGGGGAGTAGAAGAACTCCCAGAACCCCATCAACCAGGTATATGTGGGCCTGCGGGCCGCTCCAAGCAACAGGCTGATGGACCAAACTCTCACAAGTCAAGTCTGGCCTCGGGCCGGGCTTGGGGAGTAGAAGAACTCCCAGAACCCCATCAACCAGGTATATGTGGGCCTGCGGGCCGCTCCAAGCAACAGGCTGATGGACCAAACTCTCACAAGTCAAGTCTGGCCTCGGGCCGGGCTTGGGGAGTAGAAGAACTCCCAGAACCCCATCAACCAGGTATATGTGGGCCTGCGGGCCGCTCCAAGCAACAGCCTGGTGGACCAAACTCTCACAAGTCAAGTCTGGCCTCGGGCCGGGCTTGGGGAGTAGAAGAACTCCCAGAACCCCATCAACCAGGTATATGTGGGCCTGCGGGCCGCTCCAAGCAACAGCCTGGTGGACCAAACTCTCACAAGTCAAGTCTGGCCTCGGGCCGGGCTTGGGGAGTAGAAGAACTCCCAGAACCCCATCAAGCAGGTAATCAGCAAGTGTGTTTAGTTACACACCAACACACCAGAGAAGAGCAGGGAGCAGAGAGCATAACTGCCTGAAAACGGCACACAAGAGCCACTTCGCCTCATCAAAGCAACCCCTTCCCATGAGGGCAATAATTAAAATCATCTAAATACTGTATACCATTGGAGAAAATCTAAAAATGCCCATCTTTCTATGGTTATAAACTGTATCCAGCATACAATGTGCTTTCTGTAAGGACCTGGCAATAGACTAGTTGGAGAGAGTATTAATCTCCTTCTTCAGGATACTTTAAACAAAGAAAAATACAGTATAAATAAAAGTTCAACAGGCTCATAAAACACAAGTTTAATATCAAGTACTTCAATTTTTATATCAAGCAACTAATTATAGCTCAAGTTTGGGTTTAATGGAATAAATTAATTCCTGGAGTTTATTGTGATTGTATAATATATTCAAGCAAAATATATAAAATCATAACAATAAGGGAAAAAACTAACAAGAGTGCTTGTCGAATAAAACAAACTGACACTTTCTTAGTCAAATTAAACTTGGATGTGTGTGCTCACATCCCGACTGCATGTATGTGACGTGGCAAAAATGGATCACTTGCACATCTTGCTGGAACACACACACACACACACTCTTGTACAACAATACAAGGCAAAGGGAGGACGTAGGCAAAGAGAGGAGGAACAGGAGGTAGACAAAGGGAAAAGGGAGGAGGAACAGGAGGTAGGCAAAGGGAAAAGGGAGAAGGAACAGGAGGTAGGCAAAGGGAAAAAGGAGGAGGAACAGGAGGTAGGCAAAGGGAGGAGGTGGTGGTGGTAGGCTAAGGGAGGAAGAGGAGGAGGTAGGTAAAGGGAGGAGGAGGAGGTAGGTAAGTAGGTAGGTAGGTAATCAGGAACAGGAGGAAGCTGAAATAAGAACAAGAGAGAGAAGCCAGAGATAAAATAAAATGGAAGGAGAAAAATTAAAAGCGGGATAAAGTAACAAAATAATAGTAATTGCAAATAATTCATAAATTGGCAAAAAATTACAAAAATAAGAAATCAGTCATCTCAAGCACATGTACATACTTTTGCTTAAAGTAACCTAACTACATACATATTGTTTACATAGTAAGACAATCAAATTGTGTAAATATGATTAAATGTATTAAAAAAAAATCTTTCATCTACAGTGTAAATCTTTAGTAGCTATTTATAAATGCATATATGGATACTTTATCTGTATACTGTATATATATATTTTAGTCAAAGTGAAAAATCTAGTCAATGTGAGTCATTTGAGCTTTCATTCACATCAAAGATTTCATTTCAACAGTGAACTATATGCCTAGCACCAATAAAAAACATGTGTTAAAAGTCTTCACAGAGATTTCTACCTTAACACATCTAGCACACATCTCTTGTAGTAACAGTACTGCAACATATACTTATAATCATAAATAAAAGAAACCTGACTTTCTAACTTGCTTTAACCAGCCAAATTATTCTTAAAAAATTAATTACGGTTAATTTGACATTCTGGGGAAAAAAAAAAAAAAGTTAAATTATAAGCGATACATTAACTGAGTTTAAACTACATCAGTTCAAGAGTCACACAAAATAGAGCACATGACAATATTGTAGTATAGAAACTATATAAATAAAAGTGTATGCAACAACACTAAATTATGGAACAAATTACCATGTAACATAATACACATGGGATCTCTGGATTGTTTCAAGTTTAGGTTTGACCTATGTACAATTTGAGCAAGATTGGTGGGCTATTTATATTAGCTACCTTGTATGGGGCCAACAGGCTGCCTACAGTTTCGTGTATTCTTATGTAATATGGAAAGTCAAAATAAGTTCATGACACTATATAATGGAATGTCCAAACAAGTGCATGACTTGTGCAGTCAATATGTGTTATCACAACAGTGTAATAAGAATGTCAATAACAGATAAAAGATTATACAGCAACCACAAAATTCACACAGTAAACCTAGATAGTTGAAACAAACCAAAGTCTACAATCTTCAAGCATACCAAGTGCAGAACATCAGTGCCGCTGACAAACACCAGCACGGCAACTGTAATTGCCGACATTAAGCACTTTGTGCAACCTGCAATAAAATGACTTCAAGCCACCCGTATAGCATGTCACTATGGACATTAAATTTCAGGTAAATCAACTGCATTGCAGAAAAACTTCAAATTCTACACAAAATGTTCAACATGTACAACTATTAATTCAATAATGTAATGAAATAAAATACTGTAATTTGAATTGAAACAAAAACGTCATCAAAGAGCTTACCGTCAGCATGCATGTCTAGATCACAGCTTGCAGTCATGGCTAATAAAGATGCGAGTAGAGTGAATAATAACCCAACATTCCCTCAGCTCAAGGCTACAATACATTCACAATTTTAACTGTACTGTATCTGATGTTAAATGTTGCTATATGTTGCAATATTTAAACACCAGATATAACATTCATGTCCAATGGTTATAATTCAAAATTCTTATCTGATTAACTCCCTACAAAATTTCTAAGTGCCTGTAACATAGTCTCTCTAGATTCAAGACAAGTACACACTGTAGTTCACTAAAATATTTGCAGACATAAAAAGGGTTAACAGCTGATAAAATGTAATACTGTACTAAAATTGCCAATGACCAAATTCATGAGTGTATAATTTATGATAAAGTACATCAATTGTGTGAATAAAAATCAACATTACTCATTTCTTATTTCCACAGGATGGGTATGGGGGCTGCATAATAAATGAACTTAACTAAAAACTTATTTTCACATGGGGTGGAGTCACTCGGTCAGAGATTTAACTGATTTACCTGAGGGCCACCAACCCTAGTGACCTCGATGAGGACAAGAAGCCGGCAGTTTGTCGGAGGTCCCCCCCATTTGCCTTGATCTTTTCTAGGTATATTTTAAAACTCAACACTCGTTTTGGCAGTTACAGCTTCGACAGGTAAGCAGTTACATGGGTTAATAACCCTGTGGGTGAAAAACATCTCCTGTTCTCAGGAGATGGAACTGTATCGTAGGAGAAGACGGTTAAAGACACTTCACAGGATCACAAGTGTTCTTGTCATGTTTCATATTACTTTCTACATCTACACATTAGATGTATTCTTTAGGACTGAAAACAGGAGATGCTTTTTTTTAGCCACAAGGTTATTAACCTATGGAACCACCTACCCGCCAAAGCCATTAATGCCAAAACTCTATTGGGTTTTAAAGTACAGCTGGAAAAGATCATCAAGGTAAATTAGGGGAACCTTCGACAAGCCGCTGGCTTACTGTCTTCATCGAGGCCACTACTGTTAGTGGCTCTCGGGTAAACATTACTTTCTAGTAGAAAGTAATATGTTTCATATTACTTTCAACACACCAGGTATCACCACCATAAAAATGGGACCACCACCACAACACAAAAAAAAAGCTTCCACAACAATGTATCAGCCGCACTACATCCCACATCTTTCATGAACATTCTCATTCCTTATTCTATATGTTGACCAAACCACACACTAGAAAGTGAAAGGGACTTCACTTTCTAGTGTGTGGTTTGGTCAACATTTTTCAGCCATGTTATTGTAACTATCTCCTTATTCTATATTTTCCATTTCAACTGTTCGAATGCTTCTTTAAAATTGTGCCACACCAGCATTTCCTTTCAGTATAGAAGGGAACATCTGCACCCTGTAGGCATATCATTTAACGACTAGCACTTCTCCATTACCCTGATTTCACACATACACTTACACAAATCAATAGAATTTTAAATTATCCTATTAAACCCTTGATCCTTTATAAACTCCATCTATACCAATGCTAAGGTCTCATCCTTTTCTATAATACTCTTTGACCTAACACTTAAACCCATATTCAGAGGAACCCATTTGAACATTACAAAATGTGTACCTAATCCTCCATCAATATTAAGTCAGTTACCCATTACATCCTTAACTCTTACAACTGAAATCTGATACCCTAAAAACTCACCACAATACAGTATATCTAACTTAAACAGCATTTCACTAGCTCCAAGCATTCACAACACCTTCCACTGTTCTCTTTCACGCTGTGTATTTGTCACATTACATAGTGTAATTACATTAGTGTAAACAATACCCCAATGGCACACACACAATGACAATTCATAGAGAAATATTACAATGTTAGAGTTAATCTCTGAAGTCATTGTATGTAAACATACTGTATATAGAACTGTACGGGTCTATACTCTTAGTGAGTTTGTCAAATTATCTTTATAACAATGTCACTTTTTCTTTTTTTAAGAAACGCTTAACATAGCAAAATGTTGCATTACATTAAGAATATATATGAATATCATTTCTTACCGTGTAAATGACTGGCAAATCTTAAATTATTTTTATATTGCACCAATGATAAAGAAAGCCACTCTATATTCCATTGATCACTTCTTACTATTTTATATGAAGAAAACAAGTTTTTTGTTTTAACAAACTTTTCTATCCATAAGTTGCTTCATCGTATATTACTGTTCACTAACTTTTTCTATTTACCTCTACTGCACCACTGACTATACATTTCTCTATCAAAAAGCATTAAAACTAAGGCTGTGTTAAAATTTATAATGATCACGAAAAAACTTGTCAAAAGAAAATATCAGGATGCTTCACCAGCTTCAGGCTTCTGGATACAGTACCGACAAGTACATAAGATAAAGAGGCATGATCGAGTGCAGGTTTGAAGCCTAGTACTGGTACCGGGAGGACCTTGTTACCGTCTAAGTGACACGGAAAGTCAAGGACTGTTAATCATGGAATATGCAAGTTCAAGGTGGTATTGAAGGTGATAAGGTGATGAAAATACTTGATATCCTTAAGTCAATGAATTAAACAGCTGATGTTCTTATCTTAATTCAGTAATATGGCAGGAAGGAACCAAGGAGCTCATCTCTCTCTCACATTTTGAAGTACCTCTCATACTGTACAGGCTTTGAGAACATGCTTGACAGTGAATAATGGGCAGGGTCACCCAGCAAGAGATGATCATGGGTGTGAATTACATTTAGTTGCAATAACTTCATGGCTTCTGTGTCAATGGTAAGGGGATGCCCATGGTGCGAAACTAGATTTTACCTGCCCAAGTTTGGTATTACCAGCAAGTAAATATTAGTCTGAAATTTTTTCAGATGAAATAATTGGATTTTGGTGAACTTTTTAGACTATATATTTCTGCTCTGATTGAAAAGAAAATGGAAACAATTTTCTGTCATTCTGCCTTCATACACAACTGGCTTGAAGTAGCCTTGGATTTTTCTGAAGTGATACTGAAACCTTTCCATTAAGAGCTTGATGGAAATGAACTAAAATTACAATCCCTAATAATTATTAGTTCATTAAAGACAAGCACCAGCTTGCTGAGCACTCTAGCACGAGTCATGCGAGTCATGAGAGTCTGCTCTACTACCCGGAGAAGATGAGTACCTACGGTTATTACCAAGACTACTACACTGAGACGCCTGAGAACAAAAGGCCTCTAGATCTATGTCTTGTGTAACCCCATGAACAGCACAGGTAGAACCTGACTCATAAGGCGATGGAAGAGCTACAGATGTTTTGCTAGGGAAGACTGAAGATATGATACCCACATACTCCCTGTAAATAGATAAAGAAATGTTATAATTTTGGATGCTTTGATGTACTGCAACATAGAGCACCACTACATAATTTTCACATGTTTATATTGTGTATATATACATATATATACAGTATGACAAGTGCCAGACCACGGAGGAAAATTGAAACAGGAATTTCCTTAAGTACTTTCGTATATTAATACATCTTCAGACTCCTTCTGAAGATGTATTAATATACAAAAGTACTTAAGGAAATTCCTGTTTCAATTTTCCTCCGTGGTCTGACACTGTCACATTTTTAATCATGTGTTTATTTTCGTGATATATACATATATATACAGTATATTCAAACCATTATTTTATCACAATCATTACCCCTTTTCCTACTTTTATGGAAAATGGAGGCATCAGCATACAAACAAAAGAAGACTAATACTGTACTTTTAACTATGAACAAGTACATGCAGCCCACGTTTTACACCCTGTTGGATAATGCAGTTTAAGCGATACATCACACAGTAATCACCTTCGTATCAAGTTTGAAAAAAAGTAAAGTGATAATTGACTGAGCAGTTTTCCCCACATTAATTTTTTTTGTAAATATTTGGATTATACTTTTGCATAGTCACTGCACATCCCAAGCAATCTCAACTTCATTATTAATCATATTTGTGGCTGGAAAGTTGCGAAAGTATTCAGTGTTACCGACTAAATATCTGAATCTTTTGTTAACAATTGTTTTTTTATTCAAGTGCCTGAAATGTAATGAATTTATCCTACACAGTGCCTTTTAAAACTGATTTGGACGAGTTCGGTTTGACACAGGGTTACTATAAGAGTACGTAAGATACAAAACGAGGGCTGCCTGTAGTACTGTATTATATATATAGGCTATGGTAATAAAATTAACTTACCAGTATTCTGTTTCCAGTTTCTCAGCCAAGGCTTCTAGTGGTGAGTCTGGGTTGAAGCAGTTCATGCGTGCATTACTTAGTATGTCAGGATGATAGGAACAAGGTCTTAGATCATGAAATGTTAACTGACAAAGTGGGCATGACATTTCAAATAAAGTTGGGCTCACAAGAGATTGTATGGTTCGCTTGGAATTGTGCTTATGGTGATGGCACAAACGTGATCTTGGGGATGGAACAGCAGGACGACTGCACTCGTTTTCTGTGCAAGACACTCTTAAGGTTGCCCTGAGTTGACACAGATGAATTCCCAGGCAAGATGCCAATTTACTGGATTTCATCATGTTATGCTGAATTGTTTTCGATCTTATTATCTGATGACCTTCAGAACAGATGCTTCCAGAGAGACTATTATTTTCAATTAGTTCAGAAGTGTCGCTACAACTCACAGAAGCATCAAAAGCTGCAAAACAATTCACGTCATCACTATTCTGAGTGCCATCTTGCGAAAAATTATTTACTATACGCTGATCACTTGAACACGTCTGCACTGGGGTGACAACCTCGTCGTTCATTTTTTTACCGTCAAGCTCCATTACACTGCCACGTGAAGTTACCCTATTCACCGCCATCCTATTCTGCTTCGCTTCACTGCCTTTCAAATTCTGTTTGCCACGATTAATTTTTTTTATACAATTATTTTTAATTTGTATGTCTTCATTTCCCTGGGCCCGCTTTACTCTTGCCTCACTGAAAAATTCCTTTATCAGACTCTTTGGGCATAATGGTTTTGTAACATTATTTGTATTATGGAGCCACTTTACTTTTTGTGTTTTGAGGAACTTCTCATTATTATGCTTCTTTACTGATGAATGGGAATTATCTTCACATGACTGAGTGGCTAACACAGCCTCTTCCAACGTAGCAGCCAAAGCTCTCTTGTGTGGAGACAATGTGAAGAGTTGCGAGTTAATTAAGAAGGAATGATCCGTGTGATGTGGCAGCCTCTTGTAATACCTTAATTCCAGCAAAATATCTTCCCTATTGGCATCAGGGGCTAGAGGTATCAAAGCAAACTTTTCACCATCTTCCTTACTCAATACTCTAACTTCTGTTATGTTTATCCTTTCAGTAGTTTGTGTCTCCTGACTATTAAGCTGAGGAGATCTTGGTGAACTATTACATGATCTTTGGGACTGACCCTGTGAAGTAACAAGATCATCTATATGAATTTTATCCCCAGTATCTCCAGGGATGGTGATTACACTGGACGAGTGTTCATCATTCTCACATCTGGGAAGCTCTGACGAAGCTTTAGAAATATCCTCAGATATGTTACATCGAGGTAAACCTTCACTGACAACAGCTGTGGCATTATCTGTTGGAGTATGGTCAAAGTTTTCCCGATTAAACTCGTCTGAGGCATCACAGACATGTTTTTGTTTATCGACACGTTTAGAGACCTGTGCAGCAGTGCATGATGCAATGCAGCTGGTGTCTTCAGACATATCCCAAAAGTCATTATTGTCAGGGGTCTTCATGACATATTTTTCACAGCATACAGACGGGGTCTTCCCTTCTTTTATTTTCATGCTCTCTGGTATACACTGAGTTTTAACAGTATTAACATTACACTCCTCCTCAGATATTGCTTTTGTTCCCTTTAGTAAAAGTGCTCCTTTTGCCATGCTTAAACCATTCAATTCAAAATTTGTATAATTTTGATTCTGTGAGAGACACACTTGACCAAGTTTATCTCCACATTTAATCTGAAGTAAATCTAATACCGAATTTTGAGGATTCTCATCTAAAACCAAGGGCTGTGATTTTGTTTCATTGGTGTTGTCAGAGCTATTATTTACTACACATTTTATTAACATGGGTACAGAAGGGGCATTGTCAAGACTAACATTTTTCTCTAAAGGACATGTTTCATTAATTACAGGTTCAGTGCTATTTAATTCTTTGCTTTGATTCTTAAGCCCAAAACTTGACTTCCTTTCATTCCTTGAAATGCTGACTCCTGTGCTATTAATACTCTTCCTTGAGGTTGTTAACAGCTTACTATTTCTCACATCAACAGAATCACTGCTTTCTTCGGTGAATATATAAGGATCGTAACCAAGATCCACACTACTCAAGTCAGTAACCATTTTGTGCTTAACAACGGAGCATAATCCAGCATTTACTGCTGGTGAGGATTCAGGATGACTTACACCTCCGCCAATTTTCATAGCTTTGTCTTGTACACTGTCTCTCCTCACTTCATTCATCTTGTGTTTTCCTTTCATAAATTTGCTAGACTCTTCCTGGCAACTTGAATTGTTAGTGTTTTTAAACATTTTACTAATATTTATTGTGCTATTTTTCCTTCCATCTTTACTGCATTCATTCATATTGTTAGTCTGTGGTTTACCTCCAATGGGAAGATCAGCAGACTTCTTGAAGGTTAATCTGAGAGGCATGTAAGCCTTGGCTCGGGAGCTACCAGGGTTGTGAGACGTGTCTCGCTCTGCTTCAACTACTTCTACAAGGTGGGAATTCTTCTCCATAACTAGAAACACAAAAATAATACAAGTTAACATTGGTCAAAATACACAGCTATTTACAATATTGTGCATTTACAATGATAAGGCTCCAGAATCATGTTATTAATTGAAAATAGATGAAAATTTCAGATCCAACAGGCAATTTTACTGCTAGGTAACAGGGGCATAAGGTGAAAGAAACTTTGCCCATTGTTTCTCGCCGGCGCCTGGGATCGAACCCAGGACCACAGGATCACAAGTCCAGCATGCTGTCTGCTCGGCCGACCGGCTCCCTTTGAGTGTCTAGGCAGGCTAACAATATTGACAAAAGCCCTCCTTCCTAAGTCACCAGCGATGTTAATGGAGAGAATGAAAGGTCTAGAGTTGTATTACTGTAATGTGTCTCATTCAGGACTGGAAAGAGTATTCTCCAGTGACTTCCTATCACAGACCACTTACAAATTTCCATGTGTGGCCAGTACAAAAAATCATCCTGTCTAGTTATACATAATCCTGTCCTTGGATGTAGTGGCACTTTACCTAAAGCGGCAACTCACTGTGAATGCTCAAAAATTATGTGGGAGTATGATGCATGTACAAGACATAACTGATATTTGTGCAACAAATTAACATTAAATCATTCTTACCTTTTTTTTTGGTTGAGGGAGACATTCTATATATTTTATGCATGTTCAGCTTCTCATCCAATTTCATCAGCTTTCCCTCAAAATACTTTTTAAGTTTTTTTGGACAAATGAGAGTTTTTCCATCTGGTGAACATGCCTGAAGAGAAAAAAGTATACTTTTATTTTTATGAGGAATCATATGACACGAGATCTAAGCTTTCATAACATTCGCGAGAACACATTAACACCCCATAACAATCTATACTGTAACCATATAATTAAAGTACCTACTTTAAGCTCAGGTTCATTAGTTGTAGTACTATAGAAGAAGGAAAAACAATAAAAAATAAACAAAAAATTCCAAGAGTACCATGACATATGTATGTCAATGACATATGTATGTCAGAGTAGTCATACATGTCATGGTAGTCTTGACACATCTCTACTTTTACCGTTTACACCAATTTTCAACCCCACCACCAACCCCATCCCTAAACACTTCTTCACATCCTCCCAAAAAGCTCCACAACCACAATTAACTACCACATACTCAAATAACCATACATAAAACAGGCTGTAACTACACAAAACTAAGTCATTAATACTGGACAACATTGCTTTCACCTTAACATCGGTCTTGACAGTCAATCCTTTGGATGTTCTAGTAAGACGCGGCTCAATGACACGCTTCCATCCCCTTGGTACATAGCGGTCATCTTCGATCGCTATTCCTTAAAAAGTAAACAGCATGTGATTTCACTTTCAACAAACAACCTGATGTCGAGGTCTTTATGTCAGGGATATCTAGTGCCAACACATTACTTCAGTTTAAAACCTAGAGAATAACAAAATTCCCAGGAACAATATGGAGAACCTTTGACAAGCCAAAGGCTTCCTATCCCCATCTAGGCCACTAGGAAGATTAGCGACACACAGGTAAATTAACCAGACCAAATCTGCAAGTTACATAGCATAACATAACAGTAATCAAAGAGACACTGTATAGACAATTTTGCATATTTTTCATCAGTAAGAAAATATTCTTTTAACATGTTACTGCCCTGTTATTATTTGTTAAACCCAACAATGCACTCACATTATGCAGACAGTATACAGTCTTCCCTAAAATATTTAACATTTCGGTCATCTTTTTCATTTATTCTTTTAACAAATAGTTGAATTTTTATATAACCTAGAAATACTGAATCCATCTAACTGTACATCTGTCAGAAACCTAGTTCTACAAACATGACTGATAGAATTGGTCATATTCTGACTACACAATATTTAATGAATTAATGTTTGATTATCATGCTGCTTCAACATATTTCTTACTACAAATCTTCCCATATTGATTTAAAGATCTCACACACAGCATCAGCGTGTGATTCACACAACCATTTTCTCCCTGCAATTATTCACTCAAATATATAAAGTTTACAATATTTCATGAACTAAATGCAATCCATTTACCTTTTAATTTGTCTCCACCCTTCTTGCCCTTGGTGGATGAAGAACCTGGAGTTGGGTGTGTACGCTTCCATTTTTTAGACCTAAAGTTTTTATTAGAATTTATGGCTTTCCATGACGAAAAGTGTTTAGGCTTCTTGGTTTGTTTGGGTGCTTTGTTCTTGGCGGGTTCATTGTTTTCAAAGCTTTTCGTACTCTTCTTTTCAGACCGAATGCTTCCTCCCTCACCATTCTCGGTTTCTTCATCAGGTGTAAGCCTTTTCTGCGTTTTTTCATGCTGTGAATTTGTATTCTGTTCTACCATAAACTTCAGAGGTCCTTTTGTCTTCATGTTTCTAAATTGATCTTTTTTGGCTGAAAGCTCTGGAACTGGCAAGGCATTTGCTAAATACCTTTCTTCAGAACTTGACTTCCCAGCATTAGCAACAACATTGTTTGTGTCCGACTGATCATATTCAGGCACGTTGAAGGTGACCGAGAGCTTTGCTTTTCGAGAACTTGTCTGGCAGCAATTTGTACCAATATTCAAGTTGGATAGCTCACGTGCATTACTGCCAGGCAAATCCTGATTTTCATCAATATTAGTACTTTGCAACTGTTGCGGGGAATTTTTTTGACAGTTTTGAAGTGCTCTTGGTGGACCCTTTTCTTTCAGGCAACTTGTTCTGTAGGGTTGCTCACCACACGTGTCGTTCTCAGCGGTATTATCTACACTTCCACAAGAATGTAAAATAGTGTCATCGTGTCCATGATTTAAATTGACATTCTTTGTAACGTTACTCGTTGCAGATTTGAAGCTATTTGTATTCTGAGTTAATTCAGCGTTACCACAAAATTCTACATTAGTTTTGATTGTTTCATTTACAAAATACAAACTATTATTGCAATTCTCACTTTCCCTCTCATGAGCATTCAGAGAATTACTTTGCATTACATTCTTTTTGTTATGACTCTGTGTGTAATCTACATTATTTTCACCGATGCCTTCACAAGACTCACCTTCTGGAGTGAGTTTACTAATGACAGAATGCAAGCCGTCTTGACTGTTTTCTCCCTCATACTCCTTACTGTTTTTGCTACAAATACCATACGTTAATGATTCCAATATATTATCTTTGCACATTTCAGGAGGATTATCATCATTTATCTCACTTCTCTCATTATTTTTTTGGCCTACATTTTTGCCCTCATTGTTAACACTATCATTGTCTGCAGATTTGCCTTCCATTCTACACTCATTTTGCTGGGATGCTTTCATGCTTTTCTCATTGTATCTTCCTTTTTTAAGTAATCTACACTCAACCTTACTTGGGCTGACACCTGCCTTACAAGATTCTTTGTCTTCGACATTTTCTCTTTTATTTGGACTCGTTTCATTATGTGTACAGTCTTCTGGTACATCCTTAGCCTTTATGCCCACTTTAACAGTCCCATATTCAACCTTTGTGTTTGCTTCATTTGCCTTTGCAGTCTCTCTATCTTCCCTATTGCTCCCCGATATTTCCATCATATTCTCGAAAGGCCACTTCTGCACGTTGCATCCGACATCTCCATGCACTTCAGTTGTCATTTGTGGGGTTGAGGAATTACACGACATTTCAAATTCAGTATCGGAAGACAATCTTAGTTTATTGGGGCTTTGTGAGGTGTCACTGCCTCCTGTCATCTTCATCTTCACTTCATTTTCGGGAGATAATCTTAATCTCTTAGGAACTTGTGTTTCAATGCCCACTATCCTCTTTGGAGTTTCAATGCGGTCTCCATACTTACTGCAAGATAATGCATTAATATATCTTTTCCTTTTGCTACTTTCTGTGTGAATAAGTTTTTGGGAACAAGACAAATCACTCATTTCGGAAGAACTCTTTTTACCGTGAAAGGTCAATTTTACATGTGGCACATCAAATTTATGGACTTTCAGTCTTTTATTTGCTAAGGTTTTACTATTTTTCACTATGAAGTTAAGGTTTTTCTTCAAAGCTTTGTTTTTGGACGTTTGCTTTTTAATGTTTGCCTTTGAACAGAATGCCTCAAGTACAGAATCTCGAGACAGATTCTCTTTGTCTCTGACTCTTGTGAACGGTGATGTCACTGCATCAGTCTTCTGTGGTGCTGATGACTCTTCACGATCTTTCGAATTCTGGTTTACATTACTTGTTATCTGCAATACAGAAGGAATCACTGAAGTATAACGTGACGATTGCAATTCCAGTGTGGAATATAGGGCTGTATTCCACACACAATATTCTGGTAAATCTTTCATCAGTAATGACCCTCCTATTTTTGTATGCTTCATAATACCTGTCCTTGAAGTTGTGGTGATGGCTTTTAGCTGATGAATGGTGGTCTTCAGAACATTATTAAGGACTTTAAACTCCTGTTGTATATTAGGGTTCTGAAAAAGTATTTATTATACAATTAATAACCAGTTTACATTATTTGGGTGGAAACAAGCACAAGGTGATACTTCTTGGTAGAAATTCAGTAGAAACAGGAAAACTCAGAAATTTATTCCAAAACCAATCTCTGCCAGAATGAGGGAACGAATGCTGAAAAAGCTGAAAGTGTCTTGATTGGTAAAAGTTTTTTTTTTTAAGTATGAAAAATGATTTGGAACTACTAACCAAATGCCAACAACATTCATCTGTACATACTTTATAATCAATGGGTGGTGACTGCTCTACATCAGGATCCATAGAAAGAAGACTTTCTGGAGCCATCTGGGAGAAGAAAAAGTATTAAATTAATTATGAAAATTTCACCGATTATTTAAAACCAAAACTTAACACTTTCGCGCTCTCGGCGCTCAAAAAAAAACAATACCCCAGATGCTTTCGGCACTTCGCGCGCCTACGCGGTAAGACCGAAAAAGTGTACACTCTTTTGACTGTCCAGACAATAATTGAAGGCGCACGTATTTAAATTTGGTATCACTGTGTTCGCAATGAAATTGTCTATAAGAGCATACCTATAAAATGCCGCCCAAGCATAAGGAGTATCAACACCAAATAAAAAACTATGCAGATCACTCGCCGAGAGCACCAAACAGCAACAAAATGTTTCCACTCTCTTAATGGTTGCGAAGCCTACAGTTGTCCTACATCGCTAATTTTGGTATCATTGGAATCGCAATAAAATTCTCTACACGGACATATGCATATGAATGTTTAATATAGGTAATTGCCCACCCGCAAGAGTGTGTGAAGTGGAGAGTAGTTAGCCGCGAGCGCACTGGCGAAAACACAGGGGGGAAATCATGCTTGGAAAGTTTATACGTTTCCTGACCCTACTTTTCTATGTACGTATTTCCTTTTTATACCAATGTGTTCGCAATAAAATTTTCTATAAGATGAACTGTATAACATTTGTACAAAGCATGTGTAAGAGAAGCGCCAAATATAGAACCACGTCGCTCAGTATGCGTTCGCGGCAGAAACGAACGCATTGTTTTCGTTCGTTTGATGTTTGTCATGTTTATACTTGTTGAAACATTTTATAATTTGTATGACAGTGATCGCAGTAAAATTCCCTACACAGACATATACATAACACATACAAATATTTCCCACGTGTTGGATATATCAACGGCTAAAGGGAACCCACTGCCACACGCTCGCCACACCCCCAAACATACTTTGTGTATTTTTTTTTTTACTCATAGAAGTTTATGTGATATAATATTCATTCTGGTACCAAAAAATTCGCAAATAAATTCTCTACAAAACAAAAGTATCCCCATCCATTTCGGTTAAAAAATGGAATTTATAGAAATATTTTTTCAATGGACGAGAAAAGTCGGCTGTTATGCGGAATCGTAAGAAAAAACGGCGACGAGTTATCTCTAATCTAAAGCGCGAAAGTGTTAACACATTAAAAAAAAAAAAAATGACTTCAAATGAGACAATTTACCTTCAACTATTCCAATATTTATAACTCAAACATCAGGTAAAAAAAAAAATCAATACCCCATTCCTCAATTTCCCAGGACTGGAAGGCATGTCTTGATAAATATAATAGCAACATATTACAACATTACACCCATCTTAGCCAAATATCCCCAGTTTGCTAACTGTAGGTAGTAACCGGGTGATTGTAACCTATCCACCACTGCCCACCGGTTGGGGGGGGGGGGGGGGGGGAAGGCGGTGTGCAGGGGGGGGGGGGGAAGGCGGTGTGCAGGATAAACATATCAATTGTGACACTAGCTCTCCACACATGTCAGTTGCTTAATTTAGAAACTGTACTTGTGGTCGGTCTCGAGCCCATTGTTGATGTGACAATGTGCATTGAATTTTGTAATTAGCTCATCAAGATTGTAACTTGCTTAGCTAAATGAACTGTGGGGATTCAGTCCCTGAGCCCATTATGTGCCTCTGTAACCCTCTCCACTACTGCCCACAAACAAGATAGGTATGGGGTGCATAATAAATGAACTAAAAAAAAAAAAAAAAAAAAAAAAAAAAAAAAAAAATAATAAAACTCTTATGCAGTAAAACATCACTACATGACAGATAGGTGTGCAGTATTCTTCACAAGTTTATATACAATCAAGTCAAACACTCACTCCTGCTCCACAACCTGCTGCCGCCTTCCCCCTTATTCCCTACCACATTCTCAAGCAAACTATAAGCATGCATTGTGATGCACTCTCCTCAATCTTATATTCCATTCTTAAAAAATATATTGTACAAAATCACTTTCTAAAGACTAAACCATATGCACCATAAGACGAGGAGACGACGACGTTTTGGTCTGTCCTGGACCATTATCAAGCTGCCCATTATCACAATCGACTTGATAATGGTCCAGAACGGACTGAAACGTCGTCATCTCATCTTCTGGTGTGTGATTTAATCTTCACATCTTCAGCCACGTTAATGTGACTCATCGTCTGCATGCTAGTAAAGCGCATTTCGTTGTATTATGTATGCATGTAACAAACTTTACCGTGTAATTAATTCACTTCTCACAGCTAGTACCGAGTATATCATTGGGTCTTCAAGCTAACATCCAACGAGGGATGAACAGAAAAGACCCAGCAACAGAGCAAAACCATTCCCTGGCCAATGCCTGGGAATAATGGTATCACCTGTGTTGTGTACTGCATTATGCCTAGTTAAGGTTGATGCTGTTGCCCCTTGTGTGGTAATCTAAATTAATATATGCCTTTTGGATTGTCCTTAGAAAATTAAAGATTGGTGCACACAATACAATTTTTTTTTTTTTATTTTTATTTTTTTACAGGAAGGTACAATGGGTTTGTGAGAGTACATAATACCCTGTATAGGTATTTATATATTCTTGCAAAGCCACTAACATGCATAGCATATAACACACACACATATATATATACTGTATATATAACTACTGTATATATATATACACACACACACAAGTACCCTCATCACAACAACCTTGTATATAACAGTTTCCATTAGATACATTACCTTAACCAGTCTATTCATAGGAACATTAAGTAATGACTTGGTGGCTATGTTCTTAACTTTAGTTGAACTACAACCTGTGAAAAGGAAATATTTATTAACAATATTTTCTTTTGTTATTGCTAGTCACACCACCTTTCTGGAGCAAAATTACTTTACTCTACAATAATTACTAAACTTTTTTTCATCTTACTCATACAGGTCCTAGCACACACTGCAAACATACAGCATTATCTTGAGGTTATCTTGAGGTGATTTCGGGGCTTAGTGTCCCCGCGGCCCGGTCCTCAACCAGGCCTCCACCCCCAGGAAGCAGCCCGTGACAGCTGACTAACTCCCTGGTACCCATTTACTGCTAGGTAACAGGGGCATCAGGGTGAAAGAAACTCTGCCCATTGTTTCTCGCCGGCGCCCGGGATCGAACCCGGCCTTCTACTATGATTAATTTTTACAATTGACAAAAGACAATCCGCTGTGGGAAATTGCTCTCCAGTCAAGCTGTATAATCCATGCCTGGGCCACCAGAATTCATATGGTTGGAGACTACAGATTTAGCAGCTGGTCACTGTCTAGCAGAGTTGGAAGTCTCATGGTTTGTGAAGGCCTGCATGCACCCCACTCCCCATTATGTGTCACGAGTTCTTCCCCGGGTATTTTAAGCTATAGTAGTTCTTCCACGATGCTTCAATAGGTGGACTATTCTGCAAGTTTATTCTTTAGAAGAAAAGTAATGTCATACCTGTACTGCATTTAACCATTGTACTACGCAGAGTGCCCTAAAGCGCTCTGAGAGTTGTGCTTTTTTTTTTTTTTTTTTTTTTAATTAGGCTATATTTTAATATTTTTTTAATGTTTTCACCACAGTTTTGAAATGAAAATGGTTGAGTTTGGAAACGTTTTCACATTAACTTCACCTGAACATTTATAAAAACAACAAAAATGTTCTTAACAATTGCATTATGAAGTTTTTGCCGAAACCAGGTGCGCAGTGCGGGGGTTAACATTGGTATACAATACTTAAGAGTTGCCATTTTTATGCAGCATGTTAGCACAAACATTAATTATAGGCAAAAAGTCCATTTGTGGCTGACTGCTAACAAACCCAAATTCCAAGACTGTCAAATTTCAAAATTCAACTGGAAAAGATTATCAAGGCAAATGGGGGAGACCTTCGACAAGCTGCCAGCTTCCTGTCCTCGTCGAAGCCACTAGTGTCAGTGGCCCTCAGGTAAATACTTTTAAAAACTTACCCTTAACATTGATATAACATTTTACATATTGTCTGTAACAAGTCCACTAATCAGACTTAAATATTAACAATACCCAAAATAAGAGAGTACAGTAGATGGGAAATTCCTCACAGTTCAGAGCCAACAAGCTGAATTTCCATTGCCACAAGCAAAAAATAAAAAAAAAGTTTCTAAAACAGTAGGCATTCTTTCTAAAATCAGATACCACGTAGATACCATCCCATCCCAAATCCATATCCTGACCCTTTCCAAGTGCTATATAGTCGTAATGGCTTGGCACTTTCCTCTTGACAATTCCCTTCATTTATCTATCTCACCTATGATCTCTGTGACTGGGGACCTACAACTCAAAATTATCTTTGACCCCCCTCATGACCCAGCATAGCAATTAGAAGACAGACAAACTCCAGTCCCAGCAGCACACTGCTCTCGTACATCTTTGAATGTGTTAAATATCATTGCATATCCTCTCATACTTTGAAGGGTCCCAGTAGTAGTCTCTGATTCATCCTCGAATCATAATCAGGAAGACCGGGTTCGAGTCATGGGGACAGAAATGGTTGGGCGTGTTTGCTATCAACTAATACACCTGTTCACCTAACAGTAAATAGGTACCCAGGAGTTAGCTTGAATAGGGTTGCATTCTGGGGAGGGTCAGTAGTTTCACCTTTGGCCAGGGATGGGGGGGGGACCTTGATATGAGCCTAACATGTATATACACACTGGGTGCCTGTCCCTGACACAATGATTTATTTATAAAGTTATTAATTGCAATCTGTACTGTATCTATAAAACACTCCATTGCAATGCTACTCCTGACCTTAATTCTTCCTCTGTGCATATCATTACTATATTTTTACAATATTTTATTTTATTTATATATACAAGTGTCCTTACGTTCTTGTAAAGCCACTAGCATGCATAGTGTTTCGAGCAGGTTCTTAATCTTGATTTTCCCTGGAATACTAGTATGACCCGCTAAATTGTTTATCAACCAGGTACCCATTCACTGCTGGGTGAACAGAGGCTACAGTTAAGGATTGCGACCTGGTCAATTCTCCCTGGCCAGGATATGAACCCAGGCCAAATTAATCACAAAGCGCAGGGCAAGTGGCATACCACTGTGCCACGGGGACTGCCTGTGGCACAGTCATATACTGTATGACTGACCTGACTGATTGCACTGCACAATTCAAGCCAGTATGCATGATTTAGAGTACAGTGCTGCTCAAGATTTAAAAGTCCCGTAGGTACATGGGGCTCGCAACAGCCGTCACAGGGCTCGGTAAACACACTCATTTTGAAAAAAAATCATGACACCATTTCTGGGTGTGAAGGCCTCAGTACTGAGTAGCCAAAGCTGGCACATACAGCACAAGCCAACAACATTGCTGTTCAGCTTGTGCCCACAGTATCACTTTAAATTTATGAAATATATATGAAACTGCTATTATTTTGCAAGGATAGTAATCAGAGAAGAGCCTGAATGTAATAAAAACTATGTACAAGGTTCAGAAATCCACAAACACAATGCTAGTTATGATGTTCACAGCAGGAGGCAGACGTTCACAGCACACAGCTGAGGTTTCATGCATCAATGCATCATGACCTTGTGCTCCTATAGAAAATAAAGTCTAGCAAAAAATTATTCATATTCAAGGATTTACTGACCAGGATGTTTTTGTACCAGGCACAACTCTGCCTAGTGCAGTATAAGAGTTCTTTGATCTCAACAGCCATCCATTATAACTTCATCCCTCATTTGACTCCAGGTCATTTTAAAGTTTGTGTGTATTGTCTGATTGTGGACAATGACCATGATTAATCCTACATTTGTATAGCCGATTATGCTGAAGCCATTCAATTGAAGTTTCGAACATTACGATATTAGCTGTGGCAATCCCAGTTCTCCACTTAATCAAAGGATTTGCAACATCCCTTTTTTATTAAAACTGGAATGGTACTTGAGAACGTACTAAAGTACAAGGTAACTAAAAGGTTTATTTCCTTACATATACATTTCAAAGTTTACAAATCAAAAGAAATTTGTCAAAGAATGCTTTGTAAATTTAGCATTGATAATCAATGCAACTGTTTATTTTTAACATGTACTGTATCCATTACAGGCCTTACTAAAAATGTACAAACCGAGAATCCTTCGCGACACTTTACGAGGCAGTATAGCCAAAATTTCCCGGAGTGCTGCGACCTTTGCTTCTCCTCCACAACTGAGCAGCCACAGCCGGAACAGCAAGATACTCCACCACACATCTTCCTCACTGTCAGGGTTTACACCAGTCAGGTAACCTTTCACAACTTCCCTGTGGAGTGTCATCTTGCATTTAAACTAATTTCTTGAACTATCAAGGAATGACTGACTGCTCTAAACCGAATAACTAAATATAAATTTCTAACAATTATTTGATTATTATTTTGATGACGTTAAAATTTATAATATTAAGCATCTCTCTATAAAGTTACTCAAGTCCAGGTAAATAAAAGGTAAATCTTCCTGGCTTCTAAAAAAAAATCTACCAATTTTGGTTACACGTTCCTTAAACCTAGATGAACAACTTCCTATAGAAATGAACTGCTACAATAGTAGAAAAAATTCCTCATGAATATTACTGAATTTACGGTTCTCTTTAATTAAAACTTTTAACACTAAAGTGGAAACAAGTATTACACACGAGGACATTCAATATCTATTAACCTAAAAATTACCATTTATTTCAATTGTAACCTGGACATGAATGATTACAATTTAAGTTTGATATAGTTTCTTAACCACAATACAGGATGAATGTGTCCTCCCCCCTCATATTACAGGAGGAATTTCAGAGACACCCCCATTACAGCAGGAATTTCAGAGACACACGTTACAGGAGGAGAGAGAACAAGTGTATACTGAAGATATAATACTTAAATTCTATTCCACAATATTGCAAAACATAGTCAACAACTTTGCATGGAAATGATAAAAGTCTGAAATTATGAATAATTTAATGATTCATAATTTACATGAATACAGCAACATACCTGGCAATGGTGCCAAACACTTGTGCTTGACATATGTACGACAACCCTTGGCCCTCTGTGATGATGGCACCCGCCCTAAGTGCCACCATGGCTATCAGCTTGCCTTGATTACCTAGGGGGGAAAAGTTCAAGACATTACCTAGAAGGAAAAGTCCAAGACATTACCTAGGGAAAGTTCCAGACATTACCTAGGGGGAAAGTCCAAGACATTACCAAGGGGGAAAAGTCCAAGACAATAAAACCTGTCTCAATCTCCATGCAACCAGTCCTTCAGCTACCCTCAAAGACATGTCATTCTCATACTATTTTCTGAAATTTTACTCAACAAAATTATGTTTTTAATGGAAGAAATTAGCATTTTATTTCAAAATATTAACCGATAGTAATGCAAGAATCAAAATGTGTTTGCATCTTACCCAAGATACCATGTAGAAGTTTCAAGTCGTCTTCAAGTGCACTTTCAACCAATTTGACATATTTTACTTTTCTGTTAAGATAAAAAAAAATAAGTATTACCATTAATAAAATATTAAAATGTAAAATATTACTAAAAATGTAAAACTAAATACAGTACAACTATAATAATAAATAGTAATAATAATAATAATAAATAAATAACATTATGTCCGAAACACTGCATTCAATTACTATTGTGCCAATGAAATTGAATTCTTTATAATGTTTGATTTCATAGTAATAAATTATTTATTTAATTATTCAGAGATGGAATGAAAAATTAATTAACATGGTGTTAACCTCATCAATTTTTAAACTTTGAAATAATTAGGATACAAAACTATCTTAGCTTCTTAAACATTCATTACTCTAAACATCAGCAGGAATTAGCATCCCATGTTTATTACCAAATATTTTTTCAATCTGTAAGATTTTCAATTCAGGACCTTATTAAAAATTCCAAAAGTCATTCATTAAACTTTTAAAACTTCCCATTCTGAACTATTATGATAATGTACAAGTGTACTTGGACTATTATCGGTACACTGAAAATGCCACCAGTGCATATATTGCCACCACACCAGTGTTGCCGGCATGGAGTGTTGCACGCCAACACACCAGCAACGCTGGTGTGTTGGCGTTTAATCATCTTGGGTAATTACATCATAGGTGTTCCTGTATGTGTTATTTTTATATCCGATATGATACAAAACTTAAGTGACCACGTACTAGTGACTTTAGCACTGCTCAGCTATCTGAGACACTCGGTGAGCATGATCTAGCTCCTTATACCCCCCACCGCCTGATTTATATGTGCATTATTACACCAGTATGTACAATATTTTATGAACAATCTTAATACTTCACAATTATAGTTATGAAGTATCAAGATCCATTTTTCAAAGGCAAAAAATCCAGAATTGATTCATCATACCTTGAGGCTATGACAATGAGCTTAAGGAAATGAATTGACATAGAAATCAGTGCTTCTTGCCTGGTAGTAAGCCAATCCTGTAAATATACAAAAGATAATAGCAATGACAAACTTAAAGCAAAATTTACATGAAATAATAACTTGCATGTTAACAAAAAAGAATTGATCATTTCAAAACAACACAGAATGGTAGAAATAAGTGTTAAATCATTATATCATAGATAATCATCAATGCATATTAACACTTTCGCGTTCCACAGACTGAATAATTCGTCATTTATTTTTCTACTGAATGTGTTCCAACGACGCAATACTGCGTCACTCATTACAATATTTTTTAAAAATTTAAATTTTATCAGATCAATCTGGTAGTGGTTTTAAAATAAGCGCCTTTAGATTGCACACAATTTGATACCAAAATCAAAGATATAACATGAAACTTGATGTCCAAACACTTGAAATATTATAAATAGGTCTATGGTCTGAATATTAAAATATTTGTTAAAATTCTATTTATTGTCCTATTATCTTGGGACTTGTTTTAAAATGTGCGCCTTTTTATTGCGAACAATTTGATACCAAAATGAAAGATGTAACACAAATATTTATGTCAGAACACTGGAAAGATATAAATAAATTTGTGATGATTAGCGTCCAGAATTAAAATATTTGTTAAAAATCCAGTTATTGCTCTATTATTCTGGGACTAGTTTTAAAATAATCGCCTTTTTATTGCGAACAATTTGATACCAAAACGAGCGACGGAGCACGAAATTTGATGTTATCAAATTGAACGAGTTGAACATTAGGTTGCAATGTACAAAATGGTGCTCTTTCATGGGTAACTTTAGGCTTTTCTGCGGGGAGGCACTCCAGCCTTTTGTACATTTTATTCATACACATCTGTAGGGAATTTAATTGCGAACACAATGATACCAAAATGAGCGACGTAGCACGAGAATTAAGGTAAAAAAATGGAACGAGAATGCACATGTTACTGATTTTGTGCGTTTTTGCCGACTTTACGCTTTGCTGTTGGGAGTCACGCTAGGCTTTTGGACATTATATTTATACACACCTGTAGAGAATTTAATTGCGAACACAATGATACCAGAATGAGCGACGTAGCGCGAGAATTAAGGTGAGAAAACTGGAACGAGTATACACATTTGAGTGTCACCGCGCGCTTACCCGCACGGAGGGGCCACGATCCCCCTGTCAACCGCGAGTTTCCACGGAGCGCGAAAGTGTTAAAGTATTTGTACAATGGCATTTCATAACATTGTAATAAACTATCGGATGACACATGCTCTTTGGACACCTATGGACCGAGACCCAACAAAAACCCTACTACAGTATGTCCACTGTCCAAGAGTGGCCAGTCATTCTGACAACTAAGGCAGTAGATGTTGGTGCAAGGAGTGGCTGGGGGTGTCGGGAGTGGATGAGTGCGGGGTGTTAGGAGTGGATGAGGGTGTGGGGGTTGGTATGCAAGTGAGAGTATCTGTGTGTGGGTGTTTGCATGTGGGGTGCAAGTATCTGTCTAGGTGTCAACTCACTGGTGTCAGTAGGTGTTAGCAGTTGGGAATGGGTGTCTGGAGCGGGTGTCAATGAAAGTGTGGGCATTAGACATCGACCCTCAATGATTAGAAGCCCGAGACTATATCAGTAGTCTCTAAATGCTATTTCCATGACTTACAAATGACAAGAGACATATAGTTATTTACATTTCATTTGCAATTGTCAACAGAAAATGCCCATGTTGGCCCTTAGTTGAGCCATATATCCTCCCCATGCATATCTGGAGCAAATAAAAGAATCTTTAAACAACAACAACAACAAAATGTAGGAATCACAGTAATGTAAAGAAGCTTCAAACTGACAGCTTGTGCTTCTACCCAGATGTGAATATGTCACACGTTGCAGACGACGCGTCACAATAATGTGGCTGAGGAAGTGATGCCCAAACCACAACTCAAAAGATGAAGAAGCGACAACATTTCCGCACAACTTGATAATGGTCCAGGACGAACCAAAACGTTTTCACTTCGTCATCTTCCGAGTTGCGGTTTGGTCATGTCACACATTCATAGGTAGCTGGAGGCTGTACACGTTTCATTATCCTTAAATGTCTCAAAAGGGATATTTTAAAGATCCCTGTGGCTATGGTGCCCACTTATCTTGCTTAACTGCACAATCCTGGTCATGAATGTGGATCCTACCTAAGGGAGCAACTAATTGTGAAAGTTCAAAACTTTAGGTGGAAAAAATTAAAGATCTGATAGAAAAAATGATTAAACTGTATTTAAAAATAATAAATGATTGAAAGTGTGTAACAAATTTATTCGCCCCTCATTCCTGTCTACTGTCACTACAGGTGTTGCTCACATCCATTCTACACTCTCAAGCAACCACCTTAAATACTCAAGCAATACTTCCTTGCCGCTCTGCATGCTTTTATCTGATGGAAACAAACAAAATTGCGCAATTATTATATCACATCATAATATGCTTAGAGCTTACTATAATATTCAGTCATGGTTGCTCTCTCTGACAGGGACGTCCCAGTAATAGGGAGGGATAGAACCAATGTCTCTACATCTGTAGCCTCATTACAGAGTGACTTTCATGAAGGAGTACAAAGCAGCACTGTACTAACCTGTAACAGGCTGTTGCTGCTAGCAGTTGGCAAGCTTTTTAACAATTCTCTCACTGTTCTCACTATGACCCAACGATCCTGTCTCCTAATAGAAGCACTCTCCTCAAAACATGTTAAGAGCCTGCAAAAAAAGATTTATTTACTTAAATTTATATAAAAGCAGACATAATAGTAATGGAGAAACTTACAATGCTGTAGTGCTTAAATAAAGGCAAATGAAAGACCAAATTTATCTTTAATTGTATTAAAAACAAATTTTCAGACGTAACCTATATCCTTTCTCAAGGGGCTGTACACAATATTCTGCAGAATATTGTATACAGTACAAGATAAAAACATCAATGACACCTCATTTGTCTTAAATTTTTGTTTGTGCCTGAATTGTTATGCCCCACAAGCAAGATCTTGCATTTTTCAATATTAAAAAGCATTTGCTAGCCTTCTGACTGACTATTTGTGGAGTTCATATAGATATCTTCTCTTTGTAAATCCTCAATATCATTTTCACTTCCAACTTTACCATAACCCTCAAGTGCCATCTGTAAATGTGATTTAGTTTGCAATATCATCATATTTGTTATTGATGCATATGACTAAACAGGACTGGTCCCAAAATAGACCCTTGCAGTACTCCACTCACCACATCTCTCTGGTCAGACTCGTTTCTGCTTAGCACAATCCTTTTTCTTCTGTGTTTTAATCATTAATTTATAAATCCTAGTATCCTATTTATTCCATAAGCCTGTCCTCAAGACTTTTCATGCATTCTGTATTCCTTTCATTCACAAGTTGAGAATGGGGTGCATAATAAACTAACCAATGCAACAATCAAATCAACATGTTTACCAAACAGATTCTGATAATCAAACCATTGCGAAAAAGTCTTATAGCTAAACAATATTTTTATTACTAGTACCCTGTACTTTAATGTTCCCTATTTTACACAAAAACTTTATTACGTTATTAAACTTTATTAATAGTTAATTTATTAGTAAATTATAGTACAGCTATTATAAAATTAATAATTCTTTAGATTCAGGCACAATCTTCACTATATAACAATAATTTTCAATTAAAAATTTTATTACAAGTTTTAAGAAAGCTTCTGAACAAATTATCCAAGTACAGTACTGTATTTAACTATCACATACATTCTCCACATAGATAACTACTTTATTACACAACTAAAGTCAGTAGTACATTGCCATATTGTATTTAACATACAACCAAAAGCATTAAGTTAGGATACATTATTCAATGCAATTCTCAAATTAGTCCTTAAAAAGCACAGCATGTTATTTACCCGATTTTACCTGTTATTAAACCGTTATTATCTCACAGGGTTTACTTCCTAAATGGTGCAAAGTTTATGAATATAACAAATTACCTTGGTCAATTAACGAACATTTCTGTAATAAACGTAAATGTTCTTATACTCGTACATTATCTTGACGGATCTATCATACCTATGAAGTTGATGGAAGTTCTGCTCGCACTTCTTTGAAGGATCCCCCATCTTCACTCCTTACTTCCACCTTGTCAGTCATCCAACACTGAGGAATATCAAATTAAGTTACCATCTTAAAAAAAAAAAAAAAACACAATGTTCCATTTAATTACTCTTAAATGCTTCTGTTACACTACTTAAACATTGGCCATTCTAGTTGATAAAAGTATTAAATTCTTCTAAATTTGTAAATGTAAGCGTAAACTTAGATTTAGATTTTTGATTCAGGTAAGGTTCATACATTGAAGATGACTTGCAAACATAGTTGAATTTAAGGAGAGCTATTACATACAATACCTAAAGCCACTAGTACGCATAGCGTTTCGGGCAAGGTGGGGAGGAACACTTAGACTAAAACTTAATAGTAATTGAGCTTAAGGTATAAATTGTGTTGAAAAAAATCAATAAAAATGGGGGGAACATGGCAGAAAATAGCCAACATACAAGTTGGTCAACAAACAGCATTGTTTAAAATAGTAAGACATGGGTTGACATTTAGGGATAAGATAGGTTACATGGAGTTTATTAGGTAGTATTTAGTTTTTATTTTAAAACTGGTTGAGAGAGGTGCAGCCTTTGACATGATTGGGAAGATTATTCTACATTCTGGGTCCCTTGATTTGTAGAGCATTTCTAGTTTGATCAAGTCGTACTCTTGAAATATCAAATAGGTATTTGTTTCTGGTATGGTGCCCATGGGTTCTGTTACAACCTTCTAAGAAGCTTTTAAGGTCAACCTTCTAAGAAGCTTTTAAGGCTTTTAAGGTCAATCTTAAAAGCTTTTAAGCTTTTAAGATTGACATTACAGTTCAGAGTTTTAAATATATAGAGTACACATGAGAGGATGTGCAGTGACTTTATATCTAACATATTCAGAGATTTGAGAAAGGGTACAGAGTGATGTCTGGGGCCAGAGTTAGATATTGTTCTAATAGCAGCTTTGTGTTGAGTAATTAGAGGACGTAAATGATTTTGGGTAGTAGAACCCCAAGCACAAACATCAGATGAGATAAGGATAGATGAGAGAGTAATAAAGAGTCACCAGGGCAGGGCGAGGTACAAAATATCTGAGCTTAGAAAGAATGCTAATAGTTTTAGAAACTTTTTTTTGTTATATTGAGAATGTGTCCCTGAAAGTTCAGCTTGTTATTGATGAAGATACCAAGGAATTTACCATCAACTTTGTTACTAATTTGGATATTGTTGATTCTGAGATTAATTTCATTTGAGGATTTATTACTAAAGAAAATATAGAAAGTTTTGTCAATGTTAAGGGTGAGTTTGTTAGCAGTTAGCCAAAGATGGACTTTATTTAGTCCAGTATTCACTGTGACATTTAGAGCAAGAGGGACAGGGCTGGAGAAAATGAAGGGTGTGTCATCAGCAAATAAGATTGGTTTGAGGTGTTGTAAGGCATTTGGAAGGTCATTAATGTAGATGAGAAAGAGGAGAGGGCCAAGTATGCTGCCCTGAGGAACACCAATGTTTATGGGTAGGGTGGGAGAATTGGAATTATTCACAGAAACATACTGGAGCCTGTCAGTAAGGTAAGACTGAAGGTATTGCAGGAAGTGACCTCTGACTCCATAATGATGCAATTTAAGAAAGTTTTGGTGGTTGATAGTGTCAAAAGCCTTTCGTAGGTCCACAAACAACCCAACAGGGAACTCATTTTTATCAAGAGCTTTATGTATCAAGTTAATCATACTAATCAGTGCATTGTTACTGCTTTTATTGGGCCTGAAACCATATTGGCAAGAGTTAAGTATATTGTGTTTGGCTAGATAAGAGTAAAGCTGCATGTAGATTAGCTTTTCAAATATTTTTGACAAGGTTGGCAGAATTGATATACTGTAGGTCTGTAATTCTTGACATCAGTGAGATCACCACATTTATGGACTGGGGTTACTCTCGCTGTGTTGATGATAAAAGTGTTGAAAAATGATGATAAATAAATAGATGATAAACTGTTGATAAAAGGGCAGCCAATATCAGTGTTCACATTAGTTTTGTTTAGTTCATTTATTATGCACCCCATACCCATGTTATGGGCAGTGGTGGAAAGGGTTACAGAGGCACATAATGGGCTCAAGGACTGAACACCACAATGTGGGTTCTCTCCTTAAATGTACCTGTCAATTAAATCTGCAGTCATTCCTGAAACTGTATTAGCCCATGAAATAATATGGGTTTACATTCCCAATTGGCTTTCTTCTCGACTCACAATCTGGAGTCCCGGGTTCGATTCCCAGGCAGGAAGGAAATGGTTGGGCACGATTTCTCTCACTAATACCACCATTTGCCAAGCGGTCAATAGGTACCTGGAAGTTAACTGTTGTGAGGTTGCATCGTGGGAAAGGTCAGCAGGTTCACCTTTGGGGACCTTAACACCAACCTACAGTACATGTATATTCACAGGCTGCATGTCCCCAACAAAACAATTATCGAGATGCATTGGTGGGAGGACTATTGAGGTGAAGAGAAGACACCTGATGACGGTAAACTGTGCCCAACTGTTTCTACCGGTACAGCGTCCCTCAAGTTGTGCGGTCGGGACGCAGACCACTGCGCTACACGACCCGTGCTGCCCTACAACTCTCCGTCACAAGCCACAGAATATATCCATAGACATATATACTACACCCGTCAATTACAAATGACAAACCGCACACTTCCTGTCACTAAAACATGCTCCAGCTGGCCCTAATATATACACGAACCCAACATACCCACCCCAGTATAGGCCTAGACGACTCAAACTTGCCAGACATAACAAAAATAACACTTCCACAAGTATCTAAGACAATAAGTAATTACTAAAACAAGGCGCCAACCCTGGAAGGCTATATAGCACTTGTTTAGATAGTAATTTGTTAATATATCAAGGTAAATACAGCGAGATAAGGCGGGCTGGAGGCCAGAAAGTCAGCTGGTGTTTACCTTCGTCAGTGACCACCCGCCACCACGCTGCCAACTCTCAACCAAACATAACATTTCCTACATTAATACCTTCCAATATCAAGAAATACTTGATATAATTTTTAATATTGCCTTATATTTCCGGGTATATACATAATAAGCTAGTAAATAAATATATATATACAATTCAATCAGATCAGAATTGTGTAAGATAGGAAAGCTTACCTGTAACGGGGGTGCCAGACACCGCCAGGACAGCGCCATCTATTGACTGGAAGGTGAAGTGTTTGCGGCATGTTGATGCCAGAAGCAGGTTCATAATATTCTTTATTTTTTTCAATATATCACTGACTTTCGTTGATATTGCATTTCTTTCATATTCAGGGTTTACTAAAGTTATTAATAAATTGTATTAACAAATGGGTTCAATAAATTTGAAGATTTTGTACCTGAATCTGATGAAATTGAAAGAGTGATCCTTGGGCCAGATTCACGAAGCAGTTACGCAAACACTTACGAACCTGTACATCTTTTCTCAATCTTTGACGGCTTTGTTTCCAATTATTAAACAGTTAATGAGCTCCGAAGCACCAGGAGGCTGTTTATAACAATAACAACAGTTGATTGGCAAGTTTTCATGCTTGTAAACTGTTTAATAAATGTAACCAAAGCCGTCAAAGATTGAGGAAAGATGTACACGTTCGTAAGTGCTTGCGTATAAGTGCTTTCGTGAATCTGGCCCCTTGACGCCATAGTTAATGTAATTTAATTAGATAATTAGGGTTACACAAAGTGCCTATTAATAATGTAAAGAAATAGTTATTCTTTACAGTACGTAGTAACTTTGCCAAAGAACTGATTGAATCCAGTCAAGTTTATTTATTTTAGCGTCAGAGCAACTGTTTTTGGGTCTGAAGCCTAACATCATTTTTGTTACGGAGGAGGAAATTATTATTCCTTCATAAATGTTTTCCAAATAGTTTAGATAATGTGTTGGTTCCGTAATGGTGTATAGTTGTTATAATCAGCCTGCTGGTCTTAGCCTTTGTAAATAAAAGATCACGGCAAATGGGGGTTGGGGGACTTTCGACAAGCCGCCAGCTTCCTGTTCTCGTCAAGGCCCACAATACGTAAATAATAATGTCGGGAAAGTCTGGGTTTTTCCCCTCAGGTGTTAGGGAACTTTCCCGACGCCTCACCCTACCCGGGAATCGAACCCAGAACACTATGATAGTGAGACAAGATATCACCGGCGCTGATAATCTGATAGACATGTCCGTTTTATTCAATACTTAAAAATAAAATAAGGGAGAGACAAATGCATAATGCTACACCGTTACACATTTTATTATCTAATAGAAAAGTACATAGGTAAGAATGATTGAGGACTGGTTAGTGAGGAAGGTTCTGGAACACTGTATACAGTTATTGTGTGAGGTCGCCATATTGTTCCAGAGGGCTGCCCGTCACCTTATTAACAGTGTCACCATACTCATGGGGGGAAATTCGATGCATCGTCTCTAATGCTGAATTGTCGTGTGAACCCGGGGTGTGCAGCGAGGCACCCATGCAGGAGGTTGTATACTTTAATGATAAATAAAACCTAAGCTTACCATATTGGTTTCTCGGGGCGCGTCCGAACCCCACGATGGCCGTGGCTTCAGTCCACAAGGTAGCTTTTACACACATATACCTGTATCTTACATATATCTGTATACTATGCACACCTGTGTATTACACATACCCGTATACTACACAGATTGGGCAGGTGGACTCAGACTGAAGCAAGCAGTGAGCCAGGGCTGGGTATTGTTTCACCAACCACAAACTCTACCAAGTAATTACCATGGGCCAGATTCACGAAGCGGTTACGCAAGCACTTACGAACCTGTACATCTTTTCTCAATCTTTGGCGGCTTTGTTTACAATTATTAAACAGTTAATGAGCTCCGAAGCACCAGGAGGCTGTTTATAACAATAACAACAGTTGATTGGCAAGTTATCATGCTTGTAAACTGTTTAATAAATGTAACCAAAGCCGTCAAAGATTGAGGAAAGATGTACACGTTCGTAAGTACTTGCGTAACTGCTTCGTGAATCTGGCCCCTTGACGCCATAGTTACTACCCCAGACACATGCATGGTGAAGACTATGGTGAACACTACTATATCTTCATATATGAACTTATACTTTGATTTCAATCATTAAATATGACCTACACAGTATTTTCATTTAGCATGAGGCTTGTATCTGGCGCCGCCCCCCCCGCGCAAGAGAGGCCAGAAGAAAAACAAAAAATCACATTTCTTTGATTGTGTGAATATATATGTGAGTGTCGGACCCATCACACTACAGTTCTCTCACACACTTCTGCTCCCAAAAACAAGCTCTCAGACGTGTAAGCTAAAGACATATACACAGACTATAAACACATGAGGTCAATATCCCAAACATCGTCATTTTCAGATCAACAAATGTGTTCGATCCATTTTTTACAGCAATTTTCCTGAAAATTGTTTACTATTGTATACTCTATGGTCTAAACATATATGATTGGTCCTACACGGTGATATGAAAGGTTTGCATGCCATAAATATATTCTCTTTATAAGATAACCAAAATGTATCACAAGTGAGGGCACATTAGGATAGCGTAAAGGAACGCGGTTCCCATATTGGTTTCCTATCACTGTTGGTATTAGGCTATAATACTCTACTTATTGTTAAGGTGGTTTTTACAATGTCGAGGTGACAATATATATCTATTGTTTTCAATTAATATAGCACTGTAAGAGCCAGAGGATTGGGTATGGGTGGGGTGTTAAGGTTGTAAATATGTTGTGATGCTTGGCTCACGCCACACCTGTACCGCCACACCTGTACCACCACACCTGTACCACCACACACACCACAACTGTATCACAACACACCACACCTGTACCACCACACACCACACTTGTACCACCACACACACCACACCACTACCACCACACACCACACCTGTACCGCCACACCTGTACCACCACACACACCACAACTGTATCACCACACACCACACCTGTACCACCACACACCACACTTGTACCACCACACACCACACCACTACCACCACACACCACACCTGTACCGCCACACCTGTACCGCCACACCTGTACCACCACACACACCACAACTGTACCACCACACACCACACCACTACCACCACACAACACACCTGTACCACCACACCTGTACCACCACACACCACACCTGTACCACCTCACACACCACACCTCTACCACCACACACCACACCTGTACCACCACACACACCACACCTATACCACCACACACCACACCTGTACCACCACATACCACACCTCTACCACCACACACCACACCTGTACCACCACACACACCACACCTATACCACCACACACCACACCTCTACCACCACACACCACACCTGTACCACCACACACCACACCTGTACCACCACACACCACACCTGTACCACCTCACACTTATAGACCAGACCAAACCCTATACCAGTTCCGTAAGGCAAGAAAGAGAATCCCTCCCAAGAAACTCAACAAATGTCCCCAAGTCTTGACGAAGACGACACAGGCTATCACTCTAATCTACTCACCATTCATACAAACTTCTAAAATTATAACATATGATTCACAAATCAAATATACATTGCTTACCATCGTTTTTTTTAAATTTCTGAAATGACTCTTGTATATTAGGCTATTACTCTCTCTCTTCCGTTTAAATATATAAATTGTAATATTTGAGGATATCAATATATATATATATTTTCCTAGAATATATTCTTGATAAATACTGTAATTAAATCTCCTCTGTTTTATTGAAGGATTTTATATAATCACAATATTTCTTAACACTTTATATCTCATCATGATATAATATATTTCTCATTGTACGTGAACTAAAATGATTTTGACAGCTTGATATCTTGGATATCTTGGATATCTTGATATCGTGGATATCTTGATATCTTGGATAATACAGTATTGTTATCACTGATGATACGTTCTGTGGGAGGCATATGGAACCCGCTTTTGTTGTTGTTGTTTTAGATATAACTACTCAGAACGAAGTGTCCATGTAGCACGGGCTATGGTGAGCCCGGAAAAACCCGCTGTTGTATTGTTATACACCATCCAGGTGTGTGTGGAATACATTAGCCTGGAGTCAGGTGTGTGTTAAATATTTTGAATCATGGCGGTTATTAATTCCTGTAGTTTCTCAGTGGCAAGATTTTAAGTTCGTTAAGTCCGCCTTGTTATGAGTTTAAGTTCTGTAAGTCCGCCGTGTTATGAGTTTAAGTCCGTTAAGTCCGCCTTGTTAGCGCTACCCACCACAAAACACTGGACAAATGGTCGTTAGTCAAACAACGTACTGTTAGCACGCAGACCCTCCTCATCACCCGAGGACAAATACTGGTGAATTAGGCCGCCAAATGCCTCGTTTAAGAGTGACAAATGCCTCGTTTAAGAGTGACAAATCCCTTACCCACGACTCACAACTGACGATGTTCGAACATATCTCGAATAGTGCTTCACTGACGACCTCTGTTCGAACAACCCGTCCACATCCAGCCCGTCCTCGCATACAGAGATCCAAGGTCGTTAATCCAGCCGCCAAACACCCCCTGTCTATGAATAAAAAGCGGTTTACACACGACTCACAACTGATGACGTTCGAACACTTCCGGAACAAGTGCTTCACTGACGACTTGTGTTCGAACCCCAACGCTGTAAATGCTTCACCCACGTACTACAAATACAAATAATCGCCAACAGAACCTAAACACCTAACCAGTGTCTAAATATGCACAATATGCTAATATATATTAATATTAATTTATATTTTAGAAAAGTTTCTATTTTGAAATGAACAGTATGTTAAAATTGATGGATGCGTCTTTGGGGTCGACCGCTGGATGGAATGGACTTGGTTTGAGGACGGGTTGAGTTGTGAGTCGAGTGTAAACCGCTTTTCATTCATAAACAAGGGGGTTTGGCGGCTGGATTAACGAGCTTGGTTTCTTTGTACGCGAGGACGGGCTGCGTGTGGGGCGCTGCGTCGTACGGGGCGCTGAAAGTGTCGTACGGGGCGTTGAGAGTGTCGTACGGGGCGCTGAAAGTGTCGTACGGGGAGCTGAGAGTGTCGTACGGGGCGTTGAGAGTGTCGTACGGGGCGCTGAGAGTGTCGTACGGGGCGTTGAGAGTGTCGTACGGGGCGCTGAAAGTGTCGTACGGGGAGCTGAGAGTGTCGTACGGGGCGCTGAGAGTGTCGTACGGGGCGCTGAAAGTGTCGTACGGGGAGCTGAGAGTGTCGTACGGGGCGCTGAAAGTGTCGTACGGGGCGCTGAAAGTGTCGTACGGGGAGCTGAGAGTGTCGTACGGGGCGTTGAGAGTGTCGTACGGGGCGCTGAGAGTGTCGTACGGGGCGTTGAGAGTGTCGTACGGGGCGCTGAAAGTGTCGTACGGGGAGCTGAGAGTGTCGTACGGGGCGCTGAAAGTGTCGTACGGGGCGCTGAAAGTGTCGTACGGGGAGCTGAGAGTGTCGTACGGGGCGTTGAGTGTCGTACGGGGCGCTGAGAGTGTTGTACGGGGCGTTGAGAGTGTCGTACGGGGCGCTGAAAGTGTCGTACGGGGAGCTGAGAGTGTCGTACGGGGCGCTGAGAGTGTCGTACGGAGCGCTGAGTGTCGTACGGGGCGCTGAGAGTGTCGTACAGGGCACTGAGAGTGTCGTACGGGGCACTGAGAGTGTCGTACGGGGAGCTGAGAGTGTCGTACGGGGCGTTGAGAGTGTCGTACGGGGCACTGAGAGTGTCGTACGGGGCGCCGAGAGTGTCGTACGGGGCACTGAGAGTGTCGTACGGGGCACTGAGAGTGTCGTACGGGGCACTGAGAGTGTCGTACGGGGCGCCGAGAGTGTCGTACGGGGCACTGAGAGTGTCGTACGGGGCACTGAGAGTGTCGTACGGGGCACTGAGAGTGTCATACGGGGCGTTGAGAGTGTCGTAGGGGCACTGAAAGTGTCGTACGGGGCACAGCTGAGAGTGTCGTACGAGACGCTGAGTGTCGTACGGGGCGCTGAGAGTGTCGTACGGGGCACTGAGAGTGTCGTACGGGGCGTTGAGAGTGTCGTACGGGGCACTGAGAGTGTCATACGGGGCGCCGAGAGTGTCGTACGGGGCACTAAGAGTGTCGTACGGGGCGCTGAGAGTGTCGTACGGGGCACTGAGAGTGTCGTACGGGGCGCTGAGAGTGTCGTACGGGGCGCTGAGAGTGTCGTACGGGGCACTGAGAGTGTCGTACGGGGCGTTGAGAGTGTCGTACGGGGCGCTAAGAGTGTCATACGGGGCGCCGAGAGTGTCGTACGAGACGCTGAGTGTCGTACGGGGCGCTGAGAGTGTCGTACGGGGCGCTGAGAGTGTCGTACGGGGCGCTGAGAGTGTCGTACGGGGCGTTGAGAGTGTCGTACGGGGCGCTAAGAGTGTCATACGGGGCGCCGAGAGTGTCGTACGAGACGCTGAGTGTCGTACGGGGCGCTGAGAGTGTCGTACGGGGCGCTGAGAGTGTCGTACGGGGCGCTGGGTGACATTAGGCTACCTCCAAGTCCAACGCCCACGTAAATAATAATAATTGTAATAATAATTTCATCAATACAATACACATAAGATGACAGGTATGCGATTTTAATAACGTGTAAAAAATGAACTTCGGAGAGTTAATTTTTCAACTTCCCTCGACACTGAAGATAAACTTAAGAAATATTCAGAAAATTCATGTTAGAATCATTAATCTTACCCTTTCGGTTATACTCAAAAACATATGTTTGCAAGAAAGACTGCTACTAAAATATACTTATTCTAAAACTGAAAAAAATACTTACTACACTATAGTTAGGAGAGAGAGAGAGAGAGAGAGAGAGAGAGAGAGAGAGAGAGAGAGAGAGAGAGAGAGAGAGAGAGAGAGAGAGAGAGAGAGAGAGAGAGAGAGAGAGAGAGAGAGAGAGTGAGAGAGAGAGAGAGAGAGAGAGAGAGAAAGAGAGAGAGAGAGGTGTCACCACAGGAGAGGAGGCACCCCCAGGGGCCCCCCCACCTGTGTCTCTGGCATTCAACCTGTCTTAACCGGCATCCCTGACCATTCCCGCCCAGCGGCCACACCCTTGCTGAACTCAGGACCTGAGTGCAGGGCGCTAAGGTTAGCATCTGTGGGGTGTAGCTCTCCGCATTGTCGCTACACTGAGCGAGCAGGCCATTTGAAGGAAAGATACTGTAGGCAGTGAACTATTTCTGTCTGAGGTGGACAGTCTTCGGCCCTCCGCCCGTCACCCCGACGTGGTCGACAGGAACTTAGGCTCTCTCTCTGTCTCTCAGTTGTCAGAGGTTCCTTTTAGCAGACAGGGTTTCAGGTTATCGAAGATGACAGGTGGTAATTGACAAAGGCTTAGGCATTCTCAGTTGACAGGCAGCAAGACTGTCTCATTTTATAGTCGACAGGGGTGTCTCAGGCTATGATCGTTGACAGGTGACAGGGTCTCGAACTCTCTTAGTTGACAGATGATAGAATCTCAGCCTTTCCCAGTTGACATCTGGCAGGAGTCTTTGGATCTCTCAATTGACAGGGTTTAAGGGCATCTCAACTGACAGTTGACAGGATTTTTTCAGGCTATGTGAGTTGACATGACTCTAGGCTCTCTCAACTGACATTTGACAGGGTGATCTCAATTGACAGGTGACAGGTCATAGACTATTCTAGATGACAGCAGGCTATTCCAGTTGACAGTTGATAGGGTCTGTCTATTCCAGTTGACAGTTGATAGGGTCTGTCTATTCCAGTTGACAGTTGACAGGATATCAGTCTCTTCCAGTTGACAGCATCTTAGGCTAAGCCAGTTGACAGGTGACAGGATTTCAGGCACTTCCAACTGAAAGACTCTAATCCAGTTGACAGCTGACAGGGTCATAGTCAATACTAGTTGACAGTAGACAGGTGACAGTGGTCTCAAACTATTCTATTTGACAGGTGACAGGGTCTCAGGCTATTCTAATAGACAGGTGACAGGCTATTATAGTTGACAGCTGACAGGTCACAGGGTCTCAGGCTATTCTAATAGACAGGTGACAGGCTATTATAGTTGACAGCTGACAGGTCACAGGGTCTCAGGAGGCTAGTCCAGTTGACAGTTGACAGAGTGTTAGGTCTCCCCAGTTGACAGGCGAACCACATGTAATTGGTCACCCCCCCCCAATCAGAGAAATCAGTTAAGTGACGTCACCATAAATAGGAAAATAGGCTAATACTGTTAATTTCACAATTGTAAAAGATAGTGTGATTCAACAGTGAGGCTCATTTATATATTTGTGTTAGCAAATAAGGTGCAAATGTTTCTATTGACTAATATTAGAAAAAAAGTAAAAACAAATTGTGTAGAAATAAATATGTATATATACATATATATTTATTAATTAATTAATTTATTTATTTATTAAACTCGAACGCTGAAATCACGTGGAAATTAACCTGCTTTTGGGAACAACAACAAACACAGTGTTGCCAAATCTTATTCCACTCCGTACTTTTGAGCGTAGTAATGCACTCAGCCCAATGGGATGCACTCGGCATATACTAATACTCTCAGGACACACTCGCGTCTATGGTAATGCACTCACCGCATGTTATGTGCACTCTTGAGCACATTAGATCACTCAGCATGCACAACACTGCAGTCCTCTGTGTGTGTGTGTGTGTGTGTGTGTGTGATAGTTATACAGAGAGATTAATCTTACCTACATCTTGCTCTTCATTAGGCACGAGGGAGATTAAGGTAGTTATACAAGATCAGGTTTGCGTCCAATTTGTTGCAAAAGGGGCGGGGGGGGGGAAGGTTGCGTGTGTGTGTATGTGTGTGTGTGCTGCAAGGAGATAGGAAGAGAGTATTGCTAGGGTAGGCGAGTTGCAGGGGGTGACGTGGAACATGCATTTCAAGTATTGCAAGAAGGGACCCACACACACACACACACTCACATGTTACGAGGGTAGAGTGTGTGTGGATCTTGGTGGTCCAGCTACACACACACACACATACACACACACACTCACACACACACACACACACACACACACACACACACACACACACACACACACACACACACACACATCAGGGAGCTCTAAGACCTCCACACAGTCTCTACCTGGACTCTGAGTCAGTCCAGACAGAGTTACATCTACCAATACATAATTTAAAATGTCTTTTCCCTGGCGGATAGTTAATATGCATTTCATCTGTCACAATATATTTACATATATATATGTGCAATTTACCATATATATATATATATCACCCTTGAAGAGTCGAACCTGGGCTTCCTGAACAACAGCTTCCTCTACCCTACACGACGATAGATCGTCTATATTGCATTTTTAGGTTATGAGAGCAGCTATTGGGTCTCTCGATCCTCGACCAGATAATGGCTCTGCTGTATCCTGGGTTACACCAGATCACGGTCAATACCGCCACATGACCAGCTGGTCTCTGAAGCTTTCCAGCAGGCTACTGGAAGCCCGTACAGGATGACACGTGTGGTTGCTGACCTCCGAAGCCTTCCAGCAGGCTACTGGAAGCCCGTACAGGATGACACGTGTAGGTGCTGACCTCCGAAGCCTTCCAGCAGGCTACTGGAAGCCCGTACAAGCTGACACGTGTGGTTGCAGGTTTCGGAAGCCATCTAGCAGGCTCCTGGAAGCCCGTACAGGCTGACACGTGTGTTGGCAGGTCTCCGAAGCCTTCCAGCAGGCTACTGGAAGCCCGTACAGGATGACACGTATGTTGGCAGGTCTCCGAAGCCTTCCAGCAGGCTCCTGGAAGCCCGTACAGGATGACACGTGTGTTGGCAGGTCTCCGAAGCCTTCCAGCAGGCTACTGGAAGCCCTTACAGGCTGACACGTGTGTTGGCAGGTCTCGGAAGCCTTCCAGCAGGTCGCTGGCCTCTGGAGTCTTCCAACAGACCGCTGGAGGCCGCTTACAGGATGACACACTTAAAATCGCAGGTCCCTGGAGCCTTCCACCAGGCTACCGGAGGCCGCTTACAGGATGGCACACTTCTGGTCGCGGATGTCCGGGTGATCGGGGATGGCGCTGCAGGAGGCAGCTTGAGCCAAGCTGAAGGACCGTCGCCTCACCACCTCCATAATGTTCCCTAAGGACTTGAGCCGCCCTCTCGCTCCCGTCGGCGCCTGAGGAAGCGGTACAACTTATTTTAATCTTCCATTCATGTAAATACGCATTGCGTCAACATGAGTCGAGATGAGGTAGATGAGTAGCTAGTGAAGATGAGTGAAGGTGAGGCAGGTGTCAGCTGGGCAGGGAAGATGAGTGATGATGCTGGATGCTGCAGTCAGCCAAGCATCACTCGCTTCCCACAATGCCTGCAAGAAAGACTGTTATAACACATCTCTCTCAGAGACACAAAGCCATGCCGGAACAATGGGAATCACAGCCAAGTCAGCGCCATCATCCACACGAACAACTCTCAGGGCAGAGCTGTCAACGGGAGATGAAAGTGAAGTGAGAGAGAGAGAGAGAGAGAGAGAGAGAGAGAGAGAGAGAGAGAGAGAGAGAGAGAGAGAGAGAGAGAGAGAGAGAGAGAGAGAGAGAGAGAGAGAGAGAGAGAGCGAGAGAGAGAGAGAGAGAGAGAGAGAGAGAGAGAGAGAGAGAGAGAGAGAGAGAGAGAGAGAGAGAGAGAGCGAGAGAGAGCGAGAGAGAGAGAGAGAGAGAGAGAGAGAGAGAGAGAGAGAGAGAGAGAGAGAGAGAGAGAGAGAGAGAGAGAGAGAGAGAGAGAGAGAGAGAGAGAAAAGAATGGAGAGTGAGCGTGGACCTTGAGAGACATTGGGAGTGAGAGAGCAGGTCAGGAGGTCTATATAGTCAAGGAGAGGTAAAAACCACTTGGACCTTAAGGGATCGAACGCTGTCCGTGGAAGATGTGAGTCCATCGTTGTACCGATTAGTGTACCGATTTATAATAGCACAAGCCCAATCACTCCACTCAAACTACGGGCGTAGCACTGGTCCACTGGTAAAGTTGGCTTCTGGTTTGCCTTAGCACGCAGGTTCGATCCCACGGCCCTGCTCCAAACAAGATTTTCTCCTAGATACATCCTGTCGTGATTTTCTGGGAACCTGATGATAAATTCTCATTCTCTCACTCAGACTCAATATTAAAAAAAAAAGTTTAATTTGTTTTTAGCAAAAAAAAAAAAAATAAAAAAGTTTACAGCAAAAAATAAAAGATTAATGAGAACATTTTCAGTTGAAAAGTTGATCACAATTGATTAATAATTGAAAACTGTGGAAAAATTATTTCAACGCTGTTTAATAACGTGTTGAAAACATGTATGAGGCTGAAGTAGTTAGTGGAAGAGAACGATGATTAGAGACCCGTGTGGAGGTAGACAGGAGAAACGGGTCGTTGGTACTCACCATCTCGTTGTTAGCGAGGCCGTAAGTCCGTATGAGCAACTGCTTGAAAAGCTCTCCAACGTTGATATTATACTTGGCGGACGTCTCCAAGTACGAGGCGTTGGTCATATCCGTATCCACCCACGTCTGGGCCCGCTGGAAGCTGACCACTCGCTCTCTGTCGAGGTCCACCTTGTTCCCCACCACCACCACCGGCGCCCCCTCCAAACCTGCCAACACAACACCTGTCACTCAGTACACACACCTGTCTGTCCTCACCGACACGAGGCAAACCCGCGCTTGAAACTAAGAATTTGGTCCATAGGTCTATAGCAACTGCTTGGGGAGTGAGGCCCGGGGCGTACCTTTGATTTTGGTGATGAGGTTCCAGAGAGACTGAGCCTCGTAGAAGCTCTGCTCGTTGTTGACAGCGAAGACGATGACGAAGGCCCGGCCCGACCGGATGGAGAGTTCTCTCATGGCTGGGAAGTGGTGGGAGCCGGCTGTGTCCAAGATCTCCAGGGCGTGGAACAGCCCGTCTGGGAGAGTGTGGGAGAGGTGTTACTAGGCTGTGGGACACTCTCACACACACACACGCACACACACACACACACACACACACACACACACACACACACACACACACACACACACACACACACACACACACACACACACACACGCACACACACACGCACACACACGCACACAAACTTTTTCTTTCCCTGTCTACAATAAAGAAAAACGAGTGAATTGAGTCACTGGATTGAATAAATTCTGGTCGAAAAGCGGGGCTGAAGAGCTGAGGTTCGTCCCTGCAGGCACAACCAGGGTAACACAACCAGGGTAACACCCCCCCCCCTCCTGCCATAACTGGAGAGCCAAAAATACAAATATTCTATACTTATCCAGACAAAATAAAAAAAAAATCCAATAATGGATAAAGTTTCGTTTAATATTACCAACCTCTGGGGACCCAGAGTCTCGGAGAAGAGAATAAAGAGCATTCAGATACAAACTTGTCGTTGTAAATACGTACAAATATTTGCTTCTCTTACCACCCCCTTTGTTACGTTATTACAATAGTATACAAAGTTATGGAGTTATATAGCTGATTGGTTACAAAATGTGAAGATTAATAGGAAATATATATCTAGAGGGCATTCCCCCTCTGAACCGCCACACTGAGATGCTGAGGAAAATCTCTCTCTGTCTCTCTCTCTCTCTCTCTCTCTCTCTCTCTCTCTTTCTTTTTTTTTTTTTTTTTTTTTTTTTAAACTAAGACTAGGATTCATAAGGGATGCCTAATAACATACCTAGTGAAACTGCAAGCAAGAGCTGTTATCCTACCTCAGCTCATCTGAAGCCTACACCTAGAAACTCATTTCTTACATAAGAGTATACTTTGAAACTAACACATTGGGAACTATCATATCTCTCTCTCTCTCTCTCTCTCTCTCTCTCTCTCTCTCTCTCTCTCTCTCTCTCTCTCTCTCTCTCTCTCTCTCTCTCTCTCTCTTTCTCTCTCTCTCGTAACAATAGCTATCGGAGAGGTTGTCTGTTGCTAAAATATTCACTATAACCTTTGTCTCTCTGCGGCCCACAATAAGCACCATCCTTGTACCGTCACCCTCCCACTCCCTTCCCATAATAACCCAGCACCCATTCCGCTGGGAAAGCAGGCGTCTCGCTGAGCTAATCCAGCCACAACCCGCAGGAACTGATGTGAATCTTTCAAAGCGTGAGTGGAAGCCCGAGGACACCAACCAATCACTCACTCAAATGAGAAAACCTGCCGGGCAAACCTGCCGGGCAAATCTGCTGGGCAAACCTGCCGGGCAAACCTGCCTGGCAAACCTGCCTGGCAAACCTGCCGGGCAAACCTGCCGGTGGGGCCAGATAGTTGAACATCGCATGATGGGGTCTGATAGTTGCTTACACTCTATCTTAGTGGATGGGAGAGAGAGAGAGAGAGAGAGAGAGAGAGAGAGAGAGAGAGAGAGAGAGAGAGAGAGAGAGAGAGAGAGAGAGAGAGAGAGAGAGAGAGAGAGAGAGAGAGAGAGAGTGTGTTACGGTGTGTGTTAAGCACAGTTACGGTGAACTAAAGGAGGGTGAGAAGCAAGGTGATTAAGCTTACAGAGGTTCTCCAAACTTACAGTACCATAACACACCTGACAACGGGTTCAACAGTGCCAATATTCTCCCCCTCCTATATTGCCTTTCAGATAAGTTTGTTCAAATCCAGTTGACGTCACCGCCAAGAGGATACTACTATAATTAGCCACTGGAGATTAGAGCCTAACGAGCTCAATCGCAATTAGCTAGCTGCTGGTACTTAAGTCTTATCCTCTCCAGGGTGTCTAATTAGAGGTCAATCACCTCCTGAACTGCTGGGGCACTGGTAGTGAAATATGGCAACCTCGATCCGTAGAGTTCTGTGACGGCTTCGACCTGTCCTCTCACTTGAGGTTATCTTGAGATGATTTCGGGGCTTTAGTGTCCCCGCGGCCCGGTCCTCGACCAGGCCTCTACCCCCAGGAAGCAGCCCGTGACAGCTGACTAACACCCAGGTACCTATTTTACTGCTAGGTAACAGGGGGCATAGGGTGAAAGAAACTCTGCCCATTGTATCACGCCGGCGCCTGAGATCGAACCCAGGACCACAGGATCACAAGTCCAGCGTGCTGTCCGCTCGGCCGACCGGCTCACTTTAGTACCTACGTTTCAGTTTAGATAAAACAGAGGCATGTGGATTCTCTGGTCCCACATAAAGCTTATAGGGCCTAAGTGACTATATCTCCCCCACAAGATGCCACCCACAACAGGTGACTAACTCACTGGTACTGTGAGAAGGCCAGAGGCGTTACTTGGTAAGCAGGGATAACCAGTCCTTCCTGGGGTATCGAACCCCAGACCAAATATTATTAACGTTCTGCGTTAGCTAGTGAATTCCAGTCTCAAGTTGTGAAGTATTGTCGATTATGTAACTTAATGCTATCGCCATCTTGCCGTTTACGATATCGCTTTACGATATCCCTCGAGCGGCTTATTTTCCATTCTATTGGAACTCCTTAAACCCCACCTACAGTTATAGATCTCAAGTCATATATAAATATAGGCGCATATAGTGAGATAATGCATATAGTGGGAGATGGCGTTGTTGTTGTTGTTGTACTAGGTAGGTGTTGTTCCGCCTCTTGCCGCCAGGGGGGTTCAGTCTGTGTTCAGACTTGTTCAGTCACTTTGCCTCCCATAATGGCGGGCTGGCCGACACCCCGCGCCGCGGTGCTGCTGCTATTTTTGTGTAATATCGCACGACCAAATGTGTGGCTTCTCATACGAGCTCCTTCCTCGAGTCTGAGGCCAGAACCTTTGATCTCTGTGGCAGTGCTTTGGCTGTTGTGGACGCGGGTTTCCCCCTCTGGTTCTGTTTTGAAGCGGGTTCTCTGGTTCTGTAGAAAAGTCACGGCTGAAAAATATATAACGTTTTCTATGATAAAAAAATACATTTAGAGAGAACGTGGGCGACAGCCACAGCACTCGCCTACTGGCCTCTGAAGGGAAAAGATGTGTGTCAATTTGCTCCTCCATATCTCAAGATTATCACCTATTAGCCAAATTCCCAAGGGCCGCTCCTCGTCAGGCGAGGTCCGAAGGTGGCGTTGAGACGTGATCTAACTCGCCAATCATTAGTAGAACGAAGGGAAAATAAGATTGAATCCAAATTTTTAAAACTCGTCTGATTTAGTCACTCTTGTCTACTAACGCGCACAAAGGCATAATTGAACAATTCAAGATCATAATTACAAAGGTGTCAGGAGGCCTCCGGCGTCAGAAAGGTGCGAAACAACACCTTTCCTCATTAACTCACCTCTGTGACAGCCAATCAAGCTAATTAACCAATATAAAAATGGGGGTTTAAAAGGTTTAAACGAAACGGTTAAACGATTATTTAATCCGAGTCAGTTCTAATATGGCAGGTCAGACGCCATCAACTTCAGACGAGGCTTCAAATGTGAGTATTTTTTTTGAGGAATGGAAGGGGAAATATCAGAGATAAAGCGTCAAGCCACTACGACTATATAGCACTGGGAAAGGGGTCAGGATAAGGATTTAGGATGGGACGGAGGGGAAAGGAATGGTGCCCCAACCACTTGTGGACGGTCGGAGGATTGAACGCCGACCTGCATGAAGCGAGATCGTCGTTCTACCGTCCAGGACCAAGTGGTTGGAGTACTTTAGGAGTGAATGCCAAGAACAGGTTAGTAAATATACCATGTTTTTGGGACCACCAATACAAGCAACCTGTTCTCAGGGGAGGAGATCCACTCAAGGGAATGGATTGAGAATGACTTCTTAATTAATACTATTATCTACTCTCTATCCGTGGTTAGGTTAAGTTAAGGTTACTTTAGGTTAAGGACTGGATTGGTTAAGTTAGGTTTCATTACGTTTGGTTACAGTAATACGATGTATCATTGACGATAATGTAAAATATGGGATTCGAAAGCTATTTTAGTGTGCCCGCGAATTCCCCTTACAGAAAACTCAATTCTTCAAAGAAAACTTTTTCATCATCCACTTTTTTATATTTTAAACCAATAATTTATATGACAATAAAGTTATAACTTGAGAATAATCTATGTTAACGACAATGATTCATTTGCCAGTTTACACGTATAGTCTACGTCGTAGACTAGTATACTCTCAGACACAAATATCCAGGTAGTTTGAAGGTGAGGTGTTGTTTCTGGGAATTTTTTGGGGGAAATGGGAATTTACTTGTAGGACGGAGGAAGACATAGACGTGTCTCCAGCTGTGTGCGTGTGTGTGCGCGCGCGCGCGCGCGTGTGTGTGTGTGTGTGTGTGTGTGTGTGTGTGTGTGTGTGTGTGTGTGTGTGTGTGTGTGTGTGTGTGTGAGTGTGTGTGTGTGTGTGTGTGTGTGTGTGTGTGTGTGTGTGTGTGTGTGTGTGTGTGTGTGTGTGTGTGTGTGTGTGTGTGTGTGTCTGCGTGCGCGCGTGTGTGTGTGTGTGCGTATCAAAACAAGAGTGAGTGACACCCTCACAGGTGAGAAAATGAGGTCCAGCCCCCACTCCCCCTCACAGGAAAACAGCGGGCAATTTACCCGCCTCACAGGTCCCTCACAGCGCCTCCCAACAAGCCGCCTCACGCATATCGAACTAGCCATCAAACTGACCATCAACTGAGCGGTCGTGAAGGGCACTCGAAGTGGTCTGTCAGAAGACATGATATCCCGCGCGCGCCGTCTCTATCTGGGAGAGAGAGAGAGAGAGAGAGAGAGAGAGAGAGAGAGAGAGAGAGAGAGAGAGAGAGAGAGAGAGAGAGAGAGAGAGAGAGAGAGAGAGAGAGAGAGAGAGAGAGAGAGAGAGAGAGAGAGAGAGAGAGAGAGAGAGAGAGAGAGAGAGAGAGAGAGAGAGAGAGAGAGAGAGAGAGACAGAGAGAGAGAGAGAGAGAGAGAGAGAGAGAGAGAGAGAGAGAGAGAGAGAGAGAGAGAGAGACAGAGACAGAGACAGAGACAGAGACAGAGAGAGAGAGAGAGAGAGAGAGAGAGAGAGAGAGAGAGAGAGAGAGAGAGAGAGAGAGAGAGAGAGAGACAGAGACAGAGAGAGAGATACTGTCCGTCGACTCTCCTGCACTTCCCAGTGTTGACGTTATTCACCTTAGAATCCGTAATCCGGATTCCACTAATGGATGTTAGAGTTCCGTTGTGGTCAAGCGGACCTCAGCGGCCGGCAAGTGTCTCCCAAGATGGCGCCTTAGCTTGCTTCATACCAGACAAGTAAATAGATATATTGGTAGAGGATGACGCAAGAAAATGAAGCAGATAATCAAAGAAAACTCCAAGATAATCAAAACAAAGAGAACTGACGCAAACACCTCAAGGGAGGCGGGGAAAGAGTCACGGAATAGGGATCGTGTTTTAGGAAAGGTATAGTGATGTTTATACCTGTCAACCACCTGGACTATTTACCTGTCTACCACCTGGACTATTTACCTGTCTACCACCTGGACTATTTACCTGTCTACCACCTGGACTATTTACCTGTCTACCACCTAGACTATTTACCTGTCCACCACCTGGACAATAACTGTCCACCACCTGGACTATACCTGTCCACCACCTGGACAATATACCTGTCCACCACCTGGACAATATACCACCACCTGGACAATATACCTGTCCACCACCTGGACTATACCTGTCTACCACCTGGACAATATACCACCACCTGGACAATATACCACCACCTGGACAATATACCTGTCCACCACCTGGCCGCCAACAAAGACCTTATTACTCTAATATTTTGAGATCTATGACATTTCCAATAGTTTCACAGCCGTTCGTACGTTCCCAATAGCGTCGTTCGCAGTAATTACGTTCACTCGAAGCTTCGATAAGAGCAAGAAATATCACATTACCTGTGAGCACGTGGTCAAGGGTGATGCCAATAATGTCATATATTATGGTTCAGGCACACTATTAATGTAACGGTGTGAGCGAAGTCATGTGGGAGTGAGCGATGTGAGGTGGTTACCTACATCAGGCTCTGAATGTTGTGATGTTAGGTAGGTATTGTGGGGTTTACAGCCACAGTCTGGGTGTGGGGGGTATTGAGCACGACATAGGTGATACCTGTGGGGTATTGTCTCCTCTCTCTCTCTGTGACTCTCTCTCTCTCTCTCTCTCTCTCTCTCTCTGTGTCTGACTCTCTCTCTCTCTCTCTCTCTCTCTGTGTCTGACTCTCTCTCTCTCTCTCTCTCTCTCTCTCTCTCTCTCTCTCTCTCTCTCTCTCTCTCTCTCTCTCTCTCTCTCCAACTAACACTAGGGGTTTCATCAGGAACATCATTGTACTTGCTGGTGCAAATGCAAGCAGGAGCTATTACCCTACATCAGGTCATATAAACCCTGTTCCTAGGACTTCCTCTGTTTCAGAGGCTTGTTAGCTGTGTCTTATTAATCCCAAGTAACTGAGAGAGAGAGAGAGAGAGAGAGAGAGAGAGAGAGAGAGAGAGAGAGAGAGAGAGAGAGAGAGAGAGAGAGAGAGAGAGAGCACCCCTAACTACTCCGTCCTGGAGGTAATAAAGACAGCAAGAGACCAACACTAAGAGATGAGTGCTGCCAGCCACCACCCTCACTCATCACCCTCATAACATGACTCATCAACTCACACCAATGTTCCCAACTTCACGTTTGAGCTTCGATACAGCGAACTTTCTCAGTATAGCGAGGTAATTCTTTCTGTCTGCAGTAACGGGGTTGTGTCACAGGTTCTTTAATCTCATTGAGCAAGTGTGAGGCTTCCTCATACTCCAGGGAGGCTTCCTCATACTCCAGGGAGGCTTCCTCATACTCCAGGGAGGCTTCCTCATACTCCTGGGAGGCTTCCTCATACTCCTGGGAGGCTTCCTCATACTCCTGGGAGGCTTCCTCATACTCCAGGGAGGCTTCCTCATACTCCAGGGAGGCTTCCTCATACTCCAGGGAGGCTTCCTCATACTCCTGGGAGGCTTCCTCATACTCCTGGGAGGCTTCCTCATACTCCTGGGAGGCTTCCTCATACTCCAGGGAGGCTTCCTCATACTCCAGGGAGGCTTCCTCATACTCCTGGGAGGCTTCCTCATACTCCTGGGAGGCTTCCTCATACTCCAGGGAGGCTTCCTCATACTCCTGGAAGGCTTCCTCATACTCCTGGGAGGCTTCCTCATACTCCTGGGAGGCTTCCTCATACTCCTGGGAGGCTTCCTCATACTCCTGGGAGGCTTCCTCATACTCCTGGGAGGCTTCCTCATACTCCTGGGAGGCTTCCTCATACTCCTGGGAGGCTTCCTCATACTCCAGGGAGGCTTCCTCATACTCCTGGGAGGCTTCCTCATACTCCTGGGAGGCTTCCTCATACTCCTGGGAGGCTTCCTCATACTCCAGGGAGGCTTCCTCATACTCTAGGGAGGCTTCCTCATACTCCTGGGAGGCTTCCTCATACTCCAGGGAGGCTTCCTTATACTCCAGGGAGGCTTCCTCATACTCCAGGGAGGCTTCCTCATACTCCAGGGAGGCTTCCTCATACTCCTGGGAGGCTTCCTCATACTCCTGTGAGGCTTCCTCATACTCCTGGGAGGCTTCCTCATACTCCAGGGAGGCTTCCTCATACTCTAGGGAGGCTTCCTCATACTCCTGGGAGGCTTCCTCATACTCCTGGGAGGCTTCCTCATACTCCAGGGAGGCTTCCTCATACTCCTGGGAGGCTTCCTCATACTCCAGGGAGGCTTCCTCATACTCCTAGGAGGCTTCCTCATACTGCTGGGAGTGAGGCTTCCATGAGCCTCTATCCCATAAGTGAGGGAATACCCTCCCCTAGACAAACCACCTAGATAGTTACCTTAATATCTGTGATGGTCAGAAAGCACGTTACTTTTCCGGAAATAGTCTACATGTAAACTGGCAAAGTGACCCCTTTGTCCTAAACATAGATTATGCTCACGTTATACCTTTATTGTATAAGAAATCGTTAGTTTATAATATGAAAAGTAAATGCTGAACACGTTTTCTTTGAAACGGTGTTCAGCATTTCGAAATGTTGAAATGTCATCTGTTATGAGGATGGGTTGTATGAGGACGGGTTGTATGAGGACGGGTTGTATGAGGACGGGTTGTATGAGGACGGGTTGTATGAGGATGGGTTGTATGAGGACGGGTTGTATGAGGATGGGTTGTATGAGGACGGGTTGTATGAGGATGGGTTGTATGAGGACGGGTTGTATGAGGATGGGTTGTATGAGGACGGGTTGTATGAGGATGGGTTGTATGAGGACGGGTTGTATGAGGATTGTGTATGTTCTGCCTAAACCAAGGGGGGGGGGCCGATGCATATGGAAAATATATGCCCCTGTTTCCCTGGCATTAAATAGGTACCTGGGAATCAGTCAGCTGTCACGGGCTGCTTCCTGTGAATAAGTGTGTGAATGTGAGAGAGAAATACAGACTTTTGTGACTGACAGAGTAAGGTTGATGTATACTTCCTGTTTTCCAATTTAAGTCTTGTGTGACTTTCAAAGACAGTCAGCCGAAGTTGTTCTTAAATCCCGTGTAGCGACTCAAAAG
>NC_091160.1:34727384-34729884 GCF_040958095.1 Procambarus clarkii | reverse complement strand
GGGCCCTTATACTGAGTGAAACTGTAGGTCTGGGTCCTTATACTGAGTGAAACTGTGGGTCTGGGTCCTTATACTGAGTGAAACTGTAGGTCTGGGCCCTTATACTGAGTGAAACTATGGGTCTGGGTCCTTATACTGAGTGAAACTGTAGGTCTGGGTCCTTATACTGAGTGAAACTGTAGGTCTGGGCCCTTATACTGAGTGAAACTGTAGGTCTGGGTCCTTATACTGAGTGAAACTGTAGGTCTGGGTCCTTATACTGAGTGAAACTGTAGGTCTGGGTCCTTATACTGAGTGAAACTGTAGGTCTGGGTCCTTATACTGAGTGAAACTGTAGGTCTGGGTCCTTATACTGAGTGAAACTGTAGGTCTAGACCCTTATACTGAGTGAAACTGTAGGTCTGGGCCCTTATACTGAGTGAAACAATATGTCTAGACCCTTATACTGAGTGAAACTATAAGTCTTGGCCCTTATACTGAGTGAAACAATATGTCTAGACCCTTATACTGAGTGAAACTATAGGTCTAGACCCTTATACTGAGTGAAACTGTAGGTCTGGGCCCTTATACTGAGTGAAACAATATGTCTAGACCCTTATACTGAGTGAAACTATAAGTCTTGGCCCTTATACTGAGTGAAACAATATGTCTAGACCCTTATACTGAGTGAAACTGTAGGTCTGGGTCCTTATACTGAGTGAAACTGTAGGTCTAGGTCCTTATACTGAGTGAAACTATAAGTCCAGACCTTTTCTACTGAGTAAACGTGTTGTATAATATTGGGTCTAATATGAATAAAATAGGGTCCTATACATATAATATTGGGTTATATATGCATAGTTTTAGGTGATGTCTGCGCGTTATTGAGTCTTTTATAAACAAAAAATATTGGGTCCTATATGTATAATATTGGATCCTATATGAACAATATTGGGTCCTATATGAACAATATTGGGTCCTATATGAACAATATTGGGTCCTATATGAACAATATTAGGTCCTATATGAACAATATTGGGTCCTATATGAACAATATTGGGTCCTATATGAATAATATTGGGTCCTATATGTATAATATTGGATCCTATATGAATATTATTTGGACCTATATTTACCTATATGTAAGTATATTATTGGGTACCTATACATATAATATTGGGTCCTACATGTATAATATTGATCCTACATGTATAATATTGATCCTATATAAACACTATTGGGTCCTATATGAACAATATTGGGTCCTATATGAACAATATTGGGTCCTATATGAACAATATTGGGTCCTATATGAACAATATTGGGTCCTATATGAACAATATTGGGTCCTATATGAACAATATTGGGTCCTATATGAACAATATTGGGTCCTATATGAACAATATTGGGTCCTATATGAACAATATTGGGTTCTATATAAACTATATTGGGTCCTATATGAACAATATTGGGTCCTATATGAACAATATTGGGTCCTATATGAATAATATTAGGTCATATATGAACAATATTGGGTTCTATATAAACTATATTGGGTCCTATATGAACAATATTGGGTCCTATATGAACAATATTGGGTCCTAAATGAATAATATTGGGTCCTATATAAACTATATTGGGTCCTATATGAACAATATTGGGTCCTATATGAACAATATTGGGTCCTATATGAACAATATTGGGTCCTATATGAACAATATTGGGTCCTATGAACAATATTGGGTCCTATAAATGATACTGGGTGCTATATGAACAATATTAAGTCATATATGAACAATATTGGGTCCTATATGAACAATATTGGATCTTATGTGAACAATATTGGGTCCTATATGAACAATATTGGATCTTATGTGAACAATATTGGGTCTCCATATGTATAATTAAGCACATATTTACTACTTTTCTTTATCGCCTGATCTACGAGTGACGATACAATTGTCTGATAGTTTGCCTGAACTCTGAATGCTTTTCAACACCGCGGTTGTCGTTAAAGACTCACTACCCAGAACAAAAGTTCCAAGTAGCACGGGCTATGGTGAGCCCGTATGCACTGGGGTTACAGGTGTCACTCCTGCGTGTCACTCGTGAGGGCGAGTGAATCACTCTTTCACTCTACAGGTCGAGTGAACGAGGGAGGAGAGAGAGAGAGAGAGAGTGGTGGTGAGCTGGCGCATGTCGACCTTCTTTTTGGCGCCATTTTCGCCGCCATCTTGCTTCCTGCAGCCTCTCTGTAACAAAAAAGAGATATATTTTCAATAATGCAACCTAACACGGGTGTTATGAAGATGATGCAATATTGCTATAATCAACCAATTTGTTCTGTTAACGAGAAAATGGAGAAATAGGTTAATTTAGATCAAATATCGTGAGGATTAAGAACTTTGGCGCCAATGTTTAAAGCGCAGTGTTGCCGGTTCTCATCGCATGATGTCAAGTGAAGTTGTAGAAGTTACCTGTGTAAGTGGTAACTACACAGTAATTAGTAACAATAATATAT
>NC_091160.1:34712384-34722384 GCF_040958095.1 Procambarus clarkii | reverse complement strand
CTCACTTTGGTCTCACTCTGGTCTCACTCTGGTGTCACTCTGGTTTCATCCTGGCCTCACCCTGGTCTCACCCTGGTCTCACCCTGGCCTCACCCTAGCTTCACCCTGGCCTCACCCTCACCCTGGCCTCACCCTAGCCTCACCCTGGCCTCACCCTGGCCTCACCCTAGCCTCACCCTGGCCTTACCCTGGCCTCACCCTCACCCTAGCCTCACCCTGGCCTCACCCTGGCCTCACCCTAGCCTCACCCTGGCCTCACCCTGGCCTCACCCTAGCTTCACCCTGGCCTCACCCTGCATGTCACTGGTCTCAGACTAGACTTCCCGGAAAGTGTCAATAGATTTCAGTGTCCTTCTTGCCCGTGAAGGAGAATAAGGGAGGAGAGGCGGTGTGCCGTCCCCTTTAATGGGTGGTGGTGCACCGTCCCCCTTAATGGGTGGTGGTGCACCGTCCCCCTTAATGGGTGGTGGTGCACCGTCCCCCTTAATGGGTGGTGGTGCACCGTCCCCCCTTAATGGGTGGTGGTGCACCGTCCCCCCTTAATGGGTGCTGGTGCACCGTCCCCCCTTAATGGGTGGTGGTGCGCCGTCCCCCTTTAATGGGTGGTGGTGCACCGTCCCCCTTAATGGGTGGTGGTGCACCGTCCCCCCTTAATGGGTGGTGGTGCGCCGTCCCCCTTTAATGGGTGGTGGTGCACCGTCCCCCTTAATGGGTGCTGGTGCGCCGTCCCCCTTAATGGGTGGTGGTGCGCCGTCCCCCTTAATGGGTGGTCTCAGCCCATAAAGGTCCTAGCCAGTCCCAGCAGTGTTGCCAAGGGTCCAACAACTTCGGGTCAACACATCACCATGACCAATGTTCTCATTTATATTTGAGACAACACCAATGGGAACTGTGGCAATACCTGGATGGTGTGGTGTGTTCCTTGCTCCCTTGTCTGTTCCTGAGACAGTCCCAGGAACGAACAGTCCTAGAAACGAACAGTCCCAGGAACGGACAGTCCCAGGAACGGACAGTCCCAGGAGCGGACAGTCCTAGAAACGAACAGTCCCAGGAACGGACAGTCCCAGGAACGAACAGTCCTAGAAACGAACAGTCCCAGGAAAGGACAGTCCTAGAAACGAACAGTCCCAGGAACGGACAGTCCCAGGAACGGACAGTCCCAGGAACGGACAGTCCTAGAAACGGACAGTCCCAGGAATGGACAGCAGACACGAACGTAGGAGAAAAGGAACGAAGAATTGCGATAGTTCAGGTAGGAAACTGTTCAATATAATTGAGAGCCAGGGTTCGAGCCCCCTGTAAGGCTACACCATGCAAGGTACTCGCTCACTCAGTGGGAGGAAGGGATACCAACCCCCCTCCCATGGTAGGTGCTGTGGGAGTGCCATGGGAGTCGAGGAACGTCCTATGGATGGCGTTACTATGGGAGCTTCAGACGGGTTAAAACGATGTTTTAAATGGCGGCCATGTCGTGCCTATATATTGAGAACGGTCTGAGTGGGTCTTAAAAAGCTCTTTCTCTACCTCCTATGTGCCTTTCGTTGTGTCATAACACCTCCCTATTTACTCTCTCTACTTGTTTAGCTTCCCTATTTCCTTCTGCCCTTGTCCCATCTCCCTCTTCTCCCCTGGTTCGCTGAAAGGTCGTTACGGGGGCCTGACACTAGTTACAATATTGGGAAGTCGTGTGTGTGTGTGTGTGTGTGTGTGTGTGTGTGTGTGTGTGTGTGTGTGTGTGTGTGTGTGTGTGTGTGTGTGTGTGTGTGTGTGTGTGTGTGTTTATTGAGTTAAGGGAGAGTTGTAGTGATGATTTGTGAGGCTTTGTGAGGGGTGTGGCTGTGTGTGTGGGTGTGTGTGGGTGTGTGTGTGTGTGTGTGTGTGTGGGTGTGTGTGTGTGTGTGTGTGTGGGTGTGTGTGTGTGGGTGTGTGTGTGTGTGTGTGTGTGTGTGTGTGTGTGTGTGTGTGTGGGTGTGTGTGTGTGGGTGTGATGGTGTGTGAGTAGAATTGGAATCATTTCTGTGTGTGCCCGCACGCGCAAGCAAACACAGCTATGCCTGAACAAAGAGAGCCAACACACCCGCATACACACACACACACACACACCACTCAGCACACAAAATAAAGGAGAAACAGCGACAAAACATTAAAGAGAGGATTTCACAGAGTAAACACAGGCAGCTTCCTTAACTTCCTCTCTCTCTCAACCCTCAGACGCTTTGGATTTCTCCGCTCCTACTGTGAAGCAGCAGCAGCAGCAGCAGCAGCAGCAGAAGCAGCAGCAGCAGCAGGAGGCAGGAGCAGGAACCAGTGAAAGAGACAGCGGCTGAATAAGCGAGAACAGAGAGAAGAAGTGGATTAAAAAAAGGAAGAATTAAGGTTTAGGAATGTAGAGAAACTCTGGCTCACACCAAGAAGTCCCTCCTCCAACACCTATCCTACCCCCCCCCCCCTCTCCCCCCTACCTAGGTCAACAATGATCACGTGACCTAATTCGTCGTGTAGGGGGGAGGGGGGGGGGGAAGGTTAGGTTTTTCCAGACCTCTCTTGGCATCTTAAAGCCTCGTCACGGGCCTTCTGATATTGAACGGAAGTAGGAGATAAGCGCTCCAGTTATTTTTAATCCTGCTGCTATGATCCCCCCTGGCGGAGATTGGCCATACTAAGTCCTGGAAATATTGTCATGGTTTGTTCCTCTCTTTATCGGAAGTTCTGTTCCTCTCTCTTCCCTCTCAGTTCTATTTCTTGATATTTGATACTCCTTGTGGGCAATTTCCTTGATTATTTCCACTGATGGATGAGTCTCCCTCTTATATACAGAAATCACAATAGCGTGATGCATCAAGTGAACAAATCGACAAGGGCCGTGACGAGGATTCGAACCTGCGTCCAGGAGCTCTCAGAACCTTGTACTGTTGCAACAGTACAAGGTCCTGAGAGCTGTTGCAACAGTACAAGGTCCTGAGAGCTGTTGCAACAGTACAAGGTACTGAGAGCTGTTGCAACAGTACAAGGTCCTGAGAGCTGTTGCAACAGTACAAGGTCCTGAGAGCTGTTGCAGCAGTACAAGGTACTGAGAGCTGTTGCAACAGTACAAGGTCCTGAGAGCTGTTGCAACAGTGTAAGGTCCTGAGAGCTGTTGCAACAGTACAAGGTACTGAGAGCTGTTGCAACAGTACAAGGTCCTGAGAGCTGTTGCAACAGTACAAGGTCCTGAGAGCTGTTGCAACAGTACAAGGTCCTGAGAGCTGTTGCAACAGTACAAGGTCCTGAGAGCTGTTGCAACAGTACAAGGTCCTGAGAGCTGTTGCAACAGTACAAGGTCCTGAGAGCTGTTGCAACAGTAAGAGGTCCTGAGAGCTGTTGCAACAGTTCAAGGTCCCGAGAGCTGAAAGATTCGCTACCTGGAATGTAAAATTCCAAGTAGCACGGTCTATGGTGATCCCGCAGACTGATCACATTGCAAGCAACAAGTACCGTGGCAATATAGGCCTATGACTCCGGATGTTGCAAACAGATGGACTGTAGGCCTATGCTCAGTGCAATGTGCAGCTCTCTAGCACACTCACATTACTCGTAGATTTGTCTGGCCGTGGCAGACAAATCTATCCTGTCCGCGGCATCCTGTCCCGCAGCCGCTGTCGCTGCGGGACAGGATGCCGCGCGTGACTCCTCGCAAACTGTCTCCGAGGCCATTAGCGTTTGCTCTTAATTGGGCCAATTTGAATCCCAATTTATTTTTTGACTTTGGTGTGTGTGTGTGTGTGTGTGTGTGTGTGTGTGTGTGTGTGTGTGTGTGTGTGTGTGTGTGTGTGTGTGTGTGTGTCTGTACTTACCTAATTGTACTCACCTAATTGTGCTTGCGGGGGTTGAGCTTTGGCTCTTTGGTCCCGCCTCTCAACTGTCAATCAACTGCTGTGTGTGTGTGTGTGTGTGTATGTATGTGTGTGTGTGTGTGTGTGTGTGTGTGTGTGTATGTGTGTGTATGTGTGTGTATGTGTGTGTGTGTGTGTGTATGTGTGTGTGTGTGTGCTCCCACAACAGGCACTAAATATTCTAAAACGATCTAACTTAACCTAACCTAACCTAACCTAACCAAACCGAATCTAAAGTAACCTAACTTAACCTATCCTAACGTAACCTAACTGAACGACACACCCATATGAACTGCAAATGCCTGTGAGCCGCAAAGATTTACGGTACAACCTTAACTGTACGTTCAGAGACCTTAACGTCAAAATACGGTGTACTATGGAACATTACAAGGTAGAACAGACACGACTGGCCCCGGGCATAGTAAGTCAAACGTGGCAACATAGATCCGTAGACTTTTACCCACTTGAATCCTCAATGTTAATACCAGCCGAAGCCTCGTTTGCTCGTATACATCATACATAATACCAACATACAGGCAGCAGGGATATACAACAGCGCTGGTTCATACATATGTAATACATATGTATGATGTAATACAGAATATAACACCAGGGCATTACATAAAACACTAGGCCAAACACAACGCAGGAATGTTGTAGTTATAAAGTGAATGAGTTGTTATGACTAGACCGACGTGATCTATAACTTTAATACGTCACGTCAGAACAACCACAACAACAACCATTAAACTACCAAACAAGCCAAACATGGAACAAGAATAGGGCGAGCGAGAGAAAAAGTTCAAGACCGACAAAAAAAAAAATAAAAAAATCGAAGACCTAAAAACCATAAAAGAGAGAGGAGAGGTAATTGGCAGTTTGCGTGAGAAAGGTGTGTGTGTGTGTGTGTGTGCGTGTGTGTGTGTGTGTGTGTGTGTGTGTGCGTGCGTGTGCGTGCGTGTGCCTTAATATTTACGCGGTCTTATTACGCTACAAAACAGCTTTCTCCGCCACCGAGGAGAAGACCCTAAAATCCCCCCCACCAGTAATGAACCCTTATAGGGTATATAGAACCCTGTTTCTCCCTCACCCTGGGTCCCAAATTACTACCGTGTTAGTATTCTGCTCAGACATGGGTGGTTCATTGACGCCTAACTAGCTAGTTATGCTAGTTAACCCTCGGATTGTTTAGTAATTCCACCAGAGTCGCTACTGACTGAAGCCATTTTCATTCCCCTTTCGCCCGCAGTGTAAACTAAACAGTGTCACTATATCCCACTACTGTAAACAAAAGTTTACCTCCACACAATACAGTGAACCAAACTGTGACTACAGGTACTGTGAACCCCACTTTAGTAAAGTAAGTTTCAGTTTAGCACTCAACCCCCCAGTGTAAATCCGCCATTATAGCACTCAACTCCCAAGTGTAAATCCGCATTACGCATCAACAGGATTTCATGAGGCTGATTTATGGCACGGATTACCCGTGTGTCACGATATACACGTGTCATTATATCAACGGGTTGTTTCAAGCGTAGGATAGACATTTATTTGGATGAGTTTGGGTGGGTGTAAATAGGAGCTGCCTTGTTCGGGCGTGGGGGGGTCTATATAGGTCTACTGCCGCTTACTTTGTTCATCTGTTGCGCATTGTAGGGTACAGGGGATATGATTCCCACAATGTGCAATATCTGCAAGGTATTCATCAACAGAAAACGTTGGAGAGGACACAGAAAACGTTGGAGAGGACATAAAAAACGTTGGAGAGGACACAGAAAACGACCGAAATGACACAGAAAACGTTCGAGAGGACACAGAAAACGTAGAAGAGGACACAGAAAACGATCGAGAGAACATAGAAAACGATCAAGAGGACACATAAAACGTCCGAGACACAGAAAACGACAGAGGACACAGAAAACGACCGAGAAGACACAGAAAACGACCGACAGAACAAAGAAAACGTCCGAGACACAGAAAACGACGACTAAACCTCACAAGGTATGACTAAACCAATCATAATAAATACAGAGAGAATTGGAATGCACGACAGCCCCGACCTCCTCCTGCCCAACAGCTTCGGTCTTGTTTATGTAAATCACTCTTCAGTTGTAAATGTAAATCACTCTACGGTTGTAAATGTACCCCTCCCCCCCCCCATTCTTCCCCACCATTTCCCCATCTTCCTCGCCCCCTCCCCCCACACCAGAGCGACCAATTCACCCCTGAACTATTTCCCCACAATTCCCCCAACACGAGAGAATGAACGCGGAAAAAGATTACCTTCTGTGAGCACAAGTTAGTGGGTCTCTGAGGGCGTCCCTGGCTCCCTCGGGGCGCTGGGATCCTACAGTCGGGGTTCGACTCCAACTTTGTAATGTAAGTTTTTTTTGGTGGCCCCTGTGGGGCGTGTGTGGGGGGGGGGGGGAGGTGTGTGTGTGGGGGGGGGGTGTCGTGTGTGTGTGGGGGGGGAGGTGTGTGTGTGTGGGGGGGGGGGGGGGAGGTGTGTGTGTGGGGGGGGGGGGGCGTGTGTGTCGTGTGTGTGTGTGGGGGGGGGGTGTCGTGTGTGTGTGGGGGGGGGTGTCGTGTGTGTGTCGTGTGTGTGTGTGTGTGTGTGTGTGTGTGTGTGTGTGTGTGTGTGTGTCTGTGTGTGTGTGTGTGTGTGTGTGTGCGTGTGTGTGTGTGTGTGTGTGTACACCTAGCTAGGCCCACAGGGTTGAGCTACAGCTCATTGGCCCCTGACTATCCATCTCATGAATAGTTAATGCAATATGTCTTCGTTCCAGATGCTTCTAGTCGAATTGCCCTTTAAAGTTGTTTATTAAATTTGCCTCAACGATCTACCCCCCCCCCCCCTTGTTAGAGTGGGCAGTTTCCTCGTGACTATGACGGTGGAGTTTTTTAAGGCGTCTCTACTCATCTGTGTTTCTCGTCCTGTAGTGTGGGGATTGTACATGCCGGCGATGCATGTTTCAGCGTTGGTCTTACGTAGGGTATATTTATAGTGTTCTGAAGGCCTGTTTGTTTTGGTTCATTTTGAGATAGTTATCCTGGCTACAGAGTCAGATATCCTGGCCACAGAGCCAGATATCCTGGCCACAGAGCCAGATATCCTGGCCACAGAGCCAGATATCCTGGGCCACAGAGTCAGATATCCCGACCACAGACCCACACACACACAATGACAACAGACCCACACACACACACTGACCACAGACCCACACACACACACTAACCACAGACCCACACACACTGACCACAGACCCACACACACACACTGACCACAGACCCACACACACACACTAACCACAGACCCACACACACACACTGACCACAGACCCACACACAAACACTGACCACAGACCCACACACACACACTGACCACAGACCCACACACACACACTGACTACAGACCCACACACAAACACTGACCACAGACCCACACACACACACCGACCACAGACCCACACACACACACTGACAACAGACCCACACACACACACTGACCACAGACCCACACACACACACTGACCACAGACCCACACACACACTGACCACAGACCCACACACACACACTGACCACAGACCCACACACACACACTAACCACAGACCCACACACACACACTGACCACAGACCCACACACACACTGACCACAGACCCACACACACACACTGACAACAGACCCACACACACACACTGACCACAGACCCACACACACACACTGACCACAGACCCACACACACACACTGACCACAGACCCACACACACACACTAACCACAGACCCACACACACACACTGACCACAGACCCACACACAAACACTGACCACAGACCCACACACACACACTGACCACAGACCCACACACACACACTGACAACAGACCCACACACACACACTGACCACAGACCCACACACACACACTGACCACAGACCCACACACACACTGACCACAGACCCACACACACACACTGACCACAGACCCACACACACACACTAACCACAGACCCACACACACACACTGACCACAGACCCACACACACACTGACCACAGACCCACACACACACACTGACAACAGACCCACACACACACACTGACCACAGACCCACACACACACACTGACCACAGACCCACACACACACACTGACCACAGACCCACACACACACACTGACAACAGACCCACACACACACACTGACCACAGACCCACACACACTGACCACAGACCCACACACACACACTAACCACAGACCCACACACACACACTGACCACAGACCCACACACACTGACCACAGACCCACACACACACATTGACCACAGACCCACACACACACAATGACAACAGACCCACACACACACACTGACCACAGACCCACACACACACACTAACCACAGACCCACACACACACACTGACCACAGACCCACACACACACTGACAACAGACCCACACACACACACTGACCACAGACCCACACACACACACTGACCACAGACCCACACACACTGACCACAGACCCACACACACACACTGACCACAGACCCACACACACTGACCACAGACCCACACACACTGACCACAGACCCACACACACATTGACCACAGACACACACACACACTGACCACAGACACACACACACACACTGACCACAGACACACACACACACTGACCACAGACCCACCCACACACACAAACCACAGACCCACACACACACTGACCACAGACCCACACACACACACTGACCACAGACCCACACACACACACTGACCACAGACCCACAGACACACTGACCACAGACACACACACACACATTGACCACAGACACACACACACACTGACCACAGACCCACACACACACACTGACCACAGACCCACACACACACTGACCACAGACCCACACACACACTGACCACAGACCCACACACACACTGACCACAGACACACACACACACATTGACCACAGACACACACACACACTGACCACAGACCCACCCACACTTACCACAGACCCACACACACTGACCACAGACACACATACACTGACCACAGACCCACACACACTGACCACAGACCCACACAGCATGATGAAAGAATTAATAATCCCAGCGAATGCATGTAGATAAATCCCCTACTTTATTGGAAATCAATACTAATCCCTCCCCCCCGATGGCAGCCATGTTAAACGGATTTAACCCGAACAGAGATGGATTCGAACCCCTGAATATCATTTCCGCCTAGCATTAATAGCGTTTTGGGAGGATTTGAGACTTATTTGGCAATATTCAGTGCACGAAAAATAGGAACTAATAGCGAGTGATCAAAGGGGGGGAAATAGGTCCGCGTTCAATCCCCCGATACCTTATCCTCGTATATCCCTATATAGTGGTGGGAGTGGTGCGTACCGCACTGGTACGCACTCAGGTACTTCACAGGTGCTAAGTACCTGATACTCCACATGTATTAAATAATACACTGACTATGTATAATAATGTATGTATGTATGACTATATTAAATAATGATAAATAGGAGTATACACCAAAATAGGGGATATATATACATCTCATTCTGTGTGTGTGTACTCACCTAGTTGTACTCACCTAGTTGTGTTTGCGGGGGTTGAGATCTGGCTCTTTGGTCCCGCCTCTCAACCGTCAATCAACTTTATACATGTGTGTGTATAGCCCTTGGTGTTCTTCACTATTCAGTTATACAACGGTAAATGAAATTTAATCTGAGTTTACATATGGCTGTCCTGTTTGTCCTGTTTCTGTTTGTCCTGCTCCTGTTTATCCTGCTCCTGTTATACATGATTTATACAACAGCCCGTCCTCATACACGCTGTAGGTTCGTTAATACATGTGTATGTATACAAATGCCTGTTGTGTATGAATAGAGTACTATTTATACATGACCTAGAGCAACCGCTGCCCAGTAGAGCGAGAGCCTCGCATCTTGCAGGTCGGGGTTCGAGCCCTATAGGTTCAAGAACTTGGACACGACTCTTTCTTTCTTTCTCTCCTGTCTTAGATTCTTGCAAGAGGTTCTTGCAAGGGGTTCAGGGGTTCTTGCAAGGGGTTCAGGGGTTCTTGCAAGGGGTTCAGGGGTTCTTGCAAGGGGTTAAGGGGT
>NC_091160.1:34704884-34707384 GCF_040958095.1 Procambarus clarkii | reverse complement strand
GACTGATAGAAAAATGAGGGCAGTAATCAGAGGCAATGTATCGGAATGGAGAAATGTCACAAGTGGAGTACCACAGGGTTCAGTTCTTGCACCAGTGATGTTTATTGTGTACATAAATGATCTACCAGTTGGTATACAGAATTATATGAACATGTTTGCTGATGATGCTAAGATAATAGGAAGGATAAGAAATTTAGATGATTGTCATGCCCTTCAAGAAGACCTGGACAAAATAAGTATATGGAGCACCACTTGGCAAATGGAATTTAATGTTAATAAATGTCATGTTATGGAATGTGGAATAGGAGAACATAGACCCCACACAACCTATATATTATGTGAGAAATCTTTAAAGAATTCTGATAAAGAAAGAGATCTAGGAGTGGTTCTAGATAGAAAACTATCACCTGAGGACCACATTAAGAATATTGTGCAAGGAGCCTATGCAATGCTTTCTAACTTCAGAATTGCATTTAAATACATGGATGGCGATATACTAAAGAAGTTGTTCATGACTTTTGTTAGGCCAAAGCTAGAATATGCAGCTGTTGTGTGGTGCCCATATCTTAAGAAGCACATCAACAAACTGGAAAAGGTGCAAAGACATGCTACTAAGTGGCTCCCAGAACTGAAGGGCAAGAGCTACGAGGAGAGGTTAGAAGCATTAAATATGCCAAAACTAGAAGACAGAAGAAAAAGAGGTGATATGATCACTACGTACAAAATAGTAACAGGAATTGATAAAATCGACAGGGAAGACTTCCTGAGACCTGGAACTTCAAGAACAAGAGGCCATAGATTTAAACTAGCTAAACACAGATGCCGAAGAAATATAAGAAAATTCACCTTCGCAAATAGAGTGGTAGACGGTTGGAACAAGTTAAGTGAGAAGGTGGTGGAGGCCAAGACCGTCAGTAGTTTCAAAGCGTTATATGACAAAGAGTGCTGGGAAGACGGGACACCACGAGCGTAGCTCTCATCCTGTAACTACACTTAGGTAATTACACTTAGGTAATTACACACACACACACACACACACACACACACACACCCTCACACACACACCCACACACACACACACACACACACACACACACACATACACACACACACACACACACACACACACACCCACACACACACACACACACACACACACACACACACACACACACACACACACACACACACACACACCCACACACACACACACACACACACACACACACACACACACACACACACACACACACACACACACACACACACCCACACACACACACACACACACACACACACACACACACACACCCACACACACACACACACACACACACACACACACACACACACACCCACACACACACACACACACACACACACACACACACACACACACACACACACACACACACCCACACCCACACACACACACACACACACACACACACACACACACACACCTGTGAAGGTGAAGAAGCACACACAACAAACCACTATACTCCTGGCTGACACTTCCATTAGCCTTTTAAATTATATTTACGGATGTGTGTGTGTGTGTGTGTGTGTGTGTGTGTGTGTGTGTGTGTGTGTGTGTGTGTATGTGTGTGTGTGTGTGTGTGTGTGTGTGTGTGTGGGTGTGTGTGTGTGTGTGTGTGTGTGTGTGTGTGTGTGTGTGTGTGTGTGTGTGTGTGTGTGTGGGTGTGTGTGTGTGTGTGTGTGTGTGTGTGTGTGTGTGTGTGTGTGTGTGTGTGTGTGTGTGTGTGGGTGTGTGTGTGTGTGTGTGTGTAAGAGAGATACAGACAGACAGAGACCAAACAAGCGAGCAAGCACAACACACCCCCTTCAAGTTGACCAACAGCACCAGAAAAACTTACCATAATAACCCAAGAAATCACATCAAGAAACTTACTCAACTACAACAAATCCACACAAGGGGCCATGCCGAGGATTCGAACCTACGTCCGAGAGCACCCCCAGACGCTGCCTTAATCGACTGAGCTACGACATGGTCAAAAGAATTGCAACCAGAAATTCTACTGACGTTACTTGGATCCTTGCAGCCTCTCCGAGACAACTTGACCCTCTATCCACCTTACCATTAACCAAGACCCATTCACCCTACCATTAACCAGGACCCATTCACCCTACCATTAACCAGGACCCATTCACCCTACCATTAACCAGGACCCATTCACCCTACCATTAACCAGGACCCATTCACCCTACCATTAACCAGGACCCATTCACCCTACCATTAACCAGGACCCATTCACCCTACCATTAACCAGGACCCATTCACCCTACCATTAAGTCAGGTGATCCAACGCAGACTGAACTAATTACGACTTTGTTTCAAGTTTAAAAGTGCTTCAAGACATCTCCCTTTCTGGTGGCAATTATAGAGCGAGGCTCCCAGGAAGTTAGAGCCGGGCACAAGGTGTATAGCTGTTGCTCTAATAGAGCTAACTCTTACTCTATTTAATTTAGGAAGAGTCGT
>NC_091160.1:34702409-34704384 GCF_040958095.1 Procambarus clarkii | reverse complement strand
TATCACTGTCTCTTCTATCACTGCCTCTGTCTCTGCTATCACTGTCTCTTCTATCACTGCCTCTGTCTCTTCTATCACTGCTTCTGTCTCTGCTATCACTGTCTCTTCTGTCACAGCCTCTGTCTCTTCTATCACTGCCTCTGTCTCTGCTATCACTGTCTCTTCTATCACTGCCTCTGTCTCTTCTATCACTGCTTCTGTCTCTGCTATCACTGTCTCTTCTGTCACAGCCTCTGTCTCTTCTATCACTGCCTCTGTCACAGCCTCTGTCTCTTCTATCACTGCCTCTGTCACTGCCTCTGTCTCTTCTATCACCGTCTCTTCTGTCACTATTCACTTACATGTCTTCTGACTGTGACATTCTACACAGTAGTGTGTTAGGGGACAAAACCTCGCCCGTCTTGAAGGCTGGTGGCGCTCCGCTTCAAGAGAGGCCTAAGGTCCTCTGGGTCCTTAAGAAGCAACATTGTGGGTCGGGTGTAGCGGGTTGTGACCTCTGTGGACCCCTGGGTAGGGAGTGTGGGTTAGCTCTGTCTTGCCTCCGCGCGCTTGCTATTCACAGCGTAGCCCGTTCAGCTAACGAAACTTTCCCCTGATAGGTTTTTTTTTTTTTTTTTGAGTTGGTTTTTTTTTGTTTTTTTTATCGTTATTCTTGTTTTGAGTTTTGTTATGATTGTTGGTTTGTGTGTGGGTGTGTGTGTGTGTTTGTTTGTGTGTGTGTGTGTGTGTTTGTGTGTGTGTGTTTGTACTCACCTAGTTGTACTCACCTAGTTGTGTTTGCGGGGGTTGAGCTCTGGCTCTTTGGTCCCGCCTCTCAACCGTCAATCAACAGGTAGTGGGTGTGTGTGTGTGTGTGTGTGTGTGTGTGTGTGTGTGTGTGTGTGTGTGCTCACCTAGTTGTGCTTGCGGGGGTTGAGCTCTGGCTCTTTGGTCCCGCCTCTCAACTGTCAATCAACTGGTGTACAGGTTCCTGAGCCTACTGGGCTTGCGTGCGTGTGCGTGCGTGCATGCTGTGTGTGTGTGTATGTACCCCCCTCCTGTTAATCTCTCATATGAGTTCTAACAACGTGCATCTCTTAGTCAGTTGCTTAAGTAATCTATAATTAAATACAAACTGCCGCTCTCTCCAGCTAACAATCCAACTACAATCAAGACTAAACTTAACCACTGCTCCAAGAGACAATCTCCGCAACAATACCCACAAACCAGTATGCCCAAAATTCTCTACGAAACGTCTTTCTATACGAGGTAACTCAAATTCAAATTCAAATTCAAATTTAAAAAAGTAACCGAAAAAGTAACTAAGTTATTTTTTTTTATGCTGCCACTCCGTGAAAAATGCAACGGTTTTGTCAACCCAGGGCCCACGGGGGAATATCCCCAGGGACCACGGGGGAATATCCCCAGGCCCACGGGGGAATATCCCCAGGCCCACGGGGGAATATCCCCAGGCCCACGGGGGAATATCCCCAGGCCCACGGGGGAATATCCCCAGGCCACGGGGGAAATATCCCCAGGCCCACGGGGGAATATCCCCAGGCCACGGGGGAATATCCCCAGGCCACGGGGGAATATCCCCAGGCCCACGGGGGAATATCCCCAGGCCCACGGGGGAATATCCCCAGGCCACGGGGGAAATATCCCCAGGCCCACGGGGGAATATCCCCAGGCCACGGGGGAATATCCCCAGGCCACGGGGGAATATCCCCAGGCCCACAGGGAAATATCCCCAGGCCCACGGGGGAATATCCCCAGGCCACGGGGGAATATCCCCAGGCCACGGGGGACTATCCCCAGGCCCACAGGGAAATATCCCCAGGCCCACAGGGAAATATCCCCAGGCTCACAGGGAAATATCCCCAGGCCCACAGGGAAATATCCCCAGGGCCACGGGGGACTATCCCCAGGCCACGGGGGAATATCCCCAGGCGGGCTGCATAAGTGACACATGATTGATAGGTTGGTCAATATTGAT
>NC_091160.1:34682409-34697409 GCF_040958095.1 Procambarus clarkii | reverse complement strand
TTGTACCAGGCACTGGGATTGTACCAGGCACTAGGATTGTACCAGGCACTGAGATTGTACCAGGCACTGGGATTGTACCAGGCACTGGGATTGTACCAGGCACTGGGATTGTACCAGGCACTGAGATTGTACCAGGCACTGGGATTGTACCAGGCACTGAGATTGTACCAGGCACTGAGATTGTACCAGGCACTGGGATTGTACCAGGCACTGGGATTGTACCATTCCCGCTCAAACGGGCCCCACAGTGTTCAAATTTTGTACCTAGAGTGACCCATAAAGACCTTATGAATACCGGCCACGGTCACTCAAGATTGCGACGCGACGCAGACACGTACGGCACAGGTACGGAACAGGTTGTGGAGTGTCTTGACATGTTTCGTTATCCTCAGTTTTAACTCCGGTGCCGCCCTGGAGGCCTCCAGGCCCCCCCCCCCCTTCCTCTGTGTCTCCGCCTAAATCAATTTCGTTAAAGGTGAGAAGGTGAAGCTCTCCTGAAATTTCCACTATTGAAATAGTCTAGTTTACGACTATTGAGCTGAGGGATCCACAAGCTTACTGATGAAAGGAAGAGAATTGTTATAGTGTTAGTAGTGTGTGTGTGTGTGTGTGTGTGTGTGTGTGTGTGTGTGTGTGTGTGTGTGTGTGTGTGTGTGTGTGTGTGTGTTAGAGAGAAATACATGGAGTAGATACGATGAAGAAAAACAGGTCGGGAGTCGGTGCATTAGACAACCGACGGTTAGAAAGGCGGGGTCCAAGAGCTAGCAGCTCGATCAAGCAGGCAGAAATAGTAAATACACACACACACACACACACACACACACACACACACACACATACACACACACACACACACACACACACACACACACACACACACACACACACACATACACACACACATCCTGGAGTATGCGGCCCCAGCATGGAGCCCGTACCTTATCAAGCACAAGACGAAGCTGGAAAAAGTTCAAAGGTATACTTCTAGACTAGTCCCAGAACTAAGAGGCATGAGTTATGAGGAAAGGCTGCGGGAACTGCAACTTACGTCGCTGGAAGACAGAAGAGCTCAGGGAGACATGATCACCGCATACAAAATTCTTGGGGAAATTGACAGGGGTAAACAAGGATAAACTATTCAACACTGGTGGGACGCGAACAAGGGGACACAGGTGGAAACTGAGTACCCACATGAGCCACAGAGACGTTAGAAGGAACTTTTTCAGTGTCAGAGTAGTTAACGGATGGAATGCATTAGGCAGTAATGTGGTGGAGGCTGACTCCATACACAGTTTCAAATGTAGATATGATAGAGCCCAGTAGGCTCAGGAACCTGTACACCTGTTGATTGACAGTTGAGAGGCGGGACCAAAGAGCCAGAGCTCAACCCCCGCAAACAGAACTAGGTGAGTACAGCATCTCCCCCCCCCACCTACACACAGAGAGCTCCGACCTTCCTACACTTTCACAATTATTCACACAACAGATGTCTGGTTGATAAGAGATAACATGAGAGGGACGCAGGCGGTCAGCCAGCCCCACAACCTTGCTCCCAGGACTGACTTAGGTGTTGTGAGAGAGAGAGAGAGAGAGAGAGAGAGAGAGAGAGAGAGAGAGAGAGGAGGAGCGATTAGGCAACTTCCAGATTAAGTTACGGCCCCCTTGATTACCAGTGAACCCCCCCCCCCCTTACCAGTTAGCTGAAGGGATATATATATATATATATATATATATTCACAGCGGTCTTAGAGCAAAACAGAAGGACGTGACCCGTCAAACTATTGTGTCTAGCCCCGAAACTCTCCCTGCAACGCCTCATTTTAGAGCCTGACTCTACCTGTAATTCACTTGGGCTCTATGAGCCTGGAACCCTGGCCCCAACGTGTGTGAGGCCGAAGCTCTACCGACCGGAGCTCACTCTACATATTCCTCTTAAAACACTAGTTGAGCAGAACAGAACGAATCAAAGCTCTATGAAAAAAGAGAGCTCTATGAACAAAGAGATCTCTATCAACAAAGAAAGCTCTATGAACAAAGAGAGCTCTATAAACAATCAAAGCTCTATGAACAAGATAAACCTATATGAACAAACAAAGCCTCTATTAAAAAAAAAAAACTATTCTAAACAAATCTCTATGAACAAGGAAACCTCCGTAAACAAAGAAAGAGCTGAAGTAGAATAATGCCTTAACCCGGCGCCATCTTCACAAACACGAACAAACACTAAACCAACACGTCAAGAATATATAAATTAAGACGTCCAGTAATTCAAAACCCCCAACCTACACATATGAGACGAAACCTTTACATCTTCCCTCAATCATGTTGCCTGTCTTCGCGTCAATTGAACCCGCGTTCATGCGCTCCGAAGCACTATACAAGGTTGTTTACATCAATAACAACCCTGGGTGTGTGTAGTTTTACAAACTCGTAAACTGTTAGTAAATGTAAAACAAAGCCCCCACCATGATTAAGGAAAGATGTAGGGGTTTCGTTAAGTGTAAATGCTTGGTGGATCCGGGGCTATTGTAGTCACGTTATTGTGAATCAAAAACCCCGAAACTTCAAGACATTTCATGTTCTTAGTTTCACATGGACCAGAAACTGTCAAGAAAATGTCAGAGGTGGTGTAATTTCAGACTCTGACTTGATGATAACAAATATATCTAGAGGCAACCAACATTGTTTCACAGGGTAGAGGACCCCAGCGGATACTTTCAAAGGGTAGAGGACCCCAGCGGATACCTTCACAGGGTAGAGGACCCCACCGTATACCTTCACAGGGAAGAGGACCCCACCGGATACCTTCACAGGGTAGAGGACCCCACCGTATACCTTCACAGGGTAGAGGACCCCACCGGATACCTTCACAGGGTAGAGGACCCCACCGTATACCTTCACAGGGTAGAGGACCCCACCGGATACCTTCACAGGGTAGAGGACCCCACCGGATACCTTCACAGGGTAGAGGACCCCACCGGATACCTTCACAGGGAAGAGGACCCCACCGGATACCTTCACAGGGTAGAGGACCCCACCGGATACCTTCACAGGGTAGAGGACCCCACCGGATACCTTCACAGGGTAGAGGACCGCACCGGATACCTTCACAGGGTAGAGGACCCCACCGGATACCTTCACAGGGTAGAGGACCCCACCGGATACCTTCACAGGGTAGAGGACCCCACCGGATACCTTCACAGGGAAGAGGACCCCACCGGATACCTTCACAGGGTAGAGGACCCCACCGGATACCTTCACAGGGTAGAGGACCCCACCGGATACCTTCACAGGGTAGAGGACCCCACCGGATACCTTCACAGGGTAGAGGACCCCACCGGATACCTTCACAGGGTAGAGGACCCCACCGGATACCTTCACAGGGTAGAGGACCCCACCGGATACCTTCACAGGGTAGAGGACCCCACCAAACACCTCCGGATCACTGGAACAGTTGGTCAGCGTGCGGTAATCCTTCCCTCCCGGCGTCCAGGCCATATAAAACAGCCGCTTTCTCTTAAACGAACAATATATTACACGTCACAACTTCGGGGTCTCGAACTTTACGGTTGATAATGAAAATGATTTTTGTCTTGCAAACAACGCAACACGCGTCTAATTAGCCGGCCGCCTCCAATCGTATTTCTAAAGTCTGTGTTCGCTGGCTGGTTTAATGGCTGCCGGGGGAGGGAGGGGGGGGGGAGGGGGGGTGGAATTCAAGAACAAACACAGATTACGTGTCTTAATCCTTAGAGGGGTAATTATACATTGAGGAATGCAATAGCTCGTTTATCTAACGATAACCAACCACCCCAAGGGGAGCCGGTCGGCCGAGCGGACACCACGCTGGACTTGTAATCCTGTGGTCCCGGGTTCGATCCCAGTCGCCGGAGAGAAGCAATGGGCAGAATTTCTTTCACCCTATGCCCCTGTTACCTAGCAGTAAAATAGGTACCTGGGTGTTAGTCAGCTGTTACGGGCTGCTTCCTGGGGGTGGAGGTCTGGTCGAAGACCGGGCCGCGGGGACACTAAAGCCCCGAAATCATCTCAAGATAACCTCAAGATAACCCTAAGCTGTGTGGGGGTGTAGTTAGCGCACCCCGCGACGCTAAGCTATGATAACAAGATAGATCACCTTAAGGGTCAGAATATATAATAAAAATAATACTAAAATAACCCTTTGCAACGAGGTAAATCAGGGTTAAGGGTCGTACCCCTAACTACACCACTTCCAGCCTATTTCATAACATCCTCATTAAGCCTAACCCCCCCCCCCCGCCCTGATGTTCCCAGCCGGATGCTGGAAGCTTAGAGATGTTATCCCACGTGACAAGCCTCAATCCTCATTCATTTCGTTCTGTTACGGTGGCTGAGCGTCTTGAGTTATGGGATCTGATGAAGCTTGAGAATAATGTCTTTGTGTACAATTTTAACGTCACTCTCTCCATTTCTTCCGTCTGTCTCTCACTCTCGTAAGTTAGAGCCTTCCATCATGCAGAAATAAGAAAACAAAGTCTTTCACCAAATAGTTTCAACTGTTCTTGTATAACTGTGACTTTGAGAACGGTAACCTGTCTGGCGGAGGTAGCTAGGCCTGAGACAGAGACTTACCCATAACCTATAACCAACAAACTCTTACCTATAACCTATAACCAGCAAACTCTTACCCATAACCTATAACCAACAAACTCTTACCCATAACCTATAACCAGCAAACTCTTACCCATAACCTCCTGCAAATATTGTATATTTACCTATTTACGTAGACTACTTTACCGACTACTGCTCCAGCCTTATTAACGATGGGGTCGTAGCGATTGGGCACGTCTAAAGGTTTAGATACTCGTAAGAGAAATGTTTGTGTAGGTCTATTTTCAAGTGTATAAAGTGGAGGTGTATAAAGTTCACATGGAACGAGGACTGTGACGTCAGACCAACACCCACCAATCAGGAGGCAGGTGGGTGGGGGGGGCTCTCCAGCAATGACGTCACCCAGCGCATCGCTCATTGGTCGAATAATCCACTTATCAACCAATCAGAATGCACCTCAGTGTCACACACACACACACACACACACACACACACACACACACACACACACACACACACACACACACACACACACACACACACACACGTGATTCGACTCCAAAACAGGAACCGGTGTCTCCAAGCCCCGAACGACGGCCATCATTTTAGCTTTTTGGGTCATAAATACCCATTTTATTACAAATAAAACACAGGGATCCCCTGGTTGGTGTGAGGGGCACGTCCCTGAGGGCTCTTGGTGGTCCCTCTAAGTCCCTAAGGGCTCTTGTTGGTCCCTCTAAGTCCCTAAGGGCTTTTGGTGGTCCCTCTAAGTCCCTAAGGGCTCTTGTTGGTCCCTCTAAGTCCCTGAGGGCTCTTGTTGGTCCCTCTAAGTCCCTAAGGGCTCTTGTTGGTCCCTCTAAGCCCCTAAGGGCTTTTGGTGGTCCCTCTAAGTCCCTAAGGGCTCTTGGTAGTTCCTCTAAGTCCCTAAGGGCTCTTGGTGGTCCCTCTAAGTCCCTAAGGGCTCTTGGCGGTCTCTCTAAGTCCCTAAGGGCTCTTGGCGGTCCCCTCTAAGTCCCTAAGGACTCTTGGCGGTCCCTCTAAGTCCCTAAGGGCTCTTGGTGGTTCCTCTAAGTCCCTAAGGGCTCTTGGTGGTCTCTCTAAGTCCCTAAGGGTTCTTGGCGGTCTCTCTAAGTCCCTAAGGGCTCTTGGCGGTCCCCTCTAAGTCCCTAAGGGCTCTTGGCGGTCCCCTCTAAGTCCCTAAGGGCTCTTGGTAGTTCCTCTAAGTCCCTAAGGGCTCTTGGTGGTCCCTCTAAGTCCCTAAGGGCTCTTGGTGGTCCCTCTAAGTCCCTAAGGGCTCTTGGTGGTCTCTCTAAGTCCCTAAGGGCTCTTGGCGGTCCCCTCTAAGTCCCTAAGGGCTCTTGGTGGTCCCCTCTAAGTCCCTAACGGCTCTCAGCGGTCCCTCTAAGTCCCTAAGGGCTCTTGGCGGTCTCCTCTAAGTCCCTAAGGGCTCTCAGCGGTCCCTCTAAGTCCCTAAGGGCTCTTGGTGGTCCCTCTAAGTCCCTAAGGGCCGCTGGCAAGCCTATTGACCCCTCAGGTCTTAGTCAAATATTATTACTGTCATTTTGGTGTCATTATCTTTTATCTCGTAGTAAGTAGCGGACAGCACGCTGGACTTGTGATCCTGTGGTCCCGGGTTCGATCCCAGGCGCCGGCGAGAAACAATTGGCAGAGTTTCTTTCACCCTATGCCCCCTGTTACCTAGCAGTAAAATAGGTACCTGGGTGTTAGTCAGCTGTCACGTGCTGCTTCCTGGGGGGATGGAGGCCTGGTCGAGGACCGGGTCGCGGGGACACTAAAGCCCCGAAATCATCTCAAGATAACCTCAAGATGCGTGATAGACCGGTCCACCCTGGGAGATAGACTCCAGGGGGGGGGGGTATATTATACGTTATATGCCTGAAATATCTGGCTCGCTAACTGGGACGTTTGGGCTTGCTATACTCTGCTAATATACTATGGCTCAGAGTTATGGACCTGGCTTCGATATATGGGCATAATAATATACTCTATGAGTATATTATTATGTAATAGGTACCTGGGTGTTAGTCAGCTGTCACGGGCTGCTTCCTGGGGGTGGAGGCCTGATCGAGGACCGGGCCGCGGGGACACTAAAGCCCCGAAATCATCTCAAGATAACTCAAGATAAGATGAGCATATACGCTAGCATTATACGCTAGGATTATACGCAAGGATTATACGCAAGGATTATAGCCTATGTTATGCTTGAATTATAAGTGAGCGGCTTATTTGAATACAATTTTAAGATAAAAATCCTGTTGGGCGGGAAATTTCGGGTCGAGCCAATATTTATACTTGGGCGGTAAAGCTTGCTATATTTTTAGGCTGATATAACCACTACAATATAACCAATATGCCTAAAAAAGTATAATAGGCGATGGCCAAGCTGGATACATCATTGAATGATGTTAATATACTGCATATCAGTCAAGCTTAGCTTAATCTGGCCTAGCCTAGCAATCAAGAGGCCTGGGGTCAGATTCACGAAAGCACTTACGCAAACACATACGAACCTGTACATCTTTTCTCAATCTTTGGCGGCTTTGTTTACAATTATTAAACAGTTAATGAGCTCCGAAGCACCAGGAGGCTGTTTATATCAATAACAACAGCTGATTGGCAAGTTTTCATGTTTGTAAACTGTTTAATAAATGTAACCAAAGCCGTCAAAGATTGAGGAAAGATGTACACTTTCGTAAGTGCTTGCGTAAGTGCTTTCGTGAATCTGGCCCTTGATCTTTGGTAAGCCTACACCATCCGGTCATTAAGATATTATAACCACCTCGTATAACTGTCAAATTTAACTTTGACAGTTAAAAAATCAGCAATGAGAAAGCCTAGCGGAGCGGAAATTGAAATTGAAATCAGTTTATTGGGGTAAAATACAAAGGGAATGAAGTGGTTCATTCTCATATCGTTAGGCATCTCTTGGTCATTCATCTTGCGTGACAGGAAGACTAGGGGTGGTCACCTGGGATGGAAGAGGTCACGGCCCAGACAATGGCCTGGGGGTGGGATGGGCGGCCATGTTGTGGCTTACTGGTGATCCCTCTGGATATTCTAGAGCCGTGGCTGGCCGGCTCACACTGTCTCTCTCTCTCTCTCACACCTTCGCATCCCTCTAAAAAGATGTATTTCATATACGTATATTTCAGTGTTTATCGAACAGTGTCTACAGGGGAGAGAGAGAGAGAGAGAGAGAGAGAGAGAGAGAGAGAGAGAGAGAGAGAGAGAGAGAGAGAGAGAGAGAGAGAGAGAGAGAGAGAGAGAGAGAGAGAGAGAGAGAGAGAGAGAGAGACAGACAGACAGACAGACAGACAGACAGACAGACAGACAGACAGACAGACAGACAGACAGACAGACAGACACAGAGAGAGAGAGTGTACCCATGTGTCCCAGTGGGTGAACAGACACCACGGTGAAAAAAAACTGACCACAAAACCATTTGTTAGTCTTGAATACAAATGGAACCCAAGTCAGTTTACTGCGGATCCCGATCGCTCTCCATAATATGTGTATATGTCTGTACGTGTGTGCGTGCGTATGTGTGTACGTACGCGCGTACCTGCATGCATATATGTGTGCGTACATGTGTGTATATATATGTGTATGTTCACCCATTTTAACCCCATTCTTTTACCATTCATTCCATTCAATAAAAAAAATTCCACAGCCGACCGTTTTAACTTGGTTAGCCAGAGAAAAAATTGTTTTTGTTTGATATAAATGACGAGATTTGATTCCCTGACAATACCATTTGAGAGAGCACAGTTTTGTGTATATATATATATATATATATATATATATATATATATATATATATATATATATATATATATATATATATATATATATATATATATATATATATGTCGGTATATATGTCGTACCTAATAGCCAGAACGCACTTCTCAGCCTACTATGCAAGGCCCGATTTGCCTAATAAGCCAAGTTTTCATGAATTAATTGTTTTTCGACTACCTAACCTACCTAACCTAACCTAACCTAACGTTTTCGGCTACCTAACCTAACCTAACCTATAAAGATAGGTTAGGTTAGGTTAGGTAGGGTTGGTTAGGTTCAGTCATATATCTACGTTAATTTTAACTCCAATAAAAAAAATTGACCTCATACATAATGAAATGGGTAGCTTTATCATTTCATAAGAAAAAAATTAGAGAAAATATATTAATTCAGGAAAACTCGGCTTATTAGGCAAATCGGGCCTTGAATAGTAGGCTGAGAAGTGCGTTCTGGCTACTAGGTACGACATATATATATATATATATATATATATATATATATATATATATATATATATATATATATATATATATATATATATATATATATATATATATATATATACACCAATATACAGGGAGAACTGGCCACACTGCAGGTGTGTATGTGTGTGTGTATTTGTGTGTCTGTTGAATCCAGCTATTAGCTCTTGGACCCCGCCTTTCTATATCTTGAGGTTATCTTGAGATCATTTCGGGGCTTTAGTGTCCCCGCGGCCCGGTCCTCGACCAGGCTTCCACCCCCCAGGAAGCAGCCCGTGACAGCTGACTAACACCCAGGTACCTATTTTACTGCTAGGTAACAGGGGGCATAGGGTGAAAGAAACTCTGCAAATTGTTTCTCGCCGCGCCCGGGATCGAACCCAAGACCACAGGATCACAAGTCCAGCGTGCTGTCCGCTCGGCCGACCAGCTCTCTTCTAACGGACATATATTTCCTCTATTATGTCTACTACATATATGTCTCTCTAACACACACATATATACACACGCACACATCTCCAGGAAGCAGCCCGTGGCCGCTGTTTAATTCCCAGGTACCTATTTACTGCTAGGTGAACAGGAACACCAGGGTTAAAGGTAATCTGCCCATTTGTTTCCGCCTCCGCCGGGAATAGAACCCGGTCCCTTAGGATTACGCCACCAGAACGCTGTCCACTCAGCCCCAAGCCCCCACGGGTGTGTATATATGAACACTAACATGAACACTGAACAAAAAAATCCCTTAACACATTATTCTGAACAAACTTAATACCATCTTTAAATAACGTTTAGCACCTAGTCTGAAAATGAACGAAACTTTTTGGTAATATGTAACAAATTGAGGGAGAAAAAGAAACGAATAAAATCTACAAATTGATATGTTATGATATCTGCTGATGATATCACACCGGAAGATGGCAATTTGAAATTCAAATTCAAATTTGAAATTCAAATTCAAATTTGAAATTCAAATTTAATCACGCAGGATGAAGCCTCACCGCAGTGCCGCCCGGGGCTCTTCCAACTGCTACAACGGCGCTCAAATAACGTACTAACTTGCCCGAACCTAACCAAACCGTGGCCCCACGCATAGAAAACGGAACATCACTTGCCCGTCCTGTCTCCATGTGAATTATTTTGGAGTCATGTGTATTGTTACTGCGTCATATATGACAGTTTTGGAGTCATGTGTATTGTTAATATGTCATATATGACAGTTTTGGAGTCATGTGTATTGTTACTGCGTCATATATGGCAGTTTTGGAGTCATGTGTCTCGTTACTGCGTCATATATGACAGTTTTGGAGTCATGTGTATTGTTACTGCGTCATATAACAGTTTTGGAGTCATGTGTATTGTTAATGTGTCATATATGACAGTTTTGGAGTCATGTGTATTGCTACTGCGTCATATATGGCAGTTTTGGAGTCATGTGTCTCGTTACTGCGTCATATATGGCAGTTTTGGAGTCATGTGTCTCGTTACTGCGTCATATATGACAGTTTTGGAGTCATGTGTCTCGTTACTGTGTCATATATGCAGTTTTGGAGTCATGTGTATTGTTAATGTGTCATATATGACAGTTTTGGAGTCATGTGTCTCGTTACTGTGTCATATATGCAGTTTTGGAGTCATGTGTATTGTTAATGTGTCATATATGACAGTTTTGGAGTCACATATATTGTTCATTTTGAGTCTTGTGTTGAACATCTTTAGTCTATCGTGTTCACATTGAACTTACGATGTTCACATTGAACTTACGATGTTCACATTGAACTTACGATGTTCACATTGAACTTACGACGTTCACATTGAACTTACGATGTTCACATTGAACTTACGACGTTCACATTGAACTTACGACGTCCACATTGAACTTACGACCTTCACATTGAACTTACGACGTCCACATTGAACTTACGACGTCCACATTGAACTTACGATGTTCACATTGAGTCATAGTCACGTTCAACAGGAATCTTATGACCGGCAAACAACCTCCTGACAATCATTCAAACGACCGGACTTAACTACCACAGAAAGGGGGGGGGGGTTTGGTAATTAGAGCAATTATAGAGCTCCCACCGCCTCGTTACAAGATTACCTCCTAAAGACAACTACCCCCTCCCCCCCCCCCCGCCCCCCCCCCCCACCACCGCCTCCAAGATTGCATAATTGCTATCTTATCAGACCACCTTTCCTTAATTTCCTGTTTGGCTATCGAGCGGAATCTTTTAACAAGGATTTGGATTTATTCAAATTTTCTCGCTGGCCGGCGGCCATTGGACCTTTGAGGTAGTTATCATTCTCGGTCATTTAAAAAAAGGTACACAGAAGCATAAGGCGCCTTTTTGCCGCTCCAGGATGCTCAGTGGAGCATGGGGATGTATTATGGTGTATTCCATACAACTTAAGTCCATCAGGTCCAGGCCCTGGTCCCTGTGGCTCAGTCGTCTATGCCTTGGACTCGTAATCAAGGGACCCGGGTTCAATTCCCCCCCCCCCCAAGAGGCGGAAACAGTTAGCAATCCCGTTGATCTGGGATTAGATCAACGTAGGCTACAGGAATGAATAAACTCTAACTCGGACATAATTGAAAATATTCTCGGTGGAGTTATCACGATTGTACCGTGATTGTACCTTGATTGTATCGTGATTGTACCGTGATTGTACCTTGATTGTACCGTGATTGTACCTTGATTGTACCGTGATTGTACCTTGATTGTACCGTGATTGTACCTTGATTGTACCTTGATTGTACCGTGATTGTACCTTGATTGTACCGTGATTGTACCTTGATTGTACCGTGATTGTACCGTGATTGTACTGTGATTGTACCGTGATTGTACCTTGATTGTACCTTGATTGTACCTTGATTGTACCTTGATTGTAACGTGAATGTACCTTGATTGTACCGTGATTGTACCGTGATTGTACCGTGATTGTACCTTGATTGTACCTTGATTGTACCGTGATTGTTCCTTGATTGTACCGTGAATGTACCTTGATTGTACCGTGATTGTACCGTGATTGTACCTTGACTGTACCTTGATTGTACCTTGATTGTACCGTGATTGGGTACCTTGATTGGGTACCTTTGCGTCGGGATTCGCTGGACAATGTCAGGCGCTATATATATATATATATATATATATATATATATATATATATATATATATATATATATATATATATATTGAATCTGTTTATATATTTTTCATCTATCCATATATATATTTTTCCCCTATATATTTATATATATTTTTTCCTGTGATTTCATCTAATTTTGTTCATTTGGACGCGACGCACAGATCAATATGGCTGTGTGTGTTGGCCGGGGGACTCGTAGCGAACGACCTCGTTACGTGTAATGACCACTTTCGGTAAATATACACACACACGTGGCTCCCCAAAATCCAGCGTTGGAATCTGCGAGGTTAGGGTGTGTGTGTGTGTGTGTGTGTGTGGGGTGTGTGTGTGTGTGTGTGGGGTGTGTGTGTGTGTGTGTGTGTGTGTGTGTGTGTGTGTGTGTGTGTGTGTGTGTGTGTGGGGTGTGTGTGTGTGGGGTGTGTGTGTGTGTGTGTGGGGGGGGTGTGTGTGTGTGGGGTGTGTGTGTGTGTGTGTGTGTGGGGTGTGTGTGTGTGTGTGTGTGTGTGTGTGTGTGTGTGTGTGTGAGTGTGTGTGTGTGTGTGTGTAGGTGTCGGGGGAGGAGGTTGTGATCACCTGGGCTGTGATGGGTCCAGTTATGCACCAGCTTCTCAGAGGCGTCCATAAACAATTTACAGAACATATTCCCAGGAAGAGTCGGTGAAACAAGCCGTTGCGTACGCAGTTACGGCCGACACACTGCGTCACGCTCTGACACAAGGTCCCAGGCTGCGTCACGCTCTGACACAAGGTCCCAGGCTGCGTCACGCTCTGACACAAGGTCCCAGGCTGCGTCACGCTCTGACACAAGGTCCCAGGCTGCGTCACGCTCTGACACAAGGTCCCAGGCTGCGTCACGCTCTGACACAAGGTCCCAGGCTGCGTCACGCTCTGACACAAGGTCCCAGGCTGCGTCACGCTCTGACACAAGGTCCCAGGCTGCGTCACGCTCTGACACAAGGTCCCAGGCTGCGTCACGCTCTGACACAAGGTCCCAGGCTGCGTCACGCTCTGACACAAGGTCCCAGGCTGCGTCACGCAACTTGTGAGAGCCATAGTGACTCTGCAAGGTGGATATGGCAACACTGAGCAACAATATGGCAACTATCATTAAATCTCAAACTGCAAATCTTATTATAGCTATATAGAGATGCCTAGTATAGCTATATAGAGATGCCTAGTATAGCTATATAGAGATGTTTAGTATAGCTATATAGAGATGCTTACTATAGCTATATAGAAATGCCTAGTATAGCTATATAGAGATGTTTAGTATAGCTATATAGAGATGCTTACTATAGCTATATAGAAATGCCTAGTATAGCTATATAGAGATGCCTAGTATAGTTATATTGAGATGCTTACTATAGCTATATAGAGATGCTTAGTATAGCTATATAGAGATGCTTACTATAGCTATATAGAGCTGCTTAGTATAGCTATATAGAGATGCCTAGTATAGCTATATAGAGATGCTTAGAACAGCTATATAGAGATGCCTAGTATAGTTATATAGAGATGCCTAGTATAGTTATATAGAGATGCTTAATATAGCTATACAGAGCAGGTCCGTTCTTGGGGTCTGGGGCCAGATTCACGAAAGCAGTTACGCAAACACATACGAACCTGTACATCTGTTCTCAATCTTTGGCGGCTTTGTTTACAATTATTAAACAGTTCATGAGCTCCTAGGCACCAGGAGGCTGTTTATAACAATAACAACAGTTGATTGGCAAGTTTTCATGCTTGTAAACTGTTTAATGTAACCAAAGCCGTCAAAGATTGAGGGAAAGATGTACATGTTCGTAAGTGCTCGCGTAACTGCTTCGTGAATCTGGCCCCAGCTGTTTATTAGGCTAGAGAGGTTATCTTGAGGTTATCTTGAGATGATTTCGGAGCTTTTAGTGTCCCCGCGGCCCGGTCCTCGACCAGGCCTCCACCCTCAGGAAGCAGCCCGTGACAGCTGACTAACACCCAGGTACCTATTTTACTGCTAGGTAATAGACTCCCGAAGCCACGCCCACAAGTATAAACGCCTGGTAAAAAATATAAGGTAAATGAAAACAAAAGAGGATCAATATAATAGTATTAACCTAATACATGTACCAGACACTCCACCACACCCTCGCTCGTAACAACAGCAGCAGCTAAACGAGCCTCATACATAACTACAAGGCTGAGAGAACAATAATACATTATAATACAAGAAATACAAGAATTTGAACTACAGAAGTGACGGAAAAGATAGAGCGAGGGAGGATGTATTGTTAATGTATTCGAGGTCAGGAGCAGGAGGGTTCAAGGTGTTGTATCGTTAGAACAACAGCATTCATACGGGATCACCATAGCCCGTGCTACTTGGAACTTTGTAGCACGGGCTATTTGGAACATTATCTAACACAGTGCATAGTTACAGCCACAACAGACCACTGGAACATTATCTAACACAGTGCACAGTTACAGCCACAACAGATCACTGGAACATTATCTAACACAGTGCACAGTTACAACCACAACAGACCACTGGAACATTATCTAACACAATGCACAGTTACAACCACAACAGACCACTGGAACATTACCTAACGCATTATTATTAGGGGAAACCGCCAAGCCATTAGGATTATATAGCCCTGGGAAGGGGTCAGGATAAGGATTTGGGATGGGACGGTGGGAAAGGAATGGTGCCCAATCACTTGAACGGTCAGGGATTGATCATTCACAGCATAACTTATAAACAAAGCAGTTTAAAGCACTGCAATCACCTTCTGTGGTTAATTATTCAATAAATCACTGAACTATATGCTTAACAGATCTCTCACTCTGTCCATGGAGGACAGGAGAAAATGTATATATGCTGGTTAGCATTGTAAATGTCTGGCCACGTCTGTGGTAGAAAAAAAATAATGAAAAAAACTGCCTAATGCATTCGAGCTGTTAATGTATGTGTGTACTCACC
>NC_091160.1:34672409-34677409 GCF_040958095.1 Procambarus clarkii | reverse complement strand
CACGTGTGTGGTATAACGTAAGTTTTCAGTGCTGTTATACACCCCGATTCAACGTATACTTGTATTACTGACGTGTGTATGTGTGTGTGTGTGTGTGTGTGTGTGTGTGTGTGTGTGTGTGTGTGTGTGTGTGTGTGTGTGTGTGTGTGTGTGTGTGTGTGTGTGTATGTGTGTGTGTGTGTGTATGTGTGTGTGTGTGTGTGTGTGTGTGTGTGTGTATGTGTGTGTGTGTGTGTGTATGTGTGTGTGTGTGTATGTGTGTGTGTGTGTGTGTGTGTGTGTGTGTGTGTGTGTGTGTGTGTGTGTGTGTGTGTGTGTGTGTGTGTATGTGTGTGTGTGTGTGTGTGTGTATGTGTGTGTGTGTGTGTGTGTGTGTGTGTGTGTGTGTGTGTATGTGTGTGTGTGTGTATGTGTGTGTGTGTGTGTGTGTGTGTGTGTGTGTGTGTGTGTGTGTGTGTGTGTGTGTGTGTGTGTGTGTGTTTACTAGTTGTGTTTTTTTTTTGCGGGGGTTGAGCTTTGCTCTTTCGGCCCGCCTCTCAACTGTCAATCAACTGTTTACTAACTACTAACTTACTAACTACATTTTTTTTTTTTTTTCCCATACCACACACACACACACACACACACCAGGAAGCAGCCCGTGACAGCTGACTAACTCCCAGGTACCTATTTACTGCTAGGTAACAGGGGCACTTAGGGTGAAAGAAACTTTGCCCATTTGTTTCTGCCTCGTGCGGGAATCGAACCCGCGCCACAGAATTACGAGTCCTGCGCGCTATCCACCAGGCTACGAGGCCCCTTCCACCAGGCTACGAGGCCCCTCCCCCCCCCCCTGACTGTGTGTGTGTGTGTGTGTGTGTGTGTGTGTGTGTGTGTGTGTGTGTGTGTGTGTGTGTGTGTGTGTGTGTGTGTGTGTGTGTGTGTGTTTGTGTGTGACCACATACCCACCCAGTTATTAGCCCGACCCAACGGTGTTTCACTTAACGAGCGATTCGCCCGTTACCGCAAAGCCCCGCTAATGGTCGGCGCGTTTCAGTGAACTAAAGCGTTGTTTAGAGAGATACTTACGTGTATGGTGTATTCTGTGTATAAACTTCACCCAGAGTGTTACACCTTGTTATACACATGTATATGTGTCTCTCCTGCAGTGGTGCCACATCCACCAAGGGTCCTCACCTGCAGTGGTGCCACATCCACCAATGGTCCTCACCTGCAGTGGTGCCACATCCACCAAGGGTCCTCAGCTGGAAACAGCAGAGTGGAAAGAGAGAGAGAGAGAGAGAGAGAGAGAGAGAGAGAGAGAGAGAGAGAGAGAGAGAGAGAGAGAGAGAGAGAGAGAGAGAGAGAGAGAGAGAGAGAGAGAGAGAGACAGAGACAGAGAGAGAGACAGAGACAGAGACAGAGACAGAGAGAGACAGAGAGAGACAGAGAGAGACAGAGACAGAGACAGAGACAGAGACAGAGAGAGAGAGAGAGAGAGAGAGAGAGAGAGAGAGAGAGAGAGAGAGAGAGAGAGAGAGAGAGAGAGAGAGAGAGAGAGAGAGAGAGAGGTCACTCGTGGAGTACCGCAAGGGTCGAGTCTTGTACCGTACTGGTTCTAATATATGTCAGTAACCTGATAGAGAAGACTGGTTCCCTTCATAACAATGTTTGCAGAAGATACAAGACTGGTGAGAAGAGTCCGGTCAGAGATAAAGTATGATGCATTGCAAAGGGATTGGGACCCACACTACAGAAGTGGTCTGAAACGGCTGCTAGAATTTAACTCAGACAAATGCAAAGTTATGAGGATTGGAACAGGAGTGTGAAGACCTGTACAGCAGTATAGGATGAAGGGAAGACAGATTCTCCAATCAGAAAAGGAGAAAGACCTGGGAGTGGACATGACCCCAAATCTGATGCCAACAGCCCACATTAGCAGAATAACAACAGTTACATATGGTATGCTGTTGGGATAATTATCCTATGCATAATGGGAGCCGGTCGGCCGAGCGGACAACACGCCTGACTTGTGATCCTGTGGTCCTGGGTTCGATCCCAGGCGCCGGCGAAAAACAATGGGCAGAGTTTCTTTCACCCTATTCCCCTGTTCTTAAGTTAATTGCCCCTGTTACCTAGCAGTAAAATAGGTACCTGGGTGTTAGTCAGTTGTCACGGGCTGCTTCCTGGGGGTGGAGGCCTGATCGAGGACCGGGCCGCGGGGACACTAAAGCCCCGAAATAATTTCAAGATAACCTTCAAGATTCAAGATGCTGGCCAACATCCGGGTATCCTTTAGAAACTTAGACAAAGGAGCTCCCCGGCCATATATACAACGAAGGTGAGACTCACTCTTGAATATGCAGCCCCAGCATGGAGCCCTTGACTGAAAAGGGACAATGGAAACCTACAAAATGTCTAAAGATATGCAGCAAGACTTGTTCCTGAGCTAAAGTGATTGAGCTATGAGGAAAGACTGAGGGAACTGGACCTTACCACACTGGAGGAAAGGGGAGATAGGAGGGGACATGATAACAACATAAATGATTCTAAGGGAAATTGACACAGTAGACAAAGCAGCGTTGTTCATAGCTAGAAACAGCAGAACAAGGAGTCATAGATGCAAACTCGAAACACAAATGAGTCAAAGAGACATCAAGAAGAAGATTTTATTTATCAACTGCCAATAAAGAAAACAGGTTAGATTTAGAAGTCATTGAAGAAAATTCAACTCAAACCATAAACTTAAATACGATACAAGCGTGAGAAATGAACCACTGCATTAACCCAAGAACGTTCGGAAGGCGGGGGCCAGGAGCCAAGCTCAACCCTACAAGCACACTCAGGTAAATACACACAATTTGTTGTACACATAAGTTGACAAATGGAATGCATTAGGGGGTGATGTGGTGGAGGCTGACTCAATACACAGTTTCAAGTGTAGATATGACAGAGCCCAATAGGCTCAGGAATCTGTACACCTGTTGATTGACGGTTGAGAGGCGGGACCAAAGAGCCAGAGCTCAACCCCCGCAAACACAACTAGGTGAGTACAACTAGGTGAGTACAATCCCTCCACCTCTCAGATCTAATCACGTGATCACCCCCAACGGGGGGCAAGATAGAGCCATAACCCGTAGGCTCCCAGGCATTAGAGGAGATAATCCTGCATAAAATAGTATAGTCTGAAGGATTAATTAACCTTTGGCTTGCATAGTCCAGCTTGTTGAGCCGGAAGTTGCTTTTTCCAACGTCCCTTCACGAGGGAGTCAGCCCTTCTTGTCTTATATTGCAACTATCTTGCAATATATATACATATATGTATAATATATTTCAAAATACATCTCTTCCCGTGTGCTCCTGTATGTGTATATGGTGTCATTGGGGCCGGGAGACCAGGAGCTATAACCTGGATTTCAAAGACCACGATTCCCCCTTCATATGTTCAGCTTTCAGGCCCTCAAGTTCACCTTTCAAACACAATGTCTCGGGTCATGTAGAATGCAAGATTCGACTTTCAGATTAACATGATAAGACTTTCGAACTACTATGTTAAGTTAAGAGGCACTAAAGCACATCTTTTAGACACCAAGGTATGATTTTTCAGACCACAAGGTTCTACTTTCACACCTTCAGGATCAACTTTTAGACTCCAATCTCAACTTTTACTCCCAAAAGTCCAACTTTCAGTCCTTCAAGACCAATTTTCAGACTCCAAGCATCAACTTTCAGTCCGTGAGACCCAACACTGACACGATTAGCCTCAACCACACACACACACACACACACACACACACACACACACACACACACACACACACACACACACACACACACACAAAGTGTACATATGATAGAGCCCAGTAGGCTCAGGAACCTGTACACCAGTTGACTGACAGTTGAGAGGCGGGACCAAAGAGCCAAAGCTCAACCCCCGCAAGCACAAACAGATGCACACACACCATCCAGGCTTACACCACCCCCTACACACACACACTATGTATACTACACACCCTCGAAGATAGATTGCGACTGCTCCATTAGTACACCATTGGGGAGAGGCGCCATCCCACGCTGAGGCGCGAGGAAGTAGCCGTTAATTAACGGTTAAATTTTGGCGCGGAGACTAGGCTTCACGGGCCGTTCTCACGACCGAGTTATCTCCCTCTTTATCTCCGGTTCGTTACGCCTGCACACGCCCCAAGTCCCTCCAGACGTCAATGCTACACTTCCACGTTACACAGACCTGGTAAGGGGTGTCTCTGTGTCCCATGTGACGCAGATTGAGCTCTTGGTCCCCGGCACCAGAAGCAGTCTGGAACGACGACGGCCGCGGGAGACAGACGAGAGTGGAGTATAATATTCCGGGGATGAAGTCAAAATCCCGACTGGATGAAGTCAAAACATGGATTGACTCAGGCAGTGTTGCTCCGCCCTCGTCGTAAGCGGTACAGATGACCGGTAATTTGAATTAATCTAAAAAAATGTCGACATTCGTTGCTGAGACAAGATTTGTATTTAATCTTTTCGTAATATTGTATTATCTGAGAGAGAAAGAGAGAGAGAGAGAGAGAGAGAGAGAGAGAGAGAGAGAGAGAGAGAGAGAGAGAGAGAGAGAGAGAGAGAGAGAGAGAGACAGAGAGAGACAGAGAGAGACAGAGAGAGACAGAGAGACAGAGACAGAGAGACAGAGAGACAGAGACAGAGACAGAGGGAGAGAGAGAGAGAGAGAGAGAGAGAGAGAGAGAGAGAGAGAGAGAGAGAGAGAGAGAGAGAGAGAGAGAGAGAGAGAGAGAGAGAGAGAGAGAGAGAGACAGAGAGAGAGAGAGAGGAGAAGAGCGGATATGGGAAGAGAGAGACATAAGAAAGATAGAGGGAGGGAAAGAGACCCGGGCCCCGCCGGTTACCCCCCATCTGGAATATATATATCTATAAATACAAATGTCTGTCTGTTAAGAGGTGTGAGACCAGACAAAATTGGCGAGGTTCGCCCAATTAGTCCTAGTAATTGGTGCGTGTCC
>NC_091160.1:34462409-34667409 GCF_040958095.1 Procambarus clarkii | reverse complement strand
GAGAGAGAGAGAGAGAGAGAGAGAGAGAGAGAGAGAGAGAGAGAGAGAGAGAGAGAGAGAGAGAGAGTGAGAGAGAGAGAGACAGAGATAGAGACAGACAGAGACAGAGATAGAGACAGACAGACAGAGAGACAGAAGTGTCAGAGAAGCAGTAACCGAGCACCAGGTGGCTAACTGTTCACCAGGGTCGTGTTACAGAGAGAAAAAAACACTATAGCACCTTAAGACTTTCCCCTAAGAAAGGCCAATTAAGCTGTCTCAGCTTGTTAACAGGAGTTTGCATACATAATAAACTACCCTTCTCCCAGTCAATATATTTAAATTGAAATTGAAATAGTTTATATGGACAAATCCACAAGAGCCGTGACGGGGATTCGAACTTGCGTCCGAGAGGTTAATTGGGGTTATAAATATACACACAGGGATGAGGTAGTTCAGGCTGTTCTCACCCCTCGTTCGGTACAACGTGTTCGATACAAGGTTTAAACTTGCTTACCTTAACGGAAGTGTTCAAGTGGCTGGTTGTTTGAGAGGTGCTGGTAGTTAGGGGGTAGTTTGGTCAGTCGTTAACTACCTCGTTCACTGACCGGTAGTTTGGTCAGTCGTTAACTACCTCGTTCACTGACCGGTAGTTTGGTCAGTCGTTAACTACCTCGTTCACTGACCGGTAGTTAGAGGGTAGTTTGGTCAGTCGTTAACTACCTCGTTCACTGACCGGTAGTTAGAGGGTAGTTTGGTCAGTCGTTAACTACCTCGTTCACTGACCGGAACTTAGGGGGGTAGTTTGGTCAGTCGTTAACTACCTCGTTCACTGACCGGTAGTTAGTAGAGGTAGTTAGGTCAGTGGTTAACTACTCTCTCTTCACTAGATGGTTAATATCAGAGTTCCGTATTCAGAAAATGTATTTGGCAATACTTTCTATTATCACATTTAAAAACGTATTTTCATATATATATTTTTTTCCAATTTGTAAAGGAATTACTACCTTGATACACGGTCAGGAGTTTCCGTTGGAATTATATAATTAATAATCAAACTAACACAAGTTATTGCATGATTATTATTTACGCGGCTTGACTAATTGAATAATTATTGCAGGAGGCAAAAACTGCCGCTAATTACGGCGTGCGATGTATTAATTTTATTAATACTCCGTAAACGAGTTAGGTTTAGAGCGCTGGCGAGAGAGAGGGAGACGAGCTCTAGCACGTCCACCTTCCCCGGCGACACTCGCAGCTCTGCCGACCCCCAGACCCTCCTCTCCGGTACGACAACTTATCCCCCAAAGGAGGACCATCCGACAGGTAGCCGTCTCACCGCTGCCAGCCCCACGAGTAAATATTGATCAACTGATCAGATATAATCTCGCCTCTCTTCCCGCACGTGGGAGAGTAATTTTTAAGGGCTTTTAATATGATAATAGTTGTTATTTTGGTACTGGACTGCCTGCGAGGAGCGTAAATAACAGAGTCTCTGGAAGGATGAGCAGTTTCCCGCCAACATGCTTGGCGCCCTCACCTGTTGCGCGCTGCCACGCACACGACAAACAATTTCGGGAATTGATAACGAATATTACAGACAGATTTCCAGCGAAGGGGGGTGTAGGGGGGTGTGGGGGTGGATAGGTGAAGGACAGCCAGGAACATGGCCCTATTTGCATGTGTTGCTCATTGATAGTATCAACTGTATGGAATGTTGCTGGTGCTGAAAAATAAGACGAAGGTTGTTAATTATGGGATGAAGCCTTCTTTTGTCTGGTGGGGGGAGAGAGAGAGAGAGAGAGAGAGAGAGAGAGAGAGAGAGAGACAGAGAGACAGAGAGAGAGAGAGAGAGAGAGAGAGAGAGAGAGAGAGAGAGAGAGAGAGAGAGAGAGAGAGAGAGAGAGAGAGAGAGAGAGAGAGAGAGAAAGAGAGACAGACAGAGAGAGAGAGAGAGAGAGAGAGAGAGAGAGAGAGAGAGAGAGAGAGAGAGAGAGAGAGAGAGAGAGAGAGAGAGAGAGAGAGAGAGAGAGAGACAGAGACAGACAGAGACAGAGACAGAGAGAGACAGAGACAGAGACAGAGAGCGAGAGAGACAGAGACAGAGACAAAGACAGAGAGAGACAGAGACAGAGACAGAGACAGAGACAGAGCGAGAGAGAGAGAGAGAGAGAGAGAGAGAGAGAGAGAGAGAGAGAGAGAGAGAGAGAGAGAGAGAGAGAGAGAGAGAGAGAGAGAGAGAGAGAGAGAGAGAGAGACAGACAGAGACAGAGAGAGTTACCAACGCTAATGAAATCTTATGCCTGATTGGTTGATATCGTTATTTGAACACGCAAGGTAGTTAGCTGGAGTGGTTGTTGATGTAATTGGCTGGTTACATTAGTGAAGCATCTAATTGGCCGAGGTGTCTGCGTGGTGGTAATGATGCAACCGCCATAGACAGGAATGGAAGGGCACTATCAGGGGGGAAAGCACCAAGCCATTACGACTATATAGCACTTGGGCTGGACGGTAGAGCAACGGTCTCGCTTCATGCAGGTCGGCGTTCAATCCCCGACTGTCCATAAGTGGTTGGGGCACCATTCCTTTCCCCCCGTCCCATCCCAAATCCTTATCCTGACCCCTTCCATGCGGCATACAGTCGGAATGGCTTTGGCGCTTCCCTCCAGATAATTAATCCCCTTCGCTGGCATGTCAGTGGTAGTTACAGCGAGAGAAGGGAACTGTCTGCCAGCCAGCAGAGACGAAGAGGGCATCATTCCCGTGGGAACGAGCCCATTAAGGAATGCTTGGTGATGGCAGCACCGGGGAACAAGCGTCTTTTGAGGAAATTCAAGACACTGAAGCATTACAGGGAGGCAGAGTCATCAAGGCTGCCCGACTCTCTCTCACACACTGGAAATTGAAACGAAATGGGCCCATTACTGCGGAGACCGGAGGCTGTAGTTGACGGAATGGGGCAGGAAATAGGCAGGATAGATGAGGCACCAGTAAATGAGAGATGGAACCGGAGCAATGAGAAATACCTGAAATATTTTTAAATACTCACCTAGTTGTGCTTGCGGGGGTTGAGCTCTGGCTCTTTGGTCCCGCCTCTCAACCGTCAATCAACTGGTGTACAGGTTCCTGAGCCTATTGGGCTCTATCATATCTACACTTGAAACTGTGTATGGAGTCAGCCTCCACCACATCACTGCCTAATGCATTCCATTTGTCAACCACTCTGACACTAAAAAAGTTCTTTCTAATATCTCTGTGGCTCATTTGGGCACTCAGTTTCCACCTGTGTCCCCTAGTGCGTGTGCCCCTTGTGTTAAATAGCCTGTCTTTATCTACCCTGTCGATTTCCTTGAGAATCTTGAATGTGGTGATCATGTCCCCCCTAACTCTTCTGTCTTCCAGCGAAGTGAGGTTTAATTCCCGTAGTCTCTCCTCGTAGCTCATACCCCTCTGCTCGGGTACTAGTCTGGTGGCAAACCTTTGAACCTTTTCCAGTTTAGTCTTATCCTTGACTAGATATGGACTCCATGCTGGTGCCGCATACTCCAGGATTGGTCTGACATATGTGCTATATAATGTTCTGAAAGATTCTTTACACAAGTTTCTTTAGAAACTTGTGTAAGGAAAAAACTCACACACACACAAGTGTGTGTGTGTGTGTGTGTGTGTGTGTGTGTGTGTGTGTGTGTGTGTGTGTGTGTGTGTGTGTGTGTGTGTGTGTGTGTGTGTGTGTGCGCGTGTGTGTGTGTGTGTGTGTGTGTGTGTGTGTGTGCGCGCGCGTGTGTGTATGAATCTCACTGAACTCAATCAACCCAATTAACAAACTTCACAGACTTCGGCGACTCTGATTTGACTTCTCTTAATTTAGTGCTGTGATGTTATCACAAAAATATAGCTTAGATGTAATTAATTACCTTATAATACTGAAAGTCAAACACCCGCGAACACACACACACATTACCTCAACAATTATACGTTAACAATGTTGCTAACATAGTCAGAGCGCTAATTTATTTCTCCGTTAAAACATTAGAGGTAATTGCCAAATTATAATTTTTATCGTGAACTTTTTATACTAATATTTTAAACACTATATAAATATATATATAGATAGGGTTCCTTGGGTGTAAATTAATATCTGCTTTTTAAACGTAACTTATCTATCACGCAGCCTATCACGCGGGTTTGATAGCGCCTCGGGCAGACGGGCGTGAATTGCCTCATTTATTTAATTTTTATAGTTTATATATGCGTATCATAAAAGACATTAAAGGCTTCTTAACCTCTTAACTGCTGACCGTTACCGCTGGTATGGTGATCCCAGCAACGCGTCTTCTGTAACGCAAAATCGAACACGTCTGAACTTAAATTTGAATTTTCAAATCCTATTGGTCGCCTTCGTCGCTAGGAGTGCGTTGATTGGAGAAGAGAGTCAGCATGCCCTACTATTGGCCAAATTTAAATGTCGCGCTTCTCTTATCAATTTAGACATTGTCTCAATAACCACTTTGTTATAAACAACCACTTCACTATTAACCACTTCGCTATTAACAACCATTTCGTTGTAAATAACAACTTCGTTATAACCGCTGCTTATCACCCCGCGAAATAAATACCGAAACATCCCAGACAGGAGCCTGTTGTTTCTAGACCACAAGTCCAGATCAACTTAGGACCCGGTAGGCGGGACTTAGGACCCGGGGCGGGACTTAGGACCCGGGGGCGGGACTTAGGACCCGGGGGGGTGGGACTTAGGACCCGGGGGCGGGACTTAGGACCCCGGGGGGCGGGACTTAGGACCCGAGGGCGGGACTTAGGACCCGGGGGGCGGGACTTAGGACCTGGGGCGGGACTTAGGACCCGGGGACGGGACTTAGGACCCGGGGGGCGGGACTTAGGACCTGGGGCGGGACTTAGGACCCGGGGGCGGGACTTAGGACCCGGGGGCGGGATTTAGGACCCGGGGGCGGAACTTAGGACCCGGGGGCGGGATTTAGGACCCGGGGGGCGGGACTTAGGACCCGGGGGCGGGACTTAGGACCCGGGGAGGCGGGACTTAGGACCCTGGGGCGGGACTTAGGACCCTGGGGCGGGACTTAGGACCCGGGGGCGGGACTTAGGACCCGGGGGGCGGGACTTAGGTCCTGGGGGGGCGGGACTTAGGACCCGGGGGGCGGAACTTAGGACCCGGGGGGCGGGACTTAGGACCCTGGGGCGGGACTTAGGACCCGGGGAGGCGGGACTTAGGACCCGGGGAGGCGGGACTTAGGACCCTGGGGCGGAACTTAGGACCCGGGGGGGCGGGACTTAGGACCCGAGGGGCGGGAATTAGGACCCGGGGAGGCGGGACTTAGGACCCGAGGTGCGGGACTTAGGACCCGGGGAGGCGGGACTTAGGACCCGAGGGGCGGGACTTAGGACCCGGGGAGGCGGGACTTAGGACCCGGGGAGGCGGGACTTAGGACCCGGGGGGCGGGACTTGCCGGGAGAAAACCCTTCACCATGCCCCGTGTGTGTTACAGACACACACACACACACACACACACACACACACACACACACACACACACACACACACACACACACACACACGGAAGACGGGACACCACGAGCGTAGCTCTCATCCTGTAACTACACTTAGGTAATTACACACACACACACACACACACACACACACACACAGCTTAGTACTGGACTGATAGCGAACTTAAAACTCACATTATGCAAGTCAAGACATTGAAATAGCAACACTGTTTCCAATTATTACCTATATCAGCGCTCGCTAAACTTCTCGATAAAACAGAACCCAAATGGGTTACCCATTTGGGTACCCAACGTGGCCCCCATCCCCCCCCCCCCTTCACCAGACTGTCAACACCCCCCCCCCCCCCCCCCTCACCAGTCCTGTCAGGTCCAAGAATTACTTCAAAAGACACTACGAAATTGGCTTCACTGTACGTAAGAATAGCGAGCAAGTCAAAGCTATATAACAGAAAATAATAAAGAAAAATAATATATGTCTCGTGTCACACAGACAGACAGACAGACAGACAGACAGACAGACAGACAGACAGACAGACGTTGTTTCTCGTGGATATAGACTCTCTATCTGGCTGTCTGTCTCTCTCTCTCTCTCTCTCTCTCTCTCTCTCTCTCTCCCAACACGGCAGTGTCCGGTACTAATGATCATATCATATCATCATATCGGTCAATATCTGTGCCATCATCGTTATCAGCCGTCAATCGTGACACCTGAGCGATGCTTGAGGCATCTGGGAATCGAACCCACAACTCGCCCGGTGAAGGTCTTTGAGGCATCGAGGGATTGTTAAGCTAAGAAGGGAACCATCCTTGTGTCTTAAAGCACCAGGGTTAATGACCCCCAGACACACACACACACACGAGGCTCTATTCCTTCACGCCAGGCTACATTAGAGTTAGAGTTCTGGCCGGCAGTTAGAGCTCTGGAGCAGGAACAGGAACAGGAACAGGAACAGGAGCAGGAACAGGAACAGGAGCAGGAACAGGAACAGGAGCAGGAACAGGAACAGGAGCAGGAACAGGAACAGGAGCAGGAACAGGAACAGGAGCAGGAACAGGAACAGGAGCAGGAACAGGAACAGGAGCAGGAACAGGAACAGGAGCAGGAACAGGAACAGGAGCAGGAACAGGAACAGGAGCAGGAACAGGAACAGGAGCAGGAACAGGAACAGGAGCAGGAACAGGAGCAGGAGCAGGAACAGGAACAGGAGCAGGAGCAGGAACAGGAGCAGGAACAGGAACAGGAGCAGGAACAGGAACAGGAGCAGGAACAGGAACAGGAACAGGAGCAGGAGCAGGAACAGGAACAGGAGCAGGAGCAGGAGCAGGAACAGGAACAGGAGCAGGAACAGGAACAGGAACAGGAGCAGGAACAGGAACAGGAGCAGGAACAGCTGAGGGTGATGGTAAGGTGGATCATTATTGATTCCTAAAGTTGTTAAAGTAGCGGACTCTCCTGCACCTCACTACACACCTGTATAGGACCTCCTCCCTCACTACACACCTGTATAGGACCTCCTTCCTCACTACACACCTGTATAGGACCTCCTCCCTCACTACACACCTGTATAGGACCTCCTCCCTCACTACACACCTGTATAGGACCTCCTCCCTCACTACACACCTGTATAGGACCTCCTCCCTCACTACACACCTGTATAGGACCTCCTCCCTCACTACACACCTGTATAGGACCTCCTCCCTCACTACACACCTGTATAGGACCTCCTCCCTCACTACACACCTGTATAGGACCTCCTCCCTCACTACACACCTGTATAGGACCTCCTCCCTCACCACACACCTGTATAGGACCTCCTCCCTCACCACACACCTGTATAGGACCTCCTCCCTCACTACACACACCTGTATAGGACCTCCTCCCTCACCACACACACCTGTATAGGACCTCCTCCCTCACTACACACACCTGTATAGGACCACCTCCCTCACCACACACCTGTATAGGACCTCCTCCCTCACCACACACACCTGTATAGGACCTCCTCCCTCACCACACACACCTGTATAGGACCTCCTCCCTCACTACACACACCTGTATAGGACCTCCTCCCTCACCACACACCTGTCCAAACACCACCACCTCCCAAGAGTAATCACCAGGTGCTCAGATAAGGTATAAATGAGTAATCACAGATCACCTGCTAATCACTTGGTGCTCAGGTGAAGCACAAACAACTAATTAACAACTGGTTGCTAATCACCAGTCAGAAAGACCTTCACAGCGGCTGTTATTGTGCCTAAAGAGGCAATTAGTTATACTAAGACTTATAAAACTACAAATTCAACAGCGAAAAGACTTCTCATGACTACAATGACACCGTTAAGAATCGTTAAAACCGTTAAAAATCGTTAAAATCGATAAAATCGTTAAAAATCGTTAAAATCGTTAAAGTCGTTATAACCGTTAAAATCATTAAAAATCGTTAATATTAAAATAGTTAAAAAATTTTAAAAATCGATAAAATCGTTAAAATCGTTAAAACCCGTTAAAAATCGTTAAATCGTTAAAAATCGTAATCATTTTCGGTCAGTCATTTGTTGCAGAGTTTACAATGTGTGTCTGGTCGTTGTGTTGCCCAATTGCATTGTTTCTGTTCTAACTGGGCTGCCACCCATCCTCGGAATTGACAGTACGATTTAATACTAAGTGAAATAAGTACACTTTCTTACTGTCATAAACAGTGCATAATTGCACTTATGGGGGGATAACTGTCGTGGGAAATGGTTATCCTGTTTGGCTAGATAGCCATTCATTTTTGTGCTAGGGGCTCCGACTCCTCGTATCCCAGCTCCTTGTCCTTGTGTCCCAGCTCCTTGTTCTTGTGTCCCAGTTCCTTGTTCTCGTATCCCAGCTCCTTGTTCTTGTGTCCCAGCTCCTTGTTCTTGTGTCCCAGTTCTTTGTTCTCGTATCCCAGTTCCTTGTTCTCGTATCCCAGCTCCTTGTCCTTGTATCCCAGCTCCTTGTTCTCGTATCCCAGCTCCTTGTCCTCGTATCCCAGCTCCTTGTTCTCGTATCCCAGCTCCTTGTCCTTGTATCCCAGCTCCTTGTTCTTGTATCCCAGCTCCTTGTCCTCGTATCCCAGCTCCTTGTTCTCGTATCCCAGCTCCTTGTCCTCGTATCCCAGCTCCTTGTTCTCGTATCCCAGCTCCTTGTTCTTGTATCCCAGCTCCTTGTTCTTGTATCCCAGCTCCTTGTCCTTGTATCTCAGCTCCTTGTCCTCGTATCCCAGCTCCTTGTCCTCGTATCCCAGCTCCTGGTCCTCGTATCCCAGCTCCTGGTCCTCGTATCCCAGCTCCTTGTTCTCGTATCCCAGCTCCTTGTTCTCGTATCCCAGCTCCTTGTCCTCATATCCCAGCTCCTTGTTCTTGTATCCCAGCTCCTTGTTCTCGTATCCCAGCTCCTTGTCACTGTATCCCAGCTCCTTGTCCTCGTATCCCAGCTCCTTGCCCTCGTATCCCAGCTCCTGGTCCCCATATCCCAGCTCCTTGTCCTCGTATCCCAGCCCCACACGATAACGACTCGGCCAACCATTGCTGCAGTTACAGCCCCCACACACACAAACCAGATCGGACAAGGCTGTGTTACCTGGAAAAAAGGCTTTCTCCTTTATCACTTGACATCTGTCACTCCCAGACACAGCAACACAAAACCTTTTGTATTCGGGGGAAAATAAATTGTGTCTAGATATGATATCGATTCCGAACACTGTGACGCAATTTACGAACGCTGTGATGCGATTTACGAACGCTGTGATGCGATTTACGAACGCTGTGACGCTATTTACGAACGCTGTGATGCGATTTACGAACGCTGTGATGCGATTTACGAACGCTGTGACGCGATTTACGAACGCTGTGACGCGATTTACGAACGCTGTGATGCGATTTACGAACGCTGTGATGCGATTTACGAACGCTGTGATGCTATTTACGAACGCTGTGACGCTATTTACGAACGCTGTGACGCTATTTACGAACGCTGTGACGCGATTTCCGAACGCTGTGGGTTTAGTTTTGTTAGCCTATGCTGGAATACAATTTTAAATCGATTTAAAATTTAAATTTTAAATATATTTAAAAAAAAATTTTTTAAACCTTACCTGATTTCACCTGAGGAACGCAGTCTCTAGTGGCCTCGACCGGGGCAGGAAGCCGGCTGCTTGTCATAGGTTTCTCCCCGTACTGTTCCTGAAGATTTATTTAAGCTGAATTAGTTTAAATATATTAATATAATATAATATTTTTGATTAAAAAAATGGCGGCTCTGATGACAATGGCTATATGATTGTAATTTATATTTGAATAAATCCTAATCATCTATGTAAAGCCTAATCATTTATGTAAAGCCTAATCATCTATGTAAAGCCTAATCATCAATGTAAAGCCTAATCATTTATGTAAAGCCTAATCATCTATGTAAAGCCTAATCATCTATGTAAAGCCTAATCATCAATGTAAAGCCTAATCATCTATGTAAAGCCTAATCATCTATGTAAAGCCTAATCATCTATGTAAAGCCTAATCATCTATGTAAAGCCTAATCATCTATGTAAAGCCTAATCATCTATGTAAAGCCTAATCATCTATGTAAAGCCTAATCATCTATGTAAAGCCTAATCATCTATGTAAAGCCTAATCATCAATGTAAAGCCTAATCATCAATGTAAAGCCTAATCATCTATGTAAAGCCTAATCATCAATGTAAAGCCTAATCATCAATGTAAAGCCTAATCATCTATGTAAAGCCTAATCATCTATGTAAAGCCTAATCATCTATGTAAAGCCTAATCATCAATGTAAAGCCTAATCATCAATGTAAAGCCTAATCATCAATGTAAAGCCTAATCATCTATGTAAAGCCTAATCATCAATGTAAAGCCTAATCATCTATGTAAAGCCTAATCCCGAATCACGTTAAGGGATATATTTTAAAATAAAACACTCAAATTGTTGATTGGATTCAACAAAGCACTGATTGTTGTTGGGTTGTTAAGGTCCGACCTGATTGTTGTTGGGTTGTTAAGGTCTGACCTGATTGTTGTTGGGTTGTTAAGGTCCGACCTGATTGTTGTTGGGTTGTTAAGGTCCGACCTGATTGTTGTTGGGTTGTTAAGGTCCGACCTGATTGTTGTTGGGTTGTTAAGGTCCGACCTGATTGTTGTTGGGTTATTAAGGTCCGACCTGATTGTTGTTGGGTTGTTAAGGTCTGACCTGATTGTTGTTGGGTTGTTAAGGTCCGACCTGATTGTTGTTGGGTTGTTAAGGTCTGACCTGATTGTTGTTGGGTTGTTAAGGTCCGACCTGATTGTTGTTGGGTTGTTAAGGTCCGACCTGATTGTTGTTGGGTTGTTAAGGTCCGACCTGATTGTTGTTGGGTTGTTAAGGTCCGACCTGATTGTTGTTGGGTTGTTAAGGTCTGACCTGATTGTTGTTGGGTTGTTAAGGTCTGATCTGATTGGTGCTAAGGTCTGACCTGATTTTTTTATTTTTCAGGGATATTCCTGCGTGGGCCCTAAGCCTCTGGGTGGCCCACTGGGCGGGCCCTAAGCCTCTGGCTGGCCCTCTAAGTGTTGCTTGTTTCTGTTTTACTTGGGCGGAGTGTGAGTATTTATGACTCGTATGGTCGCTTCAGTAAGATTTTGTCCCATGTGTTTAACAACAACTTCTGCTCTGTTGAATCTAAGTTGAAATCTTAATGGGTTTGTAACTGTGCACTGTGTTGGATAATGTTCCAGTGGTCTGTTGTGGTTGTAACTGTGTACTGTGTTAGATAATGTTCCAGTGGTCTGTTGTGGCTGTAACTGTGCACTGTGTTAGACAATGTTCCAGTGGTCTGTTGTGGCTGTAACTGTGTACTGTGTTGGATAATGTTCCAGTGGTCTGTTGTGGCTGTAACTGTGCACTGTGTTAGATAATGTTCCAGTGGTCTGTTGTGGCTGTAACTGTGCACTGTGTTAGATAATGTTCCAGTGGTCTGTTGTGGTTGTAACTGTGTACTGTGTTAGATAATGTTCCAGTGGTCTGTTGTGGTTGTAACTGTGCACTGTGTTAGATAATGTTCCAGTGGTCTGTTGTGGCTGTAACTGTGTACTGTGTTAGATAATGTTCCAGTGGTCTGTTGTGGTTGTAACTGTACTGTGTTAGATAATGTTCCAGTGGTCTGTCGGGCATTTCTCCACAGTGCTGACATTTCCTCTCATCTTCCGGAACCTGTAAGCCTATTTCCCATGCACATGGGTATCCAAGCCTGATGCGATGTAAGTGCACTTCTGTTGCTCTACTGTTCCCTTTCATCAAACTAAGTGGTTCGTAGTTGGTGGAATTCTTGTACCAATTCGCAGATCCTGATGTTGTAACTGCTGTGTTGTGGTCACTGTACATCTTTTGCATTGCTCTGTTTCTAATTACTTTCTTAATCTGTGATAGACTCTGTGGTATGTAAATGTCTACATTTCTCCTCTTAGTAGCAAGTTTTGCAGCTTCGTCTGCAATGTCATTTCCTATTATTCCCACATGACTTGGCACCCAGTTGATAAGTACCCGTCGGCCTTGTCGTTTGAGTGTTTGCATTAATGATATGACATTTGTGATCAGATGTATGTTATCACATATGTGTTCTTGTTGCAAGGTTTCAATGGCGGTTCTCGAATCTGTATGTATGATAACATGTTGTTGGTGTTCAGCAAGAACATGTTCCAAAGCCTTTTGAATGGCTAGCATCTCTGTTTGTAAAGTCGAACACCCATTTGAGAGCCTCCAACTATTTACAGAGTTTCCTGCTTTAACTGCAGCTCCGGTTTCTTGTCCCTGCTGGTTTACTGATCCATCTGTGAAGTATGTGAAGCTGTCGGATGCCAAGTTAGCTTCTATATGCATCTATGTAATATTACGTAACAGATAAGGATTTGTCTGGTTCTTTTTTCCTTCAAGAACCATAATTTTAAAGTCTGCTGGCAGAGATTCCCAAGGGGCTTGCATAACAAAGTCTGCATGTATATCGTCGACACCCTTCTCAGTGACTATGTTACATCGAATGTATTTGATGGTGTTTATCGCACAATGGGTCCACCTGTTGCTATTGGAGGCTCTTCTGTCCAGAGTTAGTGCTCCAGTGATTATATCTTTAAGTGAACTGATTCTGGGTCCAGTCAATATCTTGGTCAGCCTGCACGCAACAATCCCTTTTACCCTTATTTCAATCGACGTTAGCTTGGTTTCTAGTCTTAGGATTTTAGTCCACCTGGGAGCTCCTGTTATGACTCGCATTGCATCATTTTGAATAACCTCAACGTTTGCCCACTGACCAGGAGAAAGAGCGAGTAAGACAGGCGCTGCATAATCAACCAGGGAACGAACGGCGTGTATGTAAAACATTCTTAACACTCTGTGTCCCGCTCTTAGACGGGGCCCTGTGATTGCTCTCATTATATTCAGTCGTGATTTTGCTTTTGCCTTCACATATTGAATTGAGTTGTTAAGGTCTGACCTGATTGGTGTTGGGTTGTTAAGGTCTGACCTGATTGGTGTTGGGTTGTTAAGGTCTGACCTGATTGGTGTTGGGTTGTTAAGGACGGACTTGATTGTGGTTATTAGGTCCTCCACCACCGCCCACGGGATGGGTATGGGGCCGTCCACCACCTGTAGGGAAACCCTGTACAAATTAAGCTATAATCTTTCCAATAAGGCTACCCACAGGTGGGCCTGGCCAGCAACTGGATTGGTGATCACCTTTTCATAGCCTCGCACTTGGCTAGTTGGGCCTCGACAAGCAAATTATTATATACAGGATTTCTCTACTTATCAAAAGTTTATCCTTGAAATACGTGTCATTGTTATAGTTTTCTATGAATTTTATCGCGGCAGTAATTATATTTCCGTTTTCTCTGGATGTTATGGGGGAGACCATACTAAGTTGCTCGATTGGCAATTATGCTAGAATAAATTACCCAATGCATGTTAAACACGTGATGAGAATTATAGAGCTTCTAGACCCATCGGTTGCCTATAGCGGCCGGCCTCGCTAACGTCCACCTGTCTATGGCGTGTTGTTAGAACTAGCACACGCCGTTTAGGTTGCTCAAAGGTCGCTCGAACCAACGTTAGATTTCTCCCAGGATGCAACTCACAACAGGTGCGTAAGTCCTGCGTAGAAATGTACTGCGTTGGAGCGTTTCCCAGTATGCGACCCACAACAGTTGCCTGGTTCACATGTACCGATTTACCTGACGGCTACCATCTCTCTCTCTCCCTTGTAGCAACTCCACCTGTCTTCCAATCTCTCCCTCTATCTCCCTTTCCAACTTTCTCCTCCTCTCTCACACCTCTCCTTCCAATCTCTTCCTCTCTCCCTCTTCACCTGCGACCGGGTCTCTCTCTCTCTACTCTTCCCCCTTCTCATTTCTCTTTCGCTGTCCCCCCGCCCCTCCCTCTCCGAGTTCCTTCCCCTTCCCTCTACTCCCCTTCTCAACCCACTCTCCCACCCTGTCAACCCCTCTCTACCCCCCCACACACTCTCTTCCAAATTCCCCCCACCCCTCTCATCCCCCTCTCTCTCACTTCTTCCTTCTTCCATTTCTTCAAACATCATCTTTTTCTCCTACTTTCTCTCCCTATCTCTGTCTATGTGTTGTTCTGTCTTCCTGTCTCACCCTGCTTTGGTCGACCCCATATCTGTCCTATATCTGTCTCTTCCTCTGTCTCTCTATCTCTGTCTCTCTCCCATATAAACGTTCCCATTGACGTGTGGATGGTCCGCCGGTGGGTGGAGCCTAGCTGTGTGAAACATTCAAAAATATATAATAGTTACCCATTCTTTAGTTGTTTATAATAGTTTCCCATTCTTGAGTTGTTTATAATAGTTACCCTTTGTTTTTGAGAGAATGGCAGGGCTTGAGAAAGCCTTAACTGAAGCCACGGGACTTTAGTCCTGTTTTATGCTACTATTGGCATAATATGATTATTAGAAACTATATTACCATAAGAAAAAATTTGCTTTAAACATTTTTATTTTTGAGATATTTAGCAGCAAGTGGGTCATGCCAAAAGCATAGAGGTCAGTATGGGAGTGTGGCATGCTTGCCCTCTGTTGACTTGTGGCGACCCCTACCGACCAGCCTTTGTTCGTCCTATACCCCAGACTATTCACCCCACAAAGTTGGAGGAGGCTAGCATCTGGCCGGCTGCCTTGGACAAGTAACTAGACACTATTACGGATATATAGATGACAGGACAAATATGTGCAAGCACATGACGAGACACAGTAACGGGGTTGAAGATATGTTGACCAAATCACACTAGAAGGTGAAGGGACGACGACGTTTCGGTCCGTCCTGGACCATTCTCAAGTCAAGGATGACTTGAGTCATCCTCATCTTAAGGATGACTCAAGTCATCCTTGTTCATCCTCGAAATGTAGTTTGAAAAGACAAATATACAAATATCTGGGCTGTGGTGGGTATGTGGGCCTGCGGGCCGCTCCAAGCAACAGCCTAGTGGACCAAACTCTCACAAGTCGAGCCTGGCCTCGGGCCGGGCTTGGGGAGTAGAAGAACTCCCAGAACCCCATCAACCAGGTATATGTGGGCCTGCGGGCCGCTCCAAGCAACAGCCTGGTGGACCAAACTCTCACAAGTCAAGCCTGGCCTCGGGCCGCTCCAAGCAACAGCCTGGTGGACCAAACTCTCACAAGTCAAGCCTGGCCTCGGGCCGGGCTTGGGGAGTAGAAGAACTCCCAGAACCCCATCAACCAGGTATATGTGGGCCTGCGGGCCGCTCCAAGCAACAGCCTGGTGGACCAAACTCTCACAAGTCAAGCCTGGCCTCGGGCCGGGCTTGGGGGAGTAGAAGAACTCCCAGAACCCCATCAACCAGGTATCAACCAGGTATCAACCAGGTATCAACCAGGTATCAACCAGGTATAATCCTGGACTATTAGCTTTATGATTCTGGTACGAATCCTCTCAACATTCCTTATGCTTTTCTTCACTGAAGCAGGAAGTTGAAAAATTAACTCTCGAAAAGTTCATTTTTACTTTTTTTTATTTATGTCTGACGCCTAGTGATGCGTTTCATAAGGTCGCACCTCACATTCTCAAAGACAAGTTCAACTATGATGATAAAGATTAAGCCACCCAAGAGGTGGCACGGGCATGAATAGCCCGTAAAATTCTACTATGCCTAGAGGCATCTGGTTATATCCTCCTATGGTGAGGTGGTTAGGTGACATATGGATGAATGACATTACATGGGAGAATATTAATAAGGTATTCAATGTATCAACAGCTCTACGGGCTCACCATAGCCCGTGCTACATGGACACTTCGTTTTAAGTAGCTAAATCAGAAACAACAACATGTGACATGTTGGCAGCTTATGTTGTTCTGTCTACTTCCGTTCCTGTTGTAGGGTCATTCGGTCCAACTTCTGCGTTGGCCCGGGGTCCTGAAGTGGGTGTAGAGTGTAACTGTATTATCTTTGATGGAGCCCTGTTGTTTGTGCATTGTTATTGGCTTAAAGAGGGACATTGTTGTCTTGCCTATATACTGAGTTCGTTGGGGCTGACAATCCCCAAGTGGGCATGTAATATATTATATATATATTATATCTATATATATATATAATTTGTCTTTGAAAATGTATCTCTAGGCGTCAGACCATAATATAGTGTGAAGATGAACTTTGAAGAGTTAATTTTTCGACTTCCCTCGACAGTGAAGAGAAACATAAGAAATATTGAAAAGATTCGTGTTAGAAATCATTAAATCTTACTCTTTCGGTCATATTCGTACTTACGGTGTGAGTGTGTACGCAGATGTGTGACCGGCCGACCTTCTCAATGACAAGGTATTGCGTTCCCTACTGTTCCAGACCCTCAGTAGCGAGGTAACGTCACTCGGCTGGAACCGGGGGCTGGTTGCTTCATATAAGCAACATGTTCACTCGTCTTAACTACGTAGAAAATGCGACAGTTTTACCAACCCAACACACCTCACATATTGAGGCCAATGCGCAAAAAAAAGTCAATATCACTTTTATTATATGTAATTTTATTAATTTTATTTGATTAATTCTGCTAGAATTTACCTACCTACAATTATGTTAGATTAAGGACCTGCCCGAAACGCTGCGCGTACTAGTGGCTTTACAAGATTGTAAATACTATGCTATGTATTCTCACAAACCCAATGTACCTTCTTGTATATAAATAAATAAATAAATAAAATAATAAGCCGCATTTTTAGCTGGTTTTTATCAGGCTCCATCTGAGGCTTTTAAGGCAGCTGTAGCCTAACCTGGCGCAGCTTGCTACCAAATTTATTTTTAAATCCCGCGGTCCACACAACGAATGATAGTTATTAACGTCAAACTATGTCATGCCATTAACTATCAGTTAAGGATAATATATAGTAACATACAATACAGAAATAAAATTGCCCCACGGACCACCGGCTGGCGGCCGCTGCTTTAAAGGCCGGGAAAAAAAGGAATATGTGTTAAAATATGTGCCGAGTCTAGTGATGGGAGGAGTGGCTGGCGCACTCAGTGTCCTGGTTAGGGAGAGAGAGTGCACCCTGGTGCCATGAGGGTGTGAGAGTGCCTACGCTTGTGAGGCACTCTTGTGAGGCACTCTTGTGCCATGAGAGAGAGTGAGAGGCGAAAGAGAAATGAAGAGAAAGAGAGGAGAGGGGGAACAATGTAAGCTGTATGAAGATATCTACAAGTTGATATCACACGTGTACTTGATATGAGAGTGGAGGAGCAGCTTAGCAACAAGCACAGTTTGCCTGTCAAGTGGAGTAGGGGGGTGGGGGTGGGGGTGTGGGGTGGGGGAGGGTTGGTGGAAGGTGGGTGTCAAGCTCTATCAGCCAATGAAAACTCATTCCCTTTATCGTAACGCCAATGAGAAAGCAGCAGGGGGTGGGTCACGCTCCACCAGCCAATGAAAACCCAAGCACATACTCCTCGACCAATGACATTTAACCTAACGTGGGCGGAGCGCCAGCTGACAGCTCGCTTGAACAGAAACAATTGGGCAAAAATGAACGGTAACAACACTAGCTAACACTCCCTCCCTTCCCACGCCAACGGAACGGAACAGACCAAGTGCTCCTGAAGGAACAGGTGTTTCTCCTCCTCCTTACAGGTGCTGGTACACCCCGGCCAGTACTGTGGAAAAGGTGGAACAGGCTTCACATTACGCTCGAGTGAGGCAGTAGACGGTCGAGCAGCTTCCTGTCCCGTGTCTGTGTGTAAGAGAGAGAGCTCCAAGGAGCCGTAGCGTCGCGGGGATCGTCGCCCCTGTCAGCATGAAGCCGCATGTGAAGATGACGGCGTGCAACTGTGTCTTCTGCTCCAAGACGCCCGCCCGGGTGTACAAGATGGATGGCTGTCTTCTGCAGGCCGCCGACACGCCCGAACGCAAGCCCTTCAAGCAGGTCAAGACGTTTGGTGAGTGTTGCGTGGTTTGTTACGTGGCTTGTTGCGTGTGTTACGTGGCTTGTTGCGTGTGTTACGTGGCTTGTTGCGTGGCTTGTTGCGTGGCTTGTTGCGTGTGTTACGTGGCTTGTTGCGTGTGTTACGTGGCTTGTTGCGTGTGTTACGTGGCTTGTTGCGTGTGTTACGTGGCTTGTTGCGTGTGTTACGTGGCTTGTTGCGTGTGTTACGTGGTTTGTTGCGTGTGTTACGTGGTTTGTTGCGTGGCTTGTTGCGTGTGTTACGTGGTTTGTTGCGTGTGTTACGTGGCTTGTTGCGTGGCTTGTCGCGTGTCTGAGAGCCTAAAGCGTGGCCAATTTAACTAGTTTTAACTACCCGTTGTTCTCTAGTGAACAAGAGTTTAACACGTGTAACCTGCCTATAATTACCGACATCTCTAATAATTAAGCCACAAGCTAAGTTTAATACAACTAAAATTTATCTTGCCTCTTGCAAATATTCCTGCGATAATTTAGTGATAGGACATAAGATAATACCCCCCCCCCCATTCCTTTTTTTTTACAAGTTTTAAACACATGCAAATATCTACGGAGATAGGTTTGGGTATTTAGAATTAGAAGCTGCCATGTGTTAGAGGATGGTAGTGAGGTTAGGAGGAATGTAGTTATACTAGTGAGGTTGCAAATTGCACCTATTTAGAAAAGCCGGTAGTTGGTCGGTTCATCAGCTGTTGCTAAGGCCTTGTGGAGCCGCCCAGCTGATCCCTGCAGTTACCGGTTAACTAATTTATTACATCTAGTTTTAAAGAACTGGTTGATTATTTAGCCCCTCAAGTCATAATTAACTTTTTAAATGTTTCGAAGTATGTAATGTTGTTGAAAAGTTTTTTTTTTTTAAGCCTAGGAAGTCTTGGAAATTTTAAAATAGGAATCGGCGTTAGGTAAGGGTACTCGTGGGCACGTTTTGTGGGTACGATGCCATCTAGTGATTGTTACCCAGGACGGACACTAACGGTAGTTTTAACTGAACTACTCGGCTATATTGACTAAAGCTATTGACTACCCACAACTCTTAAGTTTGTAATCCTGCCCACGAAAACAATTAGGGTAGCCTAAAGGCAAAATATATTTACCAAAACGTTATGCGTTAGTACTAAGCTTTGCTACAATGTGCTTTCACAATCTTTATTTATTTTATTTATATACAAGAAGGTACATTGGGAGTGTGAGAATACATAGAATAGTATTCACACTCTTGTAAAGCCACTAGTACGCGCAGCGTTTCGGGCAGGTATTTAATCTAACAGATAATTTTAAGTGGGTAAATTCTATCAGAATTAATAAAATAAGATACACTTAATTTTTTTTTTCTTGCAATGTATTAAAGCACATCTATTGTATCTTGTATGTACATGTATATATAATGCGTGTATATGTATGCAACAGATCGGTAATCGCTGCCTGATACGGTCCAAAGCTGTTAGTAAATATTTCGATATTAAAATGTAGTTAATCTGTTCGTGTATATGTATAATAATTCATACATATACACTAATAATAAAAATAACCAAACGTGTGGAAACTTATGTTCACTAACACCAGCTAACATGTTTAATTATGACAATAGATTAATACAACCTTTAGTCTAGTCTGATGGAGTTACCAACTGAAACTAAATAAACAATTAGAATATTAACTTCAGGAGAATTAGGCCTGATGTTCTCTGGGGGGCGCACCCCCCCCCTTTACCCTTCCCCAAAATTTAATGGTAGTTTTCCATATATATAATACCCCCCCCCCCCCGGCCACTGACTCAAAGCCAGCACAAAAAAGTCTAAATTTTCGTAATTAACTCTGCAGCTGTAGCACCTTAAGAGATAAACGTTGTCTAAACTTATCGACACCTCAAGATTGTTGTCGTACCTGAGGTGTTGGACGGTACGTGAAATTGAAAATTGAAATTAAGTTTATTGAGGTAAAATACACACAAAGGGATGAGGTAGCTAAAGCTATTCTCACCCCGTTCAGTACATCGTGTTAATACATACATACACACACATCACAAGCAATAAACGTATTACCGAACATTCTGAGAGATAAGTATATATTTCCTTGGACGGTACGTGAGTGACGGCTTGATTGAGAGGACAGGCTACCCGTCTCCCTATTGACAGGTAGTCATTCCAAACATCCCCGGACACTCCCTTCAAAACAATTACGCGGGTCCGTTGAGACTAAAATATTAGCTTAGGGTTCGAAATATCGTACCTTACATACATTTTCCCAGTCCGTCCTCGTCGACAAAGGGCAAATGCTTGTTAATCCAGCCGATAAACACCCTGTTTAAAAATCAAAAGCCGTTTACACACGGCTGCAAATGACAGTTCGAACAGTGCCACGCTGATGACCTTGTTCGTATCTCAACGATGTAAATGGTTCATCCACGTGCTACAAATGCAAATAATCGCCAACATAACCTAAACACCTAGCCTAAGCTACGCTGAACTGTACACAGCACTTCAATATATAATAACATACTCAGCCTGGCTGATCCTTGTGATGAGGCTTACATTTATTATAAATATATGTATACAGTATTATGTATTTTATATGTAGATAATTCAGAAACTAATTTAATACTGTAACAACTTCCCTACGTTGATTAGGCCTGATCCATAGAATCAGTGTTTGGAAACTTGAACAAATCCACAAGGGCCGTGACGAGGATTCGAATCTTGTATATGTTTGGAAACTTGAAGTTTAAGTGTTTCACTGAGGTCCTGTAACTTGGCACTTGTCACCAATCAACACTTGACCAGACCGACAGACAGCCTGGTGTTGACTAAACATAAATATTCCCATTTCAAAAGTCCGGTTGAGTAATACTTTAGTTTATCCATGCATTAGTAATCGCGTTCAGTATTATTACTGTAACCAATACTGTAGAAATCATTACTCGTGTATACTTTCGTGAAATTACGTGATGTTAACATATTTCCAACGTGCTTGCAGGATTTTGGCATGTAAATGTAAAAATAAATTAGGGGATTTTTCGCAATTGATCGGGTAACCGTTTTCACGTAATAGGCTTCCTGCGAGCGTTTATAATAGCTTGGTTTTGGTGTTGAAGTCTGATTTAGGCTTAGGATTGTTACAAGTTAGGCTACCAACCCATAGCGAGTTACTATGGCAACAGCAGTTTACTGACCAGCCAACCAGCAAGTGTTATATGTAATATATGTATATATGTATGTATATATGTATATATGTATATGTCTTACCTAGTAGCCAGAACGCACTTCTCGGCCTACTAAGCAAGGCCCGATTTGCCTAATAAGCAAAGTTTTCTTGATTTAACATATTTTCTCTAATTTTTGTCTTATGAAATGATAAAGCTACCCATTTCATTATGTATGAGGTCAATTTTTTTTTATTGGAGTTAAAATTAACGTAAATATATGACCGAACCTAACCAACCCTACCTAACCTAACCAATCTTTATAGGCTAGGTTAGGTAGCCGAAAAAGTTAGGTTAGGTTAGGTAGGTTAGGTAGTCGAAAAACAATTAATTCATGAAAACTTGGCTTATTAGGCAAATCGGGCCCTGCATAGTAGGCTGAGAAGTGCGTTCTGGCTACTAGGTACGACATATATATATATAATATATATATATATATATAATATATATATATAATTGTGTGCTGTGCTTGACGGTAGGGTCTGAGCTGTTGCTGTCAATTTTGAAAACCGTTTTAGACTCTGTGTCGTGTTGAATAAACTATTGAATCTGTGTATAAAATGTTCCCTCCCTAATTTTCCACTCCTAAACCTATTCGTACCAGGATAATTCTGATTTCTGATCCCCATTTTGGAGCCGTGTTTCCCTGTCCCTTGATGACCTGTCCATTCTTGCATGCCTCTTTCCTGTCGGTCTGTTTATCTTTTTTGATTACCCAGAATATTTTGTATTTCGTGGTCAATTCTACCATCTTATTTCTCGTAAGCGAGATTGGTTCACCAGCTTGTTTTAATTAAAGCTGCTTCGCTCTGGGTCGAGTGGAACTCCATTGGAGTGCCTCTCTCTCTTCAGCCCTTGTGCTCTGGGTCCTCCCTCGGGTCCTGTGCTCCGTCCCTGGCTCTTTATTACACCAATAACCAAGAGAATTGTGCAACCGTGTCTCTTAAAACTATCTTTTCTCTGACAAGATCCAGGTGGCATGGCTCACCTGGTAGTGCATCTAATTTTAGGCATCAGCCTGTGTTGATTAAAGGTAATTATCATGATAATTGTATTTACAATGAGGTAGATTGATTGACAATTTTTACAAGGAGGTAGAGTAGGTTTGTGAGATTACAAAAGATTGGTATTTTTACATTCTTGTCTAGCCACTAGCACGCATAGCGTTTCAGGCAGGAAAGAATGAAGCCTTGTTATAGATTCAGCTACTCTGAACAAATTCCAAGTAGCACGGGCTATGGTGAGCCCGTGGTGGACTTACCTGGCACAGGAGCGATGCTGAATAAAGCCTTAAGAAAAAAATGTTGATTTTAAATGTGTAGTGAAGCTATGTGCGTGCGTGCTCGCGAGCTCGCCTCTATGGGGGGAGGGGGGTGGGGGTTACGGGTTACAGGGGTGCGGTGTGCGAGCGCGCAGGGGCCCAGACGCGCGGTGTGCGAGCGCGCAGGGGCCCAGACGCGCGGGGCAGGGCGGGTACGTGAGGGCTGGCGCATCCTCGGGTCTGGGCACGTCCTTGTATGGTAGCTGGGCATGTGGTAGAGGCAAGGGGGGGGGGCGGGCATGGCCTCATTTCTAGGTATGATATTGTCGGGGACAGGACAACCCGTCCTCTTAAAAATAACGTCACTTTTGGCTGGTATGCGCGATATGGCTAAATTTGGACGTAATTTGAAATGAAATCGACTCACAAAAGTGACGTTCTGTTCCGTTTTCTATTTGAGTCGTCCGGCGTACGCGCAGAGGCTATAAGAGGACACTTTAAATTAACGTTTTTCATAATGTTTTGAAACTTTATGAGAATTTCCTGCCCACCTAACCCATCAGAGGACCCTTAACTTACTGTTGTTGAAAAAAAAAATCCCAAATTTATTTTCACATTTTTTTTATTTTCAAATTACGTCCAAATTCGGTCATACGGGCAAACGGCCAAAAGCGACATTCTTTTTAAGAGGACAGGTTGGACAGGAAGCCTGCTAGGACTACCCATGCGATTTCCTCAGTCCCATTATCCCAAGGCGAGGCTATCCACGCGGTCAGCCATTCAGCGCTGGCCTTAACCTGGATGACGGAGTACGGTGCACATTATCTACTGTGCCACGTTCTAGAGCTTTGTGCAGGGTTAAGTGTCGGCTCTTGGGCCCCAGTGTTTGAGCCTCGTAACACACTTCCCACGAGCTTCAGATGTATCTACTTCCGTAACTGTGTAATCTGAGGTTTGAAATTGAAATAAGTTTATTGAGGTAAAATACACACACACAGGGATGGGGTAGCTCAAGCTATTCTCACCTCGTTCAGTACGTGTTCATACATGTATAGACACACATCACAAACAATAAACATTACCAAACATTGAGAGATAAACATATACATTTCCTAATCTGAGGTTTACCCTGACTTAATTTCCCCTAACCTCTCTCAGCAATGCAGGCGACGAGTCACAATAACGTGGCTAAAGTATGTTGACCAGATCACACACTAGAAAGTGAAGGGACGACGATGTTTCGGTCCGTCCTGGACCATTCTCAAGTCGGACTTGAGAATGGTCCAGGACGGACCAAAACGTCGTCGTCCCTTCACCTTCTAGTGTGTGGTCTGGTCAACTCTCCCAGCAATCCTTAGGCCTACTACACGCTCTTAGCCCCAATATAGTACATATGTGCTACTACACAAGGGCGAGGAACATTACATACATAAAATAATATAACCAAAGTATTAGATAATCGCGTCATTTGACTCTCAAGAAATGAACTTCTTGGCCCCCCCCCCCCCCCCCCCACACACACACACACACACACACACACACACACACACACACACACACACACACACACACACACACACACACACACACACACACACACACACACACACACACACACACACACACACCTGTTCATCTCGGCTAATTATAGGCTTACTCGATCATGCACTCGGAAAAAGGTAGACAGGCGTATGGGTAGTTAGGATGGGGCAGAGGGTTGACGGGGGGGGGGGGGGGGGAAGCAGACGACTCTGCAGACCACGTAGTTCAACAGCAGCATTTTTGTTATAGATTAAGCTACTCGGAACAAGTTCCAAGTAGCACGGGCTATGGTGAGCCCATAGTGGACTTACCTGGCACAGGAGCGGTGCTCAACAGCTGCAGATGTGGGCTGCATGTATGGTATTGCGAGGCGGCCGGGGGGGGGGGAGGGGGGTGTAGAGGGGGGAGCAGACCCCCACCCCCCCCCCAGGAGTTGGACGCATTAAAGGTGATGTATTAACGTGTCTGGTCTCTGTCGACGGCCAGGACACGAAGTTACCCTTGTATGGATTTAAATTCAAGTGAATAACGGTCACTGTGCACCGTTAATAACCGTTAATTATAACGGTTATTAACGGTCACTCGGTGCACCCACTCGGGGATATAAACAGTACCTTGCAGTTCATAAAATACATGAGCCGGCGTGAGACTGGTTTATGTATTTAGCAATGTATGCCAATTTGAAATTTAAAATTAAGTGTCCAGTTAACTGTAAGACTAAGGAACGAAAGAAAACCGGTAATTAGTGTTTTTTAATTTAGGTGTGTCTCTTGTCGAAAGTAACGTTGTGTAGTGATGGACCACCAAATTTTTTTTTTTAATAATTTTTAGTGTCCGTGGAGGGGGGGGGGGTGTAATATATATATATATATATATAATCTTAAAACCCCATCTTAAAAATTCCTAGGCCTGGTATAGCATATGTATGTACTTTAGAGAAGTTTAAGGACAGGTTAGGTTCTATATTTATGCTGTCTTAAAACAAAAAGTTTCTTAATTTGACCAAATTCAATATGTCATTCTTCTGGAGGTCCATGAGTATATATTGGCACTTTCCTATAAATGGTTACTAAATTTGCTATCATTTCCAAAAGCTGTGGTTGTCTTCTATATCAACTATACTGCGCCTAAAGTGTTGAAATTATAATAGAAGCCTAAGCCACTCTAGTCTTCTGAGCGTATGAGGCTAGACGAATAGATTTTTTACAGGTTAGAAAGAGCAATAATATTTACACCAAATTTGAAAGGTTTTGAGGTTAGCGTTTTAAAATTGCTAACGAAGTGGGAGATGAGGAGGAAGGGAAATTTGGCACAAAGTGATGGAAGGTATTAACGAATGGGGGGGATAGGAAGAGAGGAGACATCTCCCGTCACGCAGGGTGCAGTCGCACCTCCACAGATCTCCAGTATCAGCTCTTGATACTGGTAATGGCTCAAAAGGGCCACCACTTACGGGCTATTCATGCCCGTGCCACCTTTTGGGTGGCTTAATCGTCATCAATCATCGAGGAGATTGGCTCATCAGGACCAGTAAACCTGAGTTTCACTGAAACATTGGTAATGGCTGCGGGTAAGAATGTCAGTCGAGCAAGATTGCCGAGGCGGATACCTTGAGAAGTCTTTAACTGGGAGTGGTGAGGATTGGGTGTGGACAAGAGCGACGTCTGTACTCACCTGGTTGTGCTTGCAGGGGTTGTCAATCAACTGGTGTACAGGTTCCTGAGCCTATTGGGCTCTTATTTATTTTTTTTTTTAGATATATACGAGAGTTGTTACATTCTTGTAGAGCCACTAGTACGTGTAGCGTTTCGGGCAGGTCCCTGGAATACGATCCCCTGCCGCGAAGAATCGTTTTTTCATCCAAGTACACATTTTACTGTTGCGTTAAACAGAGGCTACAGTTAAGGAATTGCGCCCAGTAAATCCTCCCCGGCCAGGATACGAACCCATGACATAGCGCTCGCGGAACGCCAGGCGAGTGTCTTACCACTACACCACGGAGACTATTATCTCTTCAATTCTATCCCCAATACTCTGCAGATTCAACTCCATCCTCATTATCTCAATCATAGCATTTCTTGGGCATCCTAAGATAATCCTCATGGCTTCATTTTGTACCTTCTCCAACTTGCCCATCCTACCTTTACCAAAACAAGGAATGACAGGCGCAGCATAATCAATAAGAGATCTTACAGTACTCGAGTATATCATTCGTAGCACAGGGACTCCCACTCCCTTTCCACAGCATGCCAAGGCCTTCAGAGGTTGTAATCTCTTCCGGCATTGACCCAACAGTCTGTTCATCTCTGCTTCCAAACTCTCATCGGTATATCCAACATATATGCCTAAATATTTATATTTATTAACTTTATATTTTTACAGTTTATTTCAAGATAATGGGCCTCCGTGCCGAGGAGTTTTCTTTTGTTCACCCTGTCAATTCCCCTGAGAATTTTGTAGGTGGTTATCATGTCTCCCCTTACTCTTCTGTTTTCCAGAGACGTGAGGTTCAGCTTCAGCCTTTCCTCGTAGCTCATACCTCTCAGTTCCGGGAAAAGTCTGGTGGCATACCGCTGAATCTTCTCTTTGTCTTGTGTTTAACTAGGTATGGACTCCAGGCTGGAGCTGCATGCTCCAGGATTGGTCTGGCATAAGTGGCATTCAGGATCCTGAACAATTCCTTGTACAAGTTTCTACAGGCAGTTCTTATGTTGGCCAGTCTGGCATATGCCGCTGATGATATCCTTTTGATGTGGGCCTCTGGGGACAGATTCGGTGTGATATCAACCCCCAGATCTTTCTATTCGTCTCTTGCAGGATTTCACCTCCCAGATGGTACCTTGTGTTCAGCCTCCTGCTCCCTTCGCCTAATTTCATTACACTTTTCTGAGTTGAACTCTAGCAGCCATTTTTCTAGACCATTCCTCCAGTTTGCCCAGGTTGTCCTGTAGTCTCTGTCTGTCTCTTCATCCGTCTTGATTCTTCTCATAATTTTTGCATCATCAGCAAACATTGAGAGGAACGAGTCTCCGGAAGATCGTTTACATTTATTAGAAACAGGATGGGTCCAAGACGGCACTGTAGGGGGGGGGGGGGGAGGGGGGAGTGTGGACAGGGAAGTGTAGACAGGAGCAACGTGGTGTGTGGGGACAGAGCGAGACGGGGGTGGTAGCAAGCAAGCAAGCAAGCAAGCAAGCAAGCACTTGAGCGCTTGTGAGAAGGGTCGACCTTGTCCTGTCCCACCAGTGTGTGTGTGTCTCAAACCTTCGCTCATTCCACTGTCTTCGTCCCCCTCCCCTACCTTACAACCGTCTCGCAGACGATCGCTCGCTGTACCCTGTCATGTGTAATAGTAAGAGTGAACCACTGCCACTCTCCTCCACCTGCTGGAGTAAGGCCTTCAATAGATAAAATATTGCACATTTACTGGTGTGCTGCGACTACGAGGGGGCGAGTGAGGTGTTAGGCTACAGTAATGCTCGCTAGGGAGGGGGTTGAGGGGAGAGAAAGAGAGGGGTAGGGGATGACCTTGCCACCCCCCCCCCCTGCATTCCATTCTACCTCAACTCGCGATCTACGAGAGATTGATTGATTGCTTTGCATCAGTTTTGATCAATAAGTCTTGCAAGCCGGCGCGTTTTTTTTTTTTTTTTAACATATTAGGTACATCTGCATTAGTGCAGCTACCCTAGACTATATGAAGTGGAGTACAGTGTGTCAAAAAAGCTAACTAGGTGATGCTATAAAATCCCCATCACACAGGATGGTTAGTCATACAGAGGCATGTGATTAGCGGTCTGCACTGGCAGACTCCGGATGCATTTTGAGGATATCAACAACACAAGATTGAATAAGGTAGCAGTGGTAATACAAGTCCCCATCTCGCAGGATGGTTAGTCATACAGAGTCATGTGTTTAATAGCCTGCACTGGCAAATTTTGGGTATACTGTGAGGATATCTTCAAGAATACGAGAGTGAATAAAGTAATTGCAAAGCTCCAGGTACCTCATGCCAACTGGTCTGAAAGGTCTAATAATTGGCGCGTGATGGTGTCTGGCAGACGTCAGAGTTGCAGTGTCGGCCGATAAGGTTTACTCACTATCATGGTTTGTGTGTGTGTGTGTGTGTGTGTGTGTAGGTGTGTGTAGGTGTGTGTACATACACTCCCCGCCGCCGCCACGGTCATGTGTACACACGTGGCCCCCCACTACCACTCCCCCCTACACACCCGTACACAACCGGCGCCAGAGCCCCATTGACTCAGTCATGTGCACACTGCCGCTAGAGACACACGCCCGGACGCTGTTGTGAAGGTAGCTTGGGGAAGCCTGTGTCTACGCGTGTGTGTACACCATCTGTGTGTGTGTCGGGGCTGTATAGTGTGTGTGTGTGGCCGTGTGCTCTCTCGTGCACCCTAAGTAGTGTGGACCTGGTTGAGTGTGTTAAGCTGAACTGGCATATAAACCTTCTCGCTCACTCGATACCTTTAAGCCAGAATTTACCACCCTTGCTCGACTAGCGTTACTCTGCTAGCAACAAACTGTGAATTATACACATCTGACATACTATAGTCGGTGGGGAATATATATATATATATATACCCCGTCTAGGCTTGTAGAGGTGTTGGAGCAAGCACTATCGTGGCCAGGCGTCCCGGCCCCGCCCAACATGCTCTGAAGGCCCGCCTCTCTCAGACAGACATACGGCCGCAAATATTGAAGTGTTTCCGCCGCCCTGTTCGCCCCCACGGAGCCTCCGGCCCTCACCATGCAGCTCTACGAGATGAAGTGTGCAGGTAGCTACCATGATTTCATGTTTGGCAGTGCCGTAACAAACTGGTTTGGTTGCATGAACATTTTTTTTTCCCCATTGGTTGTGGAGATGTCTGGCAGAGTCACGCCCTCGACCCTCCATCACCGGGTGGGGATGGTGGGAGAGGGAGAGAGAAGCTAAAGAAATGAGACGATGAAAGTACTTTTCAAAGGCATTGAATTACCAAATGGTACTAGATAGCCATATTGAAACAAAAAAATGATATTGAATGACCTCGTGGTGTGACTAGACATGAGGAGGAAGACGACTTGGTGACATCTGAGAGGTACAAGCTGCCATGTGGTATTAAATTAAGGACTGGGCCAGAAACCTCGGGTTTCAGAGGTGTTAACTCCTAGATAACACCTGGGGGGAGGTAACCCTCCTAGATAACACCCGGGGAGGTAACCCTCCTAGATAACACCTGGGGGGAGGTAACCCTCCTAGATAACACCTGGGGGGAGGTAACCCTCCTAGATAACACCTGGGGGGAGGTAACCCTCCTAGATAACACCTGGGGGGAGGTAACCCTCCTAGATAACACCTGGGGGGAGGTAACCCTCCTAGATAACACCTGGGGGGAGGTAACCCTCCTAGATAACACCTGGGGGGAGGTAACCCTCCTAGATAACACCTGGGGGGAGGTAACCCTCCTAGATAACACCTGGGGGGAGGTAACCCTCCTAGATAACACCTGGGGGGAGGTAACCCTCCTAGATAACACCTGGGGGGAGGTAACCCTCCTAGATAACACCTGGGGGGAGGTAACCCTCCTAGATAACACCTGGGGGGAGGTAACCCTCCTAGATAACACCTGGGGGGAGGTAACCCTCCTAGATAACACCTGGGGGGAGGTAACCCTCCTAGATAACACCTGGGGGGAGGTAACCCTCCTAGATAACACCTGGGGGGAGGTAACCCTCCTAGATAACACCTGGGGGGAGGTAACCCTCCTAGATAACACCTGGGGGGAGGTAACCCTCCTAGATAACACCTGGGGGGAGGTAACCCTCCTAGATAACACCTGGGGGGAGGTAACCCTCCTAGATAACACCTGGGGGGAGGTAACCCTCCTAGATAACACCTGGGGGGAGGTAACCCTCCTAGATAACACCTGGGGGGGGAGGTAACCCTCCTAGATAACACCTGGGGGGGGAGGTAACCCTCCTAGATAACACCTGGGGGGGGGAGGTAACCCTCCTAGATAACACCTGGGGGGGGGAGGTAACCCTCCTAGATAACACCTGGGGGGGGGAGGTAACCCTCCTAGATAACACCTGGGGGGGGAGGTAACCCTCCTAGATAACACCTGGGGGGGGGAGGTAACCCTCCTAGATAACACCTGGGGGGGGGAGGTAACCCTCCTAGATAACACCTGGGGGGGGGAGGTAACCCTCCTAGATAACACCTGGGGGGGGGAGGTAACCCTCCTAGATAACACCTGGGGGGGGGAGGTAACCCTCCTAGATAACACCTGGGGGGGGGAGGTAACCCTCCTAGATAACACCTGGGGGGGGGAGGTAACCCTCCTAGATAACACCTGGGGGGGGGAGGTAACCCTCCTAGATAACACCTGGGGGGGGGAGGTAACCCTCCTAGATAACACCTGGGGGGGGGAGGTAACCCTCCTAGATAACACCTGGGGGGGGGAGGTAACCCTCCTAGATAACACCTGGGGGGGGGAGGTAACCCTCCTAGATAACACCTGGGGGGGGAGGTAACCCTCCTAGATAACACCTGGGGGGGGGGGAGGTAACTCCTAGATAACACCTGGGGGGGGAGGTAACTCCTAGATAACACCTGGGGGGGGGGGAGGTAACTCCTAGATAACACCTGGGGGGGGGAGGTAACCCTCCTAGATAACCACTCCACTGTTTTATTGGTTTTTATTAATATTATCGTGTCGCATTTTAAATTAAATACATGCAATGATAACTTATCAATACTCATGATAACTTATCAATATTCGCCACATGAAACACACAATTATGGGTGAATTGTTGACTGTTCACAGTTGAAGAGTGTTTATTATCATCGAGAAGTTGTTCAGTATCCACAACTTCATTCTTGTATATTGCAAAATCATATTTTAGCATAGATATGATGAGTTCAAGCGATGAGCCTCAAGTCCGGGTTTATTCTGGAATGAACATGCGTCAAAAAGGTATATGTCGTCCCATTCGATTTTTCGGTTCAGTGTTCAGAGATATTACTGTGTAAAATACCCGTTCAACCAGGGCATTACTGATTGGTAAGCTGTGTATTTTCAATGGAAACTCAGCGAGGTCAATGAGTATGGGCTCTCTAGCAGGGTTCTTTGACGGGTATTATTGCTCAGATGACGATCCAAATGCTGGAATTGAAATAAGTTTGAGGTAAAATACACACAAAGGGATGAGGTAGCTCAAGCTATTCTCACCCTGTTCAGTACATAGTGTTAATACATACATATAAACACATCACAAACAACAAACATTACCAAACATTCTGAGAGATTAACATCTACATTGCCTGATGCTGGAATTTGTCATAAATGTTGGATCAGTCAGTGGTTGACGGTAGATGTGACTGGTTTTCAGTGTCACTAAGCTTAGACTAATGCTAGAACCATTGGAAGTTCTGAAAATGGTGGCCGTGATTAGCCAAGGCTGCATGTGATATTGACTAGTTCTTCACCTTTTTTAACGTTTCAGAAGTAACAGGAATGCAATATATAGGAGGTTCGTTGCAAGCTCTCACTAAAAATTGATGGTATCTTGAACACTTTGAAGCTTATCCTTCGTCATAATTTTCTGTTAATGGCCAGAAGAGTAGACAGTTCGTAGCTAAAGTCCACTGTCACCAGGAGCTGATAATTGGAAATGAAGCCAAAATTAATATGAAGCTTTGATTCTTTGCACGATTTTTCACGACATTCAAAGTCAACGTGAATGCTACACTGATCTGTATCTTCGTGGAAGCAGCTGTAACTTCCTGTCACGAAATATATATTTGAGGGTAATTCTTCAGATGCGTGACAACAAGGAACAACATGCTCATAAGAAACGATTGGGCTTTCTTCATCAAGGTGTAAAGTGAGGTCCATACACACACTTGATGCCCCATCCGTGTCGACTGCAAATCGCTGCTTCAAATGGACTCCAATATTGCCAATATAATCTTTTGAGGTGATACCAGGCTTCTGAGGTTAGTGCTCGTCACAAACTGTCACACAATGAGATGAAATCGATTGATAAAGATGAAGCCACTCAAAAGGTGGCACGGGCATGAATAGCCCGTAAGATGAAATGGTATTGTCTGGCTGTATAATATCTAACACGCACATGTTCTCGAGTCTAATGATCTATAAGTGGTGTATTGGAGGTCCATCCCTACCACTCGGGCCTCGCTTCCATTCCTTTCCCTCCGTCCCATCCCAAATCATTATCCTGACCCCTTCCAAGTGATACATAGTCGTAATGGCTTGGCGCTTTCCCCCTGATCCCTTGCCTTGAATGTATCTTCGGTTTGGACTGCAGCATGGCCGAGTATCTGGGTAGACAGGTGAACCAGTATACTAGCTTGGGATAGACTAGACGAGGAGGTAAGAGTAACCTAAGCTTAGTGACGAACGATGGAGCAGGCGAGAGAGAGAGTAGGTGAAGACAGACGCACTAACACACATACGCTCATTCATAGCGCGCGCGCGCACTACACACTACGCACCCGCTAACCCCTCGCCCCCCCCCCATCCCCCCAAAACCACCACGTGCGGTCCCCCTCTCCCCCCCATTTCCGCTACTCCCCCCTCACTCCCTCCCCTACACTTACCACTGTCCTCTGGTGTGTTGGTTCATTACGTAGACCTTGGACCCCCACTGGCCTGCGTCCGCTCCCCCCACACTTACACACTTGCCACTCTACACACCTGCAAGACCCTGCACTCTGGACCTTAAGATAGTCTCAAGGGTTTACGTCTTGGGGTACCCACGGACCCGGTCACCTCTTCCCTCCCTCTCGGGGCCATTTTTTTAACCCTTCCTCGGAGCCATCTCTCCCTCTCCCCTTACCAAAGGGTACCACCAACCACATTTATTGAGACAATCAAATACATGTCAAAGGGATAAGAGTACCTTAGGGTATTTCTACCCCTCATCATACTAGTTAGTCCCCTTACGGGGCTATTCATGCCCGTGCCACCTCTTGGGTGGCTTAATCTTTATTCAATCAATCTTAAAGTCCCTCGAGGGAAGCATAAGTCCAGTGTGTACAATCCACAAATCACAGTACAAGATTCTGGGATGCTCCCGGACGCAGGTTCGAATCCTCGTCACGGCCCTTGTGGATTTGTTTACAAGAATCACATTTTAATATTTATGAATTTTAAGATTGTTCATTCAAAACCAAACTTTTCTCATATAAATTAATATATATTAGTATACTGTGCACATTTAGGTACTGGTTAGGCGTTTAGGTTCTGTTGGCGATTATTTGTAGTACGTGAGTGAAGCATTTACAATGTAGTAGTTCGAACACAAGTCGTCAGTGAAGCACTTGTTCCGGAAGTGTTCGGACGTCATCAGTTAGTTGAGTCGTGTGTAAACCGCTTTTTTCATTAATAAATATGAGGGGTTTGGCGGGTGTATGGAATGGACTTTGGGGTCTTTGTTTGACGGACGGGCTGCTTATTCACGCTTATTCATTCTTTGGGCCGTTGTAGTATAAAACTACATGACTTCTGATTCACAGCTTCAAAGACTTTCAAAACCCATCACTTTCTCAAAGAAAACGGGGTAACTATTACATAATACAATTATTAAATATACAAGTTAACCATTTTCTTTCTGTTTTAAGCTGTGACAATCTTCAGTATAGTTACAACGGTCAAAGAATAAGCAAATTTTTTTTCTAGAGATCAGCTAATAATGGTATATATTACTATAAGAAAAAAAAATTGGTTTCGAAGTTTTTTCAATATATTAAGTTGTGTAGCCGGGCGGGCATACTGTTTCCTCTTGAACTCTGGTAACTCCCCCTATCCCTCTTCCCAACCTGTCTATGTTCGAACAAATCCACAAGGGCCGTGACGAGGATTCGAACCTGCGTCCGAGAGCATCCCCAGACGCTGCCTTAATCGACTGAGCTACGACATGGTCAAAAGGAGTTCGTCCCTATGCCTATGTTCGTCTTGTTCCCCAGACCATTCCCCCTGCAAAGTTGAAGCTTCTATCCCCCTGCCGTCTAGACTTATTGTCCCTGTGGTGCTATAATTGAGAGGCGGGACCAGAGAGCCAAAGCTCAACCCCCCGGAAGTACAACTAGGTGAGTACACACACACATGCCATGGTCTTATAAGATGCCGATGATTCACTGCTTAACAATCCGGATGTCGCTGGCGGTAGTTATCTAGCGTAGCTGCATTTGTGGCAATTGGCATTGTTAACAGAGTCGTGTGGTAGTTAAGTGGGAGCCACTTAACGCCTGTTATCAATGGTAGTTTAGTCAGGCAGAGATTAGAGACCTAACGACCCGGGTAACGACCGTTCGCTGATAAGGTGATTAGTTGCAGGTGTCTTTATAAGCATCATGATGTGTGTGTTTGTATGATGATGTTGCTATAGATTCAGCTACTCGGAACGGGTTCCAAGTAGCACGGGCTATGGTGAGCCCGTAACTTACCTGGTTGATGGGGTTCTGGGAGTTCTTCTACTCCCCAAGCCCGGCCCGAGGCCAGGCTTGACTTGTGAGAGTTTGGTCCACCAGGCTGTTGCTTGCTTACCTGGCACAGGAGCGGGCTCTGTTATGATGCGTGTACACTAGGCTGAATTTGCTTGCAGGCTTGAGCTCTAGCTCCTGAGTCCGCCTTACCAGCTGTATTAATACAATGACACGAGGCTAGTCTTGCTTAAGAGGCTAGACAATCGACTTGAGAGTGGTCCAGGACGGACCGAAACGTCGTCGTCGTCCCTTCACCTTCTAGTGTGTGGTCTGGTCAACATAGTCTTGCTTAGTGTGTTCATGTATCAACTGTACTCTTGTGTAATCCTGTTTTTCCCTGTAATACATTTGTACACTGAAGTGTGACGATTACTTGCCTGTGGCTTATTTACCCCTCCTCCTCCCTCCACGCCCTGTTCAACCATGTTCTTGAATATGGTGAAGAGATTCTTAGTTCTCTCTCCAGGTTTTCAGAAGAGTATCCTAGTTGTCGTGCTCCTTGGTGAGGCTTCTGAGACGACTAGGGGGGTGGGGGTTGTCTCTTATAGACAGTCGCCAGTCGTCTCAGTCGACCGATGACTGTCATTGAGGTCTAGTTTATTAAGCCCCTGTACCTGTGACGTTATAATTTTAATCTGACGGTCACATTCTTGATGGAAACTGGACTTAATTAGGGGATGGAGGTGGCTTTTACGACTTCTTCTTTCAGTGCATTCTACTATTCTTGGACCAACGTTTGCGGGTATCTCTGCAAATTTCGAAACGTCGTCGTCCCTTCACCTTCCAGTGTGTGGTCTGGTCAACATACATCAGCCACGTTATTGTGACTCATCGCCTGCGTTTCCAGTTTGGCAAATATATTAACTCCTGCCTCACTGTACAGGTCGCTTGTGCTTGCACGGCGAGCTTCAGCTTCTGGGCGACGGCTTTTCAGTCTCTTACCACAATTCCTTCGTATCCTGGGGCCAGATTCACGAAGTAGTTACGCAAGTACTTACGAACCTGTCCGTTTTTTCTCAATCTTTAGCGGCTTTGTTTACAATTATTAAACAGTTAATGAGCTCCGAAGCACCAGGAGGCTGTTTATAACAATAGCAACAGTTGATTGGCAAGTTTTCAGGCTTGTAAACTGTTTAATAAATGTAACCAAAGCCGTCAAAGATTGCGGAAAGGTGTACACGTTCGTAAGTGCTCGCGTAAGTGCTTTCGTGAATCTGGCCCCAGAGCACTCAAACTGCCTACGGGCTCACCATAGCCCGTGCTACTGGAACTTATTGTTCTAAGTGGCGAATCTTAAACATCATCAAACTGCCCTTCAAGAGTGCATACAGCCGTCGGCAGAGGCAGCGTTGTGGACCAGAGGCAGGCGAGGCAGCACCCCACCCTCCCCCTAGCCAGGACCCTGTGACGTCACAGGTAAACACACTGGAGTGAGATGGTTCCTAAGCAGCATATATATACATACTGAAGCGCATATACATACACATATACATACTACATCATATACTGTAGTGTCACGGTCCCCTGGCGCCCCTCATGGCCCCCCTCACCCCCCCCCAGTCCACCCCCTTCACACACCCCCTTCTCATACACCCCCTCTCCCCCCCACACACACCCTCCCTCCCCCCCCCCCACACACACCCTCCCTCCCCCCTTCACACACACACCCCCTCCATCCCCTCCCCCCCCCACACACCAGAATACACGGCCTCTTGAACAAACTGCGCAGCGCCCATCGTCGATGATATCAAGGGGGGGGAAAATGTGCTGTAATCTTATCGAGTTTCGGATTGGGCGCCATGGATTGCTGTATCCTGTGATGGCGGGTGTAATGGGTGTGTTCCTGTTATCTCTGACCACCACCGCCACCACCACCACCACCACCACCACCTTAATTCTGAAGGTCACACAACTGGCGGGGTTCAATATGTGCGCTTTTCTTGTGTTTACATGTGACTTGCATGGTTGGTGTGTTGGTTGAGAGAGAGTGGGAGGGGGGGTTTAATATCTGGGGCCTCCCCCCCCCTCATTCTCCTTCTCCCTCCCTCTCTCCGTAAAATTTGACCCTGCAAGAAAACCTGTACATAGTAGTCAAGCGAGCATGTATGTTGCTTCGGATGTGGGCGTGCTGAAATACACGTGAAGAACCTCTCATAAACACGGGTCACTTGGCAATAGAGGGAGCTTAACTTAGCTACCTTACACGCGGGCACACCTGTGTATCACCTGTGACACTCACGTACACACACTCACGTACACACACTCACGTACACACACTCACGTACACACACTCACGTACACACACTCACGTACACACACTCACGTACACACACACACACACACTAACTATTCACATTACCTCCACTTTTCCTTCATCTGCATCTCTCCATTTTTACTACCAATTAAAAAAAAATAACATTCAGCACTTGCTACTCCTTGCTCCTCCCCCCCCCCCTCCCACTCTGGGTGCTGTTCTAGCAAGAGTTTACAGGATAGCTGTAAACTCAAGGATCCAGGATAGCTGTAAACTCAAGGATCCAGGATAGCTGTAAACTCAAGGATCCAGGATGGCTGTAAACTCAAGGATCCAGGATAGCTGTAAACTCAAGGATCCAGGATAGCTGTAAACTCAAGGATCCAGGATGGCTGTAAACTCAAGGATCCAGGATAGCTGTAAACTCAAGGATCCAGGATAGCTGTAAGCCATGGCTAAGGATATCGCCTCGGACCAGGTATTCCAACTATGTGTCTACTGCTACAATAAAGTGCATAGTTGTCGTGTCTGCATTTAAAACTATGGCTGTAGTTGTGATATTGTCCCTTAGTAAGTAGCGGACAGCACACTGGACTTGTGATCCTGTGGTCCCGGGTTCAATCCCGGGCGCCGGCGAGAAACAATGGGCAGAGTTTCTTTCACCTATGCTCCTGTTACCTAGCAGTAAAATAGGTACCTGGGTGTTAGTCAGCTGTCACGGGCTGCTTCCTGGGGGGTGGAGGCCTGGTCGAGGACCGGGCCGCGGGGACACTAAAGCCCCGAAATCATCTCAAGATAACCTCAAGATAACCTCAACATAGTAATTTTTGGTCTCCTTAAATGATAAAAGAATGAAGATAATTGCAGAAGACCTGTTGATACGAGTGATATAGGAGTGAGGCGGCGCCTATATTGGTGCCCATGTGAGGCGGATCCTATATTGGTGCCCCATGCCAGGCGGCTCCTACTTATATCCAGCCAAACTCATTCATATATTGGTGGGTTCCTCTACAGTGTAGTAGTAGTTCCTCGCCTGTGCCTCGAGTGCCTTATATTGATGCCTCAATACCTCGTGGGGGGGGGGGGCGTCTCGTGTACCTTGCTCTGTCTTGACCAAACCCGTCTAGTTCTCTGGCTCCGACATCAGCGTACCTCAGATCATCCATTGTTGCTACCTCACACTTTGGCCTCTATCACAGCCCCTCCCCCCCCTGCACCTCCTATCCATCCCCTCCCCCCTCCATGCACCTCCTATCCTCCTCCCCCCGACCCACCACCCCCCCCATCCCACCCGCTGCCCCTGCCATCCTCTTGTGCTACGACCTTCCGTAGGCGGTAATGCCATTGGGTCCAAGCCCCCCTACGCCGTCCCCGTCCTCTATCCCGTCCCCCCCCCATCCCTCCCTCCCGTCCCCCATCCCTCCCCACCGTCCCCCATCCCTCCCCCGGTGCTAGAGGTGGTGCCGAGGTTGGCAAGGAGTGTTGGAATGTGTGTGTGGTGGTAGTCACGTTGACAACTGGGGGTACATGCTGTGTGTACTCGCCTAATATACCTAGTTGTCCTTGCGGGGGTTGAGCTCTGGCTCTTTAGTCCCGCCTCTCGGCTGTCAATCAACTGGTGTACAGGTTCCTGAGCCTACTGGGCTCTATCATATCTACACTTGAAACTGTGTATGGAGTCAGCCTCCACCACATCACTGCCTAATGCATTCCATTTAACTACTGTGACACTGAAAAAGTTCTTTCTAACGTTCCTGTGGCTCATGTGGGTACTCGGTTTCCACCTGTGTCCCCTTGTTCGCGTCCCACCAGTGTTGAATAGTTTATCTTTATCTACCGTGTCAATTCCTCTGAGAATTTTGTAGGTAGTGATCATGTCTCCCCTTACTCTTGTCTTCCAGTGTCGTAAGGTGCATTTCCCGCAGCCTTTCCTCGTAACTCATGCCTCTTAGCTCCAGGACTAGTCTAGTGGCATACGTCGGAACTTTTTCCAGCTTCGTCTTGTGCTTGACAAGGTACGGGCTCCATGCTGGGGCCGCATACTCCAGGATTGGTCTTACATATGTGGTGTACAAGATTCTGAATGATTCCTTACACAGGTTCCTGAACGCTGTTCTGATGTTAACCAGCCTCGCATATGCCGCAGACGTTATTCTTTTTATGTGGGCTTCAGGAGACAGGTTTGGTGTGATATCAACTCCTAGATCTTTCTCTCTGTCCGTTTCATGAAGTCCTTCATCTCCCATTCTGTATCCTGTGTCTGGCCTCCTGTTTCTCTTGCCTAGTTTCATTACCTTACATTTACTGGGGCTGAACTTTAGTAGCCATTTGTTGGACCATTCATGCAGTCTGGGTCATCTTGTAGTCTCATACTGTCTTCCTCCGTCTTAATCCTCCTCATAATTTTTGTGTATCTACCGCGGTGCTCAACGCTGAGACGTTGTGGGGGCTGTTGTTTAAGATTCGCTACCCGGAACTAAAAGTTGCAAGTAGCACGGGCTATGGCGATCCCGTAGTGGACTTTTGTGGGGGGGGGGGCTGGTATACTTCCCTCGGCTGTTGTAACTGGCCCCTCCACACCCCCCCCCCCCACCGACCTATCAGGCTGTTGTGGCAAGCATTATAAATAGTGACAGCTGATGCGTTCCAGAGTCTATCACAGATTGAGAAAGTAATTAGAAACAGAGCAATGCAGGTGATGTACAGTGACCACAACACAGCAGTTACAACATCAGGATCTGCGGGTTGGTACAAGAATTCCACCAACTACGAACCACTTAGTTTGATGAAAGGGAGCAGTAGAGCAACAGAAGTGCACTTACATCGCATCAGGCTTGGATACCCATGTGCATGGGAAATAGGCTTACAGGTTCCGGAAGATGAGAGGAAATGTCAGCACTGTGGAGAAATGCCAGACACACTGGAACATTATCTAACACAGTACACAGTTACAAACCCATTAAGATTTCAACTTAGATTCAACAGAGCAGAAGTTAAACACATATGGCAAAATCTTCCTGAAGCGACCATACGAGTCATAAATACTCATACTCCTCCCAAGTAAAACAGAAACAAGCAACACTTAAGGGCATCATTTCCTAATATGCCAAAAATATGCAATAAATGAAAACTCGTTCGATTTCAATCAAACTTTTTTGACGAGTTGTATATGAAAAGGGTTTCATCTGGGCCAAGTCTCAGCATCGTAGCATAAATAGGGAGAAAAAAAATATATTGAATTGTCAAAATTTTTCCAAAAAATGGTCAAAAATTAACATCAAACATAAGTGTCAACTGAAATCATGTCTGACTCTCAGCTATCACAATAGCATATAATAAAAATATTTAATAATTTTATCCAAAAAACCTTTAGTTACAAAAAAAATGATTTTTTTTTTTGTTTATCGGACGATTTGTATGAAACTTGTACACCTGACTGCACGTAGGCCTATCTGTAAGGGTGCCAATTTTGGAGGAAATTGGTTAATGTCAACCTTAGCCGCAGAGATGGCAGCAACTTAGACTTTAATTTTTAATGATTTATTTTTCAAGTAATATGAACGTAGTCACTACTCTTTAACTTGTATTCAATTAACATGAAACTTACATATTATATGTAAAGTTTCTCTTAAAATCTCATACCAGCGTTTTTCCCAAGTTCATTTATTGATTTTTATAATTATCAATAAACACGATATATTTGCATAATTTTTTTAGGGGAACTTTTGACTATTTGTATTAGTAAAACTAAACATTTTGGAAAATCCGCGGCAACAGATTCTTTATTATATGCTAATGTGTCAGAAAAGTGTCATAGAATGATTATATTTGAAACTTGTGATTGTAGGAACTTACTGAAAATGTGATTTTTTTCAACGAAAATTAATCTCCCTTTCTATTTAGGCTGAAACTTGGAATAATTCTTGAGGTTATCTTGAGATGATTTCGGGGCTTTAGTGTCCCCGCGGCCCGGTCCTCGACCAGGCCTCCACCCCCAGGAAGCAGCCCGTGACAGCTGACTAACACCCAGGTACCTATTTTACTGCTAGGTAACAGGGGGCATATGGTGAAAGAAACTCTGCCCATTGTTTCTCGCCGGCGCCTGGGATCGAACCCAGGACCACAGGATCATAATTCCAGCGTGCTGTCCGCTCGGCCGACCGGCTCCCCTTTGCATCCTTTTCATATACAACTAGTCAAGAGATTTGTTGACATTGAGCAAAGTTTAAACAACTCATGGCCCCTAAAGTGGGCCAGCCAGAGGCTTCAGGCCCGCACAAAATTATCCCTGCCAAAAAAGAAATAATAATTGAAGAGTAATGCACAAACCCGCCTTGTGTGCGACAGTGAAAGTGGCGGTGATTGGGACGTATACGCGCGTAGCGCAGTGGGTGTTGAGGGGAAAGGTTGGGGGTGGGTGGGTGGAGGTGACGGGTGACAGTGTAGCGGTAGGGAAGGGGGGAAGAGGGTGTACGCGTGTAGCGAGAGTCAGAGTATAGGGTGAGGGCAGGCGGGCTTAGCGAGGGTGGGCGGGAAACTGGCAGTCAGTGAGGGTGGGCGGCGGCGGGCGGCATGTGTAAAGTGGGCGTGTTTGTCGTTGCTGTAAGCGGGTCAGGCAGACGTAAACATTAGTGTTGACGTCAGGGGCGCCTGGATACTTCTAGGAACTCTCCGACACGGGGAGGGGCGGGGGTTAAGAGTCCTGTGGCGCCATGAAGGACGCGAGGAACCCCTCGCTGCTCGGGCAGGAAGCAGGACTCTTGACTCTTGTTCCACTGCTCATAACGACCAATGACAGGTGTTGAACTTGACACTCGTGGTAGGAGTTACTTGTTAAACCGGCCCAAGCTTGTTTCTGGAGTTATTACAAGTCTGGTGTAGCCTTGCGCCACCTATGGGAGTAACTAGATTGTTTCCTTCCAAGGAGTGCCGTACCAACCGGGCTGTGGTGGGTATGTGGGCCTGCGGGCCGCTCCAAGCAACAGCCTGGTGGACCAAACTCTCACAAGTCAAGCCTGGCCTCGGGCCGGGCTTGGGCAGTAGAACAACTCCCAGAACCCCATCAACCATAGCCCGTGCCCAAGTGTCACGTTGTACTAGTGTAAGTGGGTGGTTGAGGTCGTGTGGTGTACGACAGTGTTGTATGCAGGATGTAGCGGCGTGTCAGTGATTGGAACAAATTCTGACTAAAATGCCTTCCTGTTAGGCAACCTCTTAAACCCACTTGGCAGGGGGGTGCGCGCGCGTTAGTGTTCAGGCGCGCACATTAACGGGATAACATCAGCAGCATGTGGGAAGTAAAGTCAGTATCAGAACGTCATTTAAGAATCTAAACAATGCTTTAAAAATCGTCTACACTGCCTATGAGAGATCGTTAGAGTATGTAGCTCCAGCCTGGACCCCACACCTTGTAAACTTGAGTGGTCTTAGAGTTTAGCAACTAGATTAGTACCGGAATTGACAGGCCTGAGCTATGAGGCCTATCAGTTCTGGCCTCACAGAAAAGGTTGAAGGAACTCGGCCTCAGAAGAGGGAAGAAAGAACAGGAATAAAAGTATAAGATGTTGAGGTGACGCTGAAGGAGGCTCGCTCACTCGCTCACTTTGGAGGAAGCTGGAGACATACTAGGGTGTAAGGAAGGTGTAGGGTGTTCTATGTACATGTGCAGATGGTCTGCAAGTGAGGGGAAGGTCGGTGTGGAGGCCCAATTCCAGCCACAACTTTAGAAATATGATATTTGAGACGGGGTGACGCGCGCGCCAGATGCGACCAGGAGGTGGGGAGTATAGGTGTTCTCCCTGTCTCGTAGTTACTGACAGGCGGGGCGAGGTGAGCACACGCACACGCAGGTGTGTACGTGTGAGTACACGCACACACAGATGTGTGTACGTGACCAGTGTCGGGCGTGGCGTACGACCTAGACGCGCGGAAGTAATTGTAGCGCGCGCTCGAAGGCCTTTCCTGCTCCCTCGCCTACACATGGTGTACCAACTCTATATATTGACTGTATAATGTGTAACCTTTTGTGTGTGTTTATGTATCCTCCCCCCCCCTCCTCCTCCTCCGTGGGGTGGACCTACGGGACTCTTCCTTATCTGTTTTCGTTTGTTTATACAGATTACTGTAGAGTTACAGTAATAAGTTAACACATTTAGTTCTTTGTAGTTCGTATGGAGGGGGGGGGGGTAGTTACATTCACACTTGGGAGGGGGGATAGTTACATTCACACTTGAGGGGGGGGGGGTAGGCAGTTACATTACGCAACAGTAAAATGTGTACTTGGATGAAAAAACGATTCTTCGCGGCAGGGGATCGTATTCCAGGGACCATAGGATTAAGGACTTGCCCGAAACGCTACGCGTACTAGTGGCTGTACAAGAATGTAACAACTCTTGTATATATCTCAAAAAAAAAAATTTACACTTGGGGGGGGGGGGGGGTAGGTAAGTGTTGTAAATTACACCTAGATAACTGCAATTTTTTTTGTTATTAATGTGGGTTCTATAAAGAAAAATGTCTGCTATATAAAATTTGTACGTTAAAGCCCTCTGTTGTCGTAATATTACAAACTTTGTCCAGTCGTGTAGCAAAGGCGTCGACCTGTGAACCTTTGTTAATCTTTATATTTTGAGGAAGGAGGGTTCCAGGCTTGTGCTACATACTGTGCAGTTTAGGTTAGGCTAGGTTAGGCTAGGTTAGGCTAGGCTAGGCCAGGTTAGGCTAGGTTAGGCTAGGTTAGGCTAGGCTAGGCCAGGTTAGGCTAGGCTAGGCTAGGCTAGGTTAGGCTAGGCTAGGCCAGGTTAGGCTAGGCTAGGCCAGGGTAACACATGCTGCTGAAGCGCTTGTTCTTATGGTGTGTTCTTCAAGCATGTGTTAATGTGTTCTTGTTCTCCTTCCAGCGTCCAGGAAGCAGGAAGTGGCCAACATTCGCGGCAAGTTTCCTAACAAGATACCGGTGAGTACCATAGCCGAGAGGAGAGGCTTGGGGGGGGGGGGTGGTGGAGCCGCCCCCTGCGAGACTAAGATCAATACCCGTCTATTCCAGGGAGAGGGGGGTAGGGGGGGGGACTCCGGGACTACCTGCAGCTGGGATAACTTAAAGTTGTCTAATTGTGAAAATTGTCTTGTACAACTCCTCTACAATCTTGTATCACTCTTACGCGTCGCGCCACTACACCACGACGTGTTTACTAGTTGTGTTTTTGCGGGGGTTGAGCTTTGCTCTTTCGGCCCGCCTCTCAACTGTCAATCAACTGTTTTTTTTTTTTTTCTTCTCTCTCCCCCCCCCCCCACACACACCCCAGGAAGCAGCCCGTGACAGCTGACTAACTCCCAGGTACCTATTTACTGCTAGGTAACAGGGGCACTTAGGGTGAAAGAAACTTTGCCCATTTGTTTCTGCCTCGTGCGGGAATCGAACCCGCGCCACAGAATTACGAGTCCTGCGCGCTATCCACCAGGCTACGAGGCCCCCTTGGGGCGTGAAGGTGCGCGGTGCGCGTGCTGAAGGTGCGCGGCTACCCTGGGTTCGATTCCCCCGCCCTACTCCAATGATGTTCTCATTGATATAGCAAGTTATAGTGATTATAACGTTGGGTACACTGGTTTTATCAGGGCTCTCGGGGGCGTGTGAGAGATTGGGGCCGAGTAGTGTTGTGTGGGGGGGGGGTGTAGGTGTGGTGAAGGGACCCAGGTGTTGGTAAGGGAGCTTGGGACGATTGCAACCCCATCACCCCTAAAGCGCCCCCCCCCACCCTCGTGGCTACACCTGTTACAGGTGTAGCCACAGGGGGGCAGGGGGGGACAGCAGTACCCCCCTCCCTGACTCAACACCCCCCCCACCACTGGGCCAGGCCGCCACGTCAGGTCTCAGACGGCGGACCAAACTCTGGACACCAAAATTTACGCGGCCACTGGCAGGGGTTTTATGGTAAAAGTTGGTTACCAATTTGGTTCACCTGGTTGTTGTTGTTTATAGCTTCAGCTACTCGGATCAAGTTCCAAGTAGCACGGGCTATGGTGAGCCCGTAGTGGACTTACCTGGCACAGGAGCGGGGCAAGTAGCACGGGCTATGGTGAGCCCGTAGTGGACTTACCTGGCACAGGAGCGGGGCAAGTGGCACAGGCTATGGTGAATCCGGTCTCTCTCCCCTCTTAAACAACTACAACCACTCCTCCACTTCAGTTCACACTCTTATTACAAAAAAATATTAGTTTTTGTATTTTTTTCGAATGGCGATAAAGAATAATAGTTTATATTATACATGACATATTTCTCTCAGGGCACCGCCTGTAGTTTCAGACCTCTAGACTTAAGGCAGTAGTATAGAACACTAAACATGGTCTAGCCAATGGATACGAGACAGACTAAGAACGCTTCTACAATAAGCCTTGTGTGATTCACTTGCGATGGAGGGACTGTCCCCTCCGGTTTGCCTTCGTCATATGCCCTATGATCGCCCCTAAACATACACAGTACCGTGACCACCGCACCAATGACCCCCTTAGAAGGACTGGTCAGTTAAGTCAATATATGTACGACGGTGCACGTACAAAAAGTAATTTATAAACAAAGAGGCTGTCGGTCACACCCCGCTCCTGTGCCAGGTAAGTTACGGGCTCACCATAGCCCGTGCTACTTGCCCCGCTCCTGTGCCAGGTAAGTTACGGGCTCACCATAGCCCGTGCTACTTGGAACTTGTTCAGAGTAGCTGAATCTATAACATCATGATGTCGGTCACAGTGCCAGCGCTGGTACAGTGTTCTACTGTGTACACAGTTGAGATTAACTACAGTATCGTAGGTGAGGGTGACGTAGAACACCGTTCACAACACTACAGGTTACGGGGCTCGCCATAGCCCGTGCTACATGGACATTTCGTTAAGTAGCTAAATCTATAACAAGAAAAAGCACTACAGGTGGCACCTTTGGAGGGTAGTATCCAGTGGTGCCTGGTGGCCATGGGGGGGGGGGGACTGTTGACTCAGAGCTGGCTATCTTCAGAGGATATCCGCCCCCCCCCCTCCCCCCTCACATGAACCCTTGAGCACCAGGTGAATGGTTCACCTTGCTTTTCACCTGGTGGGGGGGGGGGGGGGAATTAATACCCAGTCCCTTTGAGCACCTGTGCCAGGTAAGTCCACTACGGGCTCGCCATAGCCCGTGCTACTTGCAACTTATTCAAAGTAGCTGAATCTATAACAATAATGAGCACCTACCGTTACTTAGGTCAATGGTTCACCTCTTCACCCCGGGGGGGGGGGGGTTATTCATGATCTTGTACCTATTTTCATTCCTTATTCATCTGCTCTTACGGGCTATTCATGCCCGTGCCACCTCTAGGGTAGCTTAATCGTTATCAATCACTCGGCAAATGTCAATAATGGTCAACAGAAGCTAACCATCCCACCCAAGTTAGGCCTAACTACTCGACACATTCTAGTGTGAAATATTAACTTTTATTTGAGAAAATACAAAGTTTTTAATATACTTAATATCGACGACCCGTCTATAGGGAGGAGCCGGTCGGCCGAGCGGACAGCACGCTGGTCTTGTGATCCTGGGTTCGATCCCAGGCGCCGGCGAGAAACAATGGGCAGAGTTTTTCACCCTATGCCCCTGTTACCTAGCAGTAAAATAGGTACCTGGGTGTTAGTCAGCTGTCACGGGCTGCTTCCTGAGGGATGGAGGCCTGGTCGAGGACCGGGCCGCGGGGACACTAAAAAAGCCCCAGATAATCTCAAGATAGACCCTGCTTCTCTGGGGTCGGCCGCCGGTTGAACGAGCCTAGTTTGGAGACAGGTTAGTGTGATACGGTGTTTCTATGCCCCTTTGTGAGCAAGGAAGTGAAAGGGCAACCCCCCTATTCTCCCCCCCCCCCTCTACCCCCTTTCCTACTCCCTCTCCTTCACCACCTTCTGAACACACTTTCTCTCCCTCAGTTTGTGGTGTGAAGCTGCCGTGTTGCCCGATGCCTAGAATGTACCTTTACTACTTTTGAGGGTCTTGGCGTCCGCCGGCAATGTGGCCAGATCTCGGACCGTGGTTCTCGCCTGTCGCCATGACCAAGCAGACTGTTAGGACCGTGTGTGACTTGTAGGATTAAATCTTATGTTTGGATCATCTTGCGTAATTCCCTCGTTTGGAGTTGTCTTATGTTTTGACAGCATCATGTTGTTGTTGTTGTTATAGATTCAGCTACAAGGAACAAGTTCCAAGTAGCACGGGCTATGGTGAGCCCCGTACAGTCTTCAAGCAGTGGTTCTTGATCAGATTAAAGGGTAAATATTAGTGGCTTATCACACCACTAAGTTCTTCTCACTGGCGACCACCCACACATCACACAATTATATTTTTCAGGGGGGGGGGGGGGGAGATGGATAGATATAGATAAATTTAGACGGATAGACCCAACCAATCCCATATACCCCCACTAATAAATACGAAATATATAAAATAGCGGGGGGGGGGACATTTGACAAAACACTGGCTTCCTGTCCCCCGTCGTGGGCCACCGGACACGTGGTGGCCCCTTTCAGGTAAATTCAGGTCAAATTCCTTTTTTTCCCCATATGGTGGATAGCCCTTGGATGGGACCAGGATGAAGGGACTTTGGGATGGGACGGAGGGAAAGGAATAGTGCCCAACCACTTGTGGACGGTCGGGGGGGGGGGGAGGAGGAGGAGGAGGAGGAGGAGGAGGAGGAGGTGGTGGAGGTGGGGGGGGGGGAGGGAGAACCTGTTAACTCATTGTTCCCCCCCCTCAACACCCCCCCTCCTCCCCCCCCCTCTACAACCCCTCCCCCTCCTCTACACCCCCTGCTGTGTTGCTAGCCAGAGACTGGATGACATTTGCCAAGGCGCCAGGCGCGCGCCGGTTGGTGCTTGCCGGAGGTGGTTTGGCAAGCTTTCCATTCTTACGGAGCCGTTTGGGGTGTGTGTGTGTGTGTGTGTGTGTGTGTGCCTAGAACGGCGCCAGGAGCAGCCACGAGCGGGGCTCGAACCCGGACTTTGGGGGTGTGTGTGTGCTCTCAAGGATCCACATTAGAATACTCATTACAATACTCATTATACGGTGAAGAGCAATGCCACCTGGGCTTCGACTGAAACCTCTAGGGGGTACTGGGAGTCTTCCACTGAAGCCTCTAGGGGGGGTCCTGGGGGTCTTCCACTGAAGCCTCTAGGGGGGGGGTCCTGGGGGGCTTCCACTGAAGCCTCTAGGGGGGGGTCCTGGGGGGGCTTCCACTGAAACCTCTAGGGGGGGGGTCCTCTGGGTGTTATACTCAAATTCTGTCAGTTGAAATGTAACCAATCACAGGCAAGTAGGCCTCTGACGTCATGCCAGACAGAGGAGCATCAAGCATGCTCCCAGCAGCCTCAGTTATCCTCACAGACCCAGAGTAGGTGGACCTCGGCTGGCCAGTTATACACCTGTTTGCCTCACTCAATAAATATATACAGAAGCGACTACTGTGTCTACATTCAACCCGAACAAGGCAAACGAATACTGGTAGCAGCAGTGGGATCCAGAAATTTTTTTCTGGAAGCAAAAGTTCCAGTACCCAGCATCGCCTCGTGTTCCAGCCAAAACCGCCGCCACCGCCATAAGCCGCCATCCTGCCACCCACGCATCAAATATTGTGCCAGACCGGGGTCCTGCCATCAACCACTACTCCAGGCTAACGTTTTAGAAGTAAGGGTCAATATTTTCCTGTGAGAACGCTCACTCATCAGTGAGGAGGAAGGAAGCTTCCCGCGCCAGCCATTTTTGAACCTCGCGCCACCACGTGGGAACCACCTATTACACCCACCACCACCACCACCGCCACCCAAGCTGACAGTATCAAGCTTCGTGAGGGTGCAAGCTACTGCAATCGTCGTCAGCCATCGTCGCAGGTATCAACTGGTTATTCCATCGTCGCAATATTGTCGTCGTCAGAATTTATCTTCGTGCCTCTAGCCTGAACAGTGTGGGGTCCCTGAGTCTCGCGCCACCGCCGCCAGGAGCGCTGCCGTCGCATCCAGTTTGTAAACACGCCTCACATGGGCCTCTTCAGATCTTCACGACGCTTCTCCTACTTTGGCTACTGGTGATCCTCATAAATTACAACCCTGAGATAAGTAATTGCTAGTTGAGAACAACGTGCCAAGTGTTAAAAAGTGACTTATGTAATAATTCCCATAATATCCTGTGAATTAACCATTCAGTGACTTGTTAAATATTGGAGCTGGTTCAGTACTGCACTCCCCACAGTTTTCCTGTGTGATTTCAACATTCCTGCTTCTTACAGTAATTTCATTGAATTTTAATTGTTCTCCTAGAGTGTTATTGGTAAATTCAAATTCCAGTGAATTAAGAAATCCTTGTTTTAGTAGCAGTTAAGGATTTGTGCAATATAATTTTTTTTAATTTCTCCAGACCTAACTTGAAATTTATCCTTTAAGCATTTTATTTTAAACTTTTACCATAGGAGTTATATACATTCCTGTGTCCAGTTTATGTGCTACATCCATATTTCTTGCATTGCCACTTGTGTTGAATCTTTTTAATGAAATTTTGCAATTGCACTTCCAGTTTTTATATTCTCAATTGCTGTGCTTAGTCTGGTTTAATTAATTTACATACATCTAATTCCAGTCATTTTTTTAATGAAAGATTGCTAAATTTAGTTTACAATTGCTTGTTCTTAATTATTTTCTTGCCTAGCCCAATTTAATAATTTTATTTCTGCCATTTTTACTTTAGCCAAGTTGATATTTTTTTGTGTTTATTTTTGTGTATACTATTTCTGATGCCAGGTGCACTTAATTATAATCTGCGTTCAAATATTACTTCCACGGCTGTGACAATGCCTACCACTGTTGAAACCCCTTCAGAATCAATGGGAACAGTTGCTCGTCCCAATGGCCAGAGATCAGCTCAGGAAATGGCTATTCCTCTTTTTGCTGGGGAATCGCGTTTATTAGAATCATGGTTTAGTAAGGTTGAAGCGAAAACAGTTGCACGTTTTTCTAAGCCTACTGATGCCGAATACTTAGCAATTGCACGGTCAGCCGTGGACACAACCAAAGGTGATGCACGTTTTGTTGTTGATGAGAAAGCCATTGTTAGCCTCCAGTCTTGGCCTGAATTTAAGGATTTCTTTCGCCGTCGCTTTGTTAATAAAGGAGACCTTGACCCATATAGGTTAGTCAAGAAAATTGCCAATGCCACCATGCAGCCTGGTGAATCGTTTAATGCGTTTACTAGCCGTCTCGATCAGTATCTGTATGCCTTAGTTTCTGCTATGAATAATTCAACTTGGTTAGATAAAGACAATAATCTGTCCCCTGAGGCTATGGCCAAAATGATAGCATTTGGTACTTTAATGCATTTTGCCCCCGAGCATACAAAACCAATCGTTGAGCAACAAAATTTTGGTGTTAAACATGAAATTGGTGAAGTATTTGAGGCTATTAACAATGCCGCAGATAAACTAGCTCCCCGAAGTGCTCAACTGTTGCCACCCTCTGATGCTGTAAATGTAGTTACAAGTTCTCAGCATCCTCCCACAAATTCTCAAAACTCTTGGTCGCAGAAGCGTACCCATGCTCGTAGCCCCCAGTCAAATTCGCCGCCTCATAAAATGCCGAAACGCCATAGTCCACAACCATCCACTCCCTCATGTTGGCATTGTGGTAAGAGTAACCACCTTGCAAGGGACTGTTGGTCCGCCCCTAGATCATCACCTCCTAGACAATTCTCTCGGCCCCCTCATCAATCTAATCATTCTAGGCTTCCATATTGCACGTACCATAAACAAGTTGGTCACCACACTGCGGATTGTAGAGCTAGGCAAAGGACATCTCCACCTCGTAACTCCCATGGTCAGTCTTGGCGAGGCTCACAGCGTCCAAGACATTATCAGAACTCTCGTAATTACAACTCCCAGCCCAGCTATAATGCAATTTCAAATTATAATGCTCAGTCACAGAATGCTGGAGCTCAGAATGTTCACTCCATGTCGTCGGGAAACCCCCAAGGCCATCCGCTAACCAATTCAAGCTAGCCAATCCTAGTGCCCTCCCTGTGTATTCAGTAGCTACCCAAAATAGATTTGGACACTTGACAGAGGAGGACACTGACTCTAAACCAGTTGTAGATGTTGACGGATCCACAGTAAATTTGACACAAACAAGACGCAGATATCCCAGACAACATAAGTCAAAAGTAGTAACTTGTCCAGTCTCAAGTGATGGTCCCCTTGTATCAGCCATTGTACATGGTAGAGTTTTAAAAGTTTTTCTTGACTCAGGTGCAAAAATTAATATTGTCAAGCCCTCAGCTCTTAGAGACATTGAAAGTATGCACCCTACTATTTTAAAACAGTCACACATACCTTTTCTAAGTGGTATTTCAGGAAATAAAGTAAAAGTTCAGGGTGAAATTGACCTCCCACTCAAGTTCAATGATGTCACATTGTCTATAACATGTTTAGTTGTTGACATTATTCATTTTCCTGGAGACATTCTCTTAGGTCTGTACACCATGATTGATGAAAATATTGCATTGTTTCCCCATCGTTGGAACATAAGTATCAAAGACCATGTCATACCCTTGTGTAGCATGTATCGACAGGGCCACGAGTTCAACCTTCAATCAGATTATGTTAATTTTGTTGACACCCGCCTTGCTAGCGTAGGTTTGTCAGATCATTGTCGTGGTAGCATACCCGAGAAAACAGGCACTCGATTGAAGCATAGTAGTTGTACAGTTGTTAAGGAGAATGAGTATCGGGACTTTCTGGAAGGGGACGCCCTAACGGATTCTCGTTGTCTCGCTCGCCTGGCAGCTTCCATCTCTGAAGTCAGTGGTTCCACGGCTACTGACACTGTGCTACACCCTCATTCTCTCACCAGAATAAGAGTTAAGGTTCAGGGAGTGCCTGAGTTGTCGGATGTGATTGCGGAAAGTGAAACATGTAAAGTGAATGGTACATTTGTTGAACCCTCCTGGCACACAGTGCAGGATGGTACTGTCTCACTTTTTATCGCGAACACAAGTAATGCCGATATCCATCTCCAGTCTGGTACCCATGTTGTAGATTTTGCCCATTACTCGTTACCGGTGCGAGTTGTGGATGATGTCTCCATGGATCATACTGTTTGTACACTCACACCAGGAGAACAGGGATCTCAGCCAGAGGTGCAAGCGCAACACCTCAGTCCTACTGATTTTCCTGACTCTGTGGCTCAGCTTTTGGAAATTTTGAACAGGAATAGAGCTGTTGTTGCTCTACCAGGAGAAAAATTAGGTCTCACTCCTCTCATTACACATAAAATTCCCCTTGAACAAGGAACTACGCCTATTTATGTACCAGCTTACCGACTTCCCCATTCTCAGAGAGCAGAAGCAGATAGACTTGTAGAAGAAATGTTACAGAGTGATGTAATTGAATCGAGTAATTCGCCATGGAACGCTCCATTGATTCTTGTACCAAAGCGAGATGGGACTTGGAGACCTGTAATCGATTATCGCAAGCTTAACAGAGTAACAATACCTGATCGTTTCCCACTTCCAGTTCTAAATGATTTGTTGCAAAGTATTGGTCGAAACAAAGTATTCTCAACGTTAGATTTGTTGCAGGGATTCTGGCAAATCCCCCTTGATGAGGAAAGTAAACAATTGACAGCCTTTAGTACTCCCAATGGTCATTTTCATTTCAAAAGAATGCCGTTTGGTTTGCGTAGTAGTCCAATAACCTTTTCACGGCTCATGACAAATCTATTTCGTAGATTGATAGGAAGTACGCTTCTAGTTTACCTTGATGATCTCATAATCATGTCGCAAGATGTTCAGACTCATTTCCAGAACCTTGAAAAGGTACTTGCAAAGCTCGCTGAAGCTAATTTAAAAATAAAGCTTGCAAAATGTTCATTTTTAAAGCAAAAGATTAATTTCCTAGGTCATACAGTTACACCTTCAGGTATTACATTGAATGAATCAAAAATTATTGCTGCCCGTGATTTTCCAACACCTCGTACCGCAGAAGCCGTAAGACAGTTCACAGGTCTTGTAGGATTTTATCGTTCATTTATTGCTGGATTCTCTATTATAGCCGCTCCGCTTTACAAGTTGCAAAGAAAAGATGAACCCTTTGTTTGGGGAGAGGCCCAGGATCAGTCATTCAAAAAACTCAAAGCAGCCTTGATTTCGTCACCTGTCCTTAGGTATCCAGATTTTTCTAAACCTTTTACGTTGGTTACAGATGCTAGTGACATAGGTCTAGGTGCTGCATTACTTCAAACAGAAGGTCACAGAGATCACGCAATAGCTTATGCTAGCCGTACTTTATCTAAAGAAGAGAAAAATTATAGTGCAACAGAACGAGAAGCCTTGGCAGTTGTTTGGGCACTTAAACATTTCAAGGATACAATTTATAATTACCCAGTTCATGTTCTTACAGATCACCAACCATTAATTCCCTTGTTCAAAAATAAGAATCCAGTTGGAAAGTTTGCTAGATATTTGCTCACAATTCAAGAATTCAATCCCACATTTGGATATATTCCAGGAAAGCAAAATGTTGTAGCCGATGCGTTTTCTCGACACGTAGCTGCGATTCAGTTAAATTACCCAGCATTAGATGCTACAGTAGTAGAAACGGAACAAAGACAAGACCCCATATGGGCACCCGTCATTAAATTTTTGACTAAGCAAGACACTCGCCCGATTCATAAACCACCAGTACCATTGAAAGAACTAGTTATGTTGGACAATTTACTGTGTAGAGTAGTAAAGCTAGGGACAGCCCCGAGGAAATGTTGTCAGTTAGTTGTTCCAGCTGTCTTGGTACCAACTGTGTTAAAAATTATCCATGATGCTCCTGCAAGTGCACATCCAGGAAAGGATCGTACACTCCAACAAGGTCGATTGAAATATTTTTGGCCAAAAATGGCTAAGGAGATTGCTCATTATGTTGACAGATGTTTAACTTGTTTACAGCACAAGGGACATGTTTCAGGACCTAATCCAATTCAGGTGTACCCAGCAACTAAAGCTCCTTGGGAACGAATATCGATGGACTTATTGACAAATTTTGCGGAAACAGAGAAAGGGAACAAACATTTGCTTGTAATGGTCGATAATTTTTCACGGTTTTGCGAACTAGTTCCTATCCCGAACAAAACAGCAGAAACCATAGCCAGCGCATTCCATGACCAAATAATTTGTAGATATAGTATGCCTAAAGTAATCCTTTCAGATAATGGTCCAGAATTCAGTAATAGTATTCTAACTAGCTTGTGTGATTTATATAACATCAAAAAATGTAGCATCATGCCTTATCATCCGGCAAGTAATGGACTAGCTGAACGTACTAACAGGAAAGTGTTAGATGCCTTGAGAGTCACGTTGAATTTTGATAACAACAATTGGGATGATTTTATACCCTTAATTCAGTGTGCTATAAATTCTTCAATTAATGTTTCTACTGGTGACACACCTCACGCTATTCTTTATGGTACAGATAAGATCCTCCCTAATGAATTGATTAACGTACCTCCTACTCCCTTATATAACGTAGATGATTTTGTTCAAGTGAAGCGTAGACAAATGCAATTAGTATTCAAGAAAATACGAGAACAACTGTCCAAAGCAACAGCCGAGTTCACTCTAGCAAGGAATGCACGAGCTAAACCCAATAAAATAACTATTGGATCTGTAGTAATGATACTTAACCAACACAGGTCTGGTCCTATGTACAAGTTAACTAAGAAATTTTTGGGTCCATATAAGGTAATCGAGCTTATTAAAGGTAACAAATACAGACTTAAGAACTTGTTAACAGGAGAGTATATAAATGAACATTTAGACCACATGAAGTTAGCTAAAATGACTGTTGACGAGACTGATGAGGAAGATGACAATGAACTTACCCAGACAGATACTCCTACTCGGACACCACCTTCTGTGGTTGACAGACCACTTGATGTTCAGCAACCCCATACTAGCAATTATAATCTTAGATCTAGACCTCTCGTTTCAACCGTGCACTCACCACATGTCCATTGGCTAGATGTTAACGAGGATATCTCTCAAGATGATAGTTTGTCACATGAAGTTTCATCTGTTCCGGACCTTCAGTCAGAGCCAGAGTTGTATAGTGCTCTGGATGAGCTAGGTGTAGATATCCGCAGAATTTATAATTGATTGCACTCTGCAGTTATTCTGTTTTTTTTTTTCAAAACAATCATTTGCAGTATTTCTACCACATGTGTCTTATTATTACCATTATATATAATGTATAGTTTTTCTCAACTTTATTTTGTTATAAATTAGATGCCATTGTTAAGTCTACTACCATTTGTATTTTTACAGTGCTTGTCATAAGAGTTATTATTGTTCTAGCAACCACATTGTGGCCAGTGAATCCTGACTGCTATCACGCAGATGTTAGTCTTCTTGATCCAGGTCTTGTATATGCTTGTAAATATATTGCACATTATATATATTGTACATTGGTCTTGTAAATATATTGTATTATTTCAAAAAAAAAAAAAATGAGAAAAAAAAAAAAAAAATCATTATCTATCTTGAAATTCAATTGTGGTTGTTAGGTCAGAACTTTGTTCTATTAATGTAATAATTGTTTAATTTTGTATGGTTTTCAAGCACATGCCATTGACACATGTTAATAATTTTGTTTAGGCAATACCTTGAGTTGTATTGTTCATATCTGATCAGTAGACATACACATGTTCTTAATACTCTGATTTAATCAAAGCATTGTTACCATGATTTTCACCTATTATGATGAATTTTTTTTTTTTGGTGCATATATGCCGAGTTGTTTGTATTACGCACACCTGATCTTCTTTCAATGTTTTATTATGCAAATTTCACATGTAAGCCATTATTGTATGCCACCGAGGTCCTTTCAGTATCATTGTAACTATATAGCTAGCCAGAGCTTGTCGACAAGGGACGTCGACTTGGTAGCGTGTCCGAGCGGTGTTATACTCAAATTCTGTCAGTTGAAATGTAACCAATCACAGGCAAGTAGGCCTCTGACGTCATGCCAGACAGAGGAGCATCAAGCATGCTCCCAGCAGCCTCAGTTATCCTCACAGACCCAGAGTAGGTGGACCTCGGCTGGCCAGTTATACACCTGTTTGCCTCACTCAATAAATATATACAGAAGCGACTACTGTGTCTACATTCAACCCGAACAAGGCCACTTGTTCAACCACTTGTGGACGGTCGGGGGGGGGGGGGGGGAGGAGGAGGAGGAGGAGGAGGAGGTGGTGGAGGTGGGGGGGGGGGGAGGGAGAACCTGTTAACTCATTGTTCCCCCCCCTCAACACCCCCCCTCCTCCCCCCCCCTCTACAACCCCTCCCCCTCCTCTACACCCCCTGCTGTGTTGCTAGCCAGAGACTGGATGACATTTGCCAAGGCGCCAGGCGCGCGCCGGTTGGTGCTTGCCGGAGGTGGTTTGGCAAGCTTTCCATTCTTACGGAGCCGTTTGGGGTGTGTGTGTGTGTGTGTGTGTGCCTAGAACGGCGCCAGGAGCAGCCACGAGCGGGGCTCGAACCCGGACTTTGGGGGTGTGTGTGTGCTCTCAAGGATCCACATTAGAATACTCATTACAATACTCATTATACGGTGAAGAGCAATGCCACCTGGGCTTCGACTGAAACCTCTAGGGGGTACTGGGAGTCTTCCACTGAAGCCTCTAGGGGGGGTCCTGGGGGTCTTCCACTGAAGCCTCTAGGGGGGGGGTCCTGGGGGGCTTCCACTGAAGCCTCTAGGGGGGGGTCCTGGGGGGGCTTCCACTGAAACCTCTAGGGGGGGGGTCCTCTGGGGCTTCCACTGAAGCCTCTATGGGGGGGTCCTCTGGGGCTTCTACTGAAGCCTCTAGGGGGGTCCTGGGGGGCTTCCAGTGAAGCCTCTAGGGGGGGTCCTGGGGGGGGGCTTCCACTGAAGCTTCTAGAGGGGGTTTAACTCAGCCCCCCCCACAATGCACTCTGGCTGTGGTCCAAGAGTTCATCCTCAAACACTTCTCTTAAAAGGATAAATTAATACAGCGTTAATGAGATTTCTTGGTGCATTGGTGTGTACCTCGGCTGGTCAGACCCTGCCCAATCGTCTCCGGCCCTGATGAAGGTGTAGGCACGGAGGGGGATGGGGTGCCGTGTGTACGCTAGTCGCAAAGGGTGCATGACCCGGCAAGTATGTTGCATGATAGTACAATGTTGTTAGGTGTTGGGGGGGAGGGGGGCTTCCCCCTTGTTGCTGGGGGAGGGGGAGGCTTCCCCCTTGTTGCTGGGGGGAGGAGGGGGGCTTGTCTTCGTGCATCCGCCCTCCCCCTGCCCTGTGGCTTGTGCACTCGCCCCCCCCCCCCTCACACAGTCTAGGCCACACTGCCCCCCCCCTCACACAGTCTAGGCCACACTGCCCCCCCCTCACACAGTCTAGGCCACACTGCCCCCCCCCCTCACACAGTCTAGGCCACACTGCCCCCCCCCTCACACAGTCTAGGCCACACTGCCCCCCCCTCTCACACAGTCTAGGCCACACTGCCCCCCCCACAGTCTAGGCCACACTGCCCCCCCCTCACACAGTCTAGGCCACGCTGCCAAACCCCCCCTCACACAGTCTAGGCCACGCTGCCAAACCCCCCCCCCTCACACAGTCTAGGCTACATCCTCGCCAGGCTAAGCCCCACCCAACAGGCTAGGCAGATCCCTCAGTATTATACACAGAGCACTAGATCAAGTGTGTGACAGGAAGACTGGAACATATAATACAGGGCTTTATAATTAATTGCTACACGGGCAAACATAGACACGCTTCACAGAAATCATTAAAATGCATTTAATTGGTGACTGAAATTGTGCTAATGATCAAGTCTGTGTCGTGGGGGACAAGCAGCCAGTATGTGTGTTAAGGTTATGTCCCCCCTAGCACCTAGAGACAGTGGTGGGGGGGGGGGGACGAGACATGATACCCTATACGCTGTCTCCTCGCAGAAAGCAGTTAATAATAGCAAGTGCAGCGAGCACATGGAGCAGTGTGTAGTGGTGGTAGTACTACTAGTAGTGGTGGTGGTAGTACTAGTAGTGGTGGTAGCAAGAGTAAGCAATGTTGGGGGTGAGACGGGGTGGGGATCGAGGCGCCAGCACCCTCAGTGCTCCCAACACCACGGGCTCATCTCCCGCCCCTGGACTAGTTTTTGAGTGGGTCGCCGCCGCTCTCGGTCCCTTCACGGTGCGTGTGGCGGCCCCGCGGTGGTGGTGACCCAGCACGTGCCCCGGCACCACCACGCTGGCTTGGACGGAGACGGAGGTGATTTGAGTTCAAGAATCGTCAATACCTCAATATTGCAAGAAATAAATGGATATGGTGCAACAGGAGATAGTGAAGGGGAGGGGTGAGGGGAAGGGGGGGAAGGGGCGAGACAGGAAGAGGAAGGGAGAGGAGCAGGGACAGGAAGCCCCCCCAACCTTCACGACGCACGCGCAGGAGCGCTCGGCCACAAGATAGTGGCGGGTGTCATTAAGGGCGAGATGTTAACGTACAAGGGGGTGATTACCGCCACACATGGACTCCTCCTCATTTACTTCCACCAGTTATGGCGTTGAGTGCATCGTGCACACGTGTCTAAAATTAATTTTAGTTTAGTAATTCAAATGGAGAGCCTCCCTTGTAGTTATGTATATCGTGCTACAGTGGGGGACTCAAAGATTCTTTCTGGGGAGCATGAAAGATTCCTGTGAAGGTGTCCAACAAGGTGACCCCTTAGCCCCCTAATTTTCTACTTAGCTATCAAAGAGGTCACTGATAGTCTGACAAGCGAGCTAAACATCTGGTACCTGGATGATGGCACTCTCGCCGGCACCCCGGATACTATTTTGGAGGATATAAGGAAAATCCAGGAGCAAGGAGCAACTATGGGCTTCATTCTCAATGCATCCAAATGTGAAATAGTCTCCCACAACCCAGACATCACTGGCCAAATAAAAACTGTTCTTCCAGACGTTCTCGTTGTCGAGCCACCTGACTACACCCTCCTGGGTGCCCCCATTGGCCCACAAGCAAGCAAGCAAGCAAGGTGGTCCTGGAGGCAAAAACCACTGACTTAGGAAGGCATAACAGGATTGACAAGATTGATGCTCATGATGCTCTCTTCCTCCTCGAAAGATGCTTCTCTCTCCCTAAGTTGACTTACTTTCCGAGGTGTTCTCCATCCTTCATCAGCCCTAAATTATATGTATGCGACACCTTTCTGAGGTCCATGCTAGTGAAACTCCCGAACCTTCCGTTGGACGACTCCCAATGGGAGCAAGCAACCAACCCTCCCTGTAAGACTCGGCGGCCTTGGTGTCCGCACAGCCTCTCAAATTGCTCTACCAGCCTTCCTTTCCTCCTCCCATGAGGAGGAAAGGTCGTGCAAGATATCTTGCACGACCTCGCAAGACATCCTACCAGAACCCTTGAGCTGAATAAACTCAAGAGCTCATCTTGAAATATTTTTCTAACATTGGTTCCTCAAACATTTGGATGGTGTTCCACACCCTGGTGGTGGCTTGGTGCTGTAGTCTGATGTTTATTGGCTGAATAAAGCTCCCATGACGCTCCTGGATTGTCTGATCATATGGTGGACGGTGTTTTGTTTTTCTTTGCACCTTCTTTTCCATGCTTGTAATTTTTGTGCATGTTTTCTTTTGGACGTGTAGTGGTACTGGAGGGTAGTAGAAATTCGACCCGGCTAGAGAGCCTTGCATAAGCATAGCCGTGTGTTCCATGGCGCCAGGGGAGCAAGTAGTACGCCCCGCTTGCTGAATTGAATGAAAATGAATTAGCTAAATGAATTGTGGGGTTCAGTCCCTGAGCCCATTATGTGCCTCTGTAACACTTTTCCACTACCGCCCACAAGATGGGTATGGGGTGTATAATAAATGAACTGTCTATCCTTCCCTCCCCCGCAACTCTACCCTCCCCCGCAACTCTACCCTCCCCCGCAACTCTACCCTCCCCCGCAACTCTACCCTCCCCCGCAACTCTACCCTCCCCCGCTACTCTACCCTCCCCCGCTACTCTACCCTCCCCCGCTACTCTACCCTCCCCCCCGCTACTCTACCCTCCCCCCCGCTACTCTACCCTCCCCCCCGCTACTCTACCCTCCCCCCCGCTACTCTACCCTCCCCCGCTACTCTACCCTCGACCACCCCATCCACTAGGAGAGGCTACGTTACATTATGCGTAATATTTATATTTCTGTTGCTAATAAAGACTTTTTCCGGTTTGACCAAATTCTACTTTCTGGCCATGACGACCAGCCAAATGTACAGAAAATATCAAGGTGTTAGAGCCACCTCTGTGCCTCGTCTGTTGGTTTGGGAGCTTCGCGATAAAGAAAGCCATTACTTCAGTAACAAGGTTCTCATATAATGCAGTAACGGTGGTGTGTGAATTATACCATTCAGAAATACAAAATTTAAAGTGCATGTGTAAATTTTCAAGGATATTAATCATTTCAATACATTGGAGGTTTATCATGTCGTATGAACCGAGGATGACAAAATGATCAATTCATGCACTATTGATCCATTGAGCAATATCGATGAGACGGTGATCAGTAAGTCTGCGCCCATGATATACGTGACGTTTGACGAGTTGAACATAGACATGTTATACTGTCTTGATGAGTTGAACATAGTTGATGAGTCCCTGAAGTGTTTAGCAAAGCAATTGCCATTTGTTTGTGCTTGCGTATTAATGCCGCGCAGATGGGATTATCTTTTGGGTCCACTATGTAGCGTTACGGTAAATGGTGATGACATTTACAGACAATGGCAGCCTAGTGTGTGTAAACTGTGACAGACAATGGCAGCTTAGTGTGTGTAAACTGTGACAGACAATGGCAGCCTAGTGTGTAAACTGTGACAGACAATGGCAGCCTAGTGTGTGTGTGTGTGTGTGTGTGTGTGTGTGTGTAAACTGACAAACTTGGGAGATACCAGGCTAGCTAGGATTTTTGGGTAGTTTGTCCTCCCAGATACAGTACAATTGAATTATTTGTCATTAGTGATAATTGTGAAGAAATTAGTTGAAAGATTAACTTGATACCGCAAGGTGTGTAGGAAGTATATGGAATGTTTGATAGTGATGTAATTGTGAGTAATTTTTTTCCGAGTGAGCTCTTCAGGGTTATATGAAGTCACAGGAAGTGTGTGTGTGTGGGGAAGAGGTTGGATTTGCTCTCTGACGCTGGCAGACAAATAAAATGGTGTTTGTGTTACAGGTGATCGTGGAGCGATACGCCAAAGAAACGACCCTACCCGTGCTTGACAAGACTAAATTCCTGGTGCCTCAGGAGCTAACAATGTCCCAGTTCGTCACCATCCTGAGGTAAGTCACCAGCTTCCCCCAGCCCGCCGTAAGTGTGGCCCTCAACACTCCCTTCCCCAGATCAATGGTCACCCCTCCAGTGACACGACTCGCAGCTCCAAGTTCCAATACAATATTTACAATGCGTGTTACCGAGAAATTCTCACGTGGACCACATTGCTGCTTCAATAATTTCCGAGCGGTGTTTTGTAGGCGTAACCGGATTAGGAAATGTAATATGAAGCCTTGTACAAGTTGACCTTGACTGGGTTTGTGTGGGAACCAGGGAGGAAGAAGCGAAGCACTAGGAATGTGACCTTCTAACGTGGTTTCCTGGTATTGGGTTGTTGTACCGTGCTAGGAATGACTTGTTACTGGGGTTCGCGAAGGCTGTTCTGGTGTTTCAGTTCCAGTATGCTACTCATATAGACTTCAGTTGCTTCCTGGAGACGATTTCCTTTAATTCTGTTCAGTCCTGCGTGTCTGCCTTCCGATGGCCACATTGTCATCACCTTGCATTTGCTTGTATAGAAATCCAGTAGCCATTTCTTGAACGAATCGTGGTGCCTATATAGACCTTGGAAACCTCGTGTGCGTGTATGTACTCGTTTGAATTCTGACATTTGGAAGGGTGACATTCAAGCCCCTTCTGTAAATCTTACAAGCAACAAATTTAAAGTGCAGTTGCCTAATCAAATGTTCAAACCCTCGACACCTCGCCTAATATATCGAGACGGATATAAACACGAAAGAGTCGATATTGTGGTGGTTTTAATTTCACTGCCGGAATTCTGATGTGGTAAATGGAGCCAAAAGTGCGGTCATGAAATGCGAGTAACGGCTTTGTACCTCCCTGTAGCCTAATCTCGCTTGCTTACAGGAGGATAGATGGCGCCCTTGCATACCCTTCATATCAAACGAATTAACTCTACTATAATGCCAAGTATTACTTAACTAATCGTTGAAAGATTCGTTTAACACCATAACAGGTCTCTTGTATATAAAAAAAAAACCCTGCTCCACCATACTGGATACTATACAACCAGTCATCACAGTTCCCCCGTATGATCATACACTTCACTATTTACCACAGAGATGTTTACTTGGACGCGGGGATCGAAGCCGCATGATTAATGAGGAAATAACTGAAGAAATTCCTTTAACAAACATGGTGGTGGTTTGTGTTGGGGGGCGCCCGGGTGTTGGGAGGGATGACATTAACAACATAATTTATAAAACTTTCTTGTATTCTCGGTAACGTTAAAATATTAATAAAAAAAATCGCAATTCAGGTATTTCAAATGTGTAATATTCGGTATTACGACCTGTCGAGCTATTTAGAAATGGCGCAAAATGGTTGACATGTTTTGATCAGAGAATCAGCAGCCTCGCCTTTATTTTGTACAGACTCTAATCTGGACTCAAAGGCATGTAATGGTACTCGACGACACCCTAATAATGGTCTGCCAGCCGCCCTTCATAAACTATTTTACTTAAATTGTTAATGCTCCTTCAAGTACGGTTATCGAGACAATAAAATACATCTTAAAGGGATAGAGTATCTTAGGCTATTTCTACCCTTCCCATAACGCACGTCTGAAGTTAATTAACACCGTCGTTAATTCAATGATAATTACATATTTAAAAATAACATAAGCATATTCGACCTCAGTCTTACATCTTCAGTATTTAATACATGTACAGTTGTATCAGAGTTGCAGCCAAGACGTTAATAATACAGTCTGGGGCTTGAGACGGGGAGGGAGAGTATTGACGCCAAAAGTCGGTCATGGGGTTCATTCAGGCTGGGATCGCCAGCCCTCACTGGCCGGTACTGGTTAGCTGTGTACTGACTGCTTGCTAATTATATCCTTGCATCGCTCAGTCACGAGTTGCACAGTAACACTGGCCACAGATACAGGCTAACACTGCGCTTCTGTTCCAAGGAAAGACAGATAATGTTGCCAGTAACTGCAACAAATCTTAAACGTGCATTGGGATTTTTTGTTATGCATTTTATCTATAAATTTTATATCGTCTTCAATGCCAATTTTAATTCAGACATATTAAATGGGATTTTAAAATCCATATAAATTTAATATCCTATAGAACCAATTAGCGTTATCGCTCCATTTGTACCATTTGTTGATAATGGAACTGGTTTAAGACAACGGGATCCCATGACCACGGACAAGAGCAGTCTGCTTGACCTCTTAAACTCCTAATGATTTTATTAATGAGGTTGGCTTTCTCCTGAAACTTGTTTACAATAGTTAATTATTTTTTACATTTCAGTTAGATCAGCATTGTTGTACTTTTTGTTATGTAGTGAGCATGTTGTGATTTGCACATTATTTCAGAACCATATTTAATCAATCTGGCAAATCGATAAACATTGAAAGAGTAGAGCTTGTTAAGCATCTGAGTAACGCCTTTAGTTTTAATATATTTGAGGGTGGGCAAGCGGGAAAATGATTGGAATATTACTTCTGGTGTGAGAAATGGAAAAGCTAATCTATGGCAGAGTTCCCCATTGAGACCAGGCAAAAGTCTTCAAGTTTCAACAGGATCGGCGTTTCCCCAGTAGTTTGTACATACCTGTGGAGGGCTTCAAGAGTTCTTGTACTTCCAACGGGCTGCTGCTTGGTCCAGCAGGCCCATGTATCTACAACAACTCGGTTGCTCCCGCATTTCTTTCGGAAACTTATCTAAAGGCTTTTGTTCCAGCAATATTTCTAATGCTTGCTGAGAAAGCTGTTTCTGAGGTCCACTGTCAAAGCCGCTATGGACCTCCGATGTTCTTACCTGAATTTACCTGATGGCCATTAACACTAGTGGCCTCGACGAGGACAGGAAGCCGGCGGCTTGTCGAAGTTTCCCCCCTATATTTGCCTTGATGACCAGTGTGTGCCGATGGGCCTTCCACTCCATACTGGCTCTATTCTACATTTCCTTCCATACACACGGTAATCACACTAACGTGATGCATCAAGTGAACATACCTGGTTGATGGTTCTGGGAGTCCTTCTACTCCCCAAGCCCGGCCCGAGGCCAGGCTTGACTTGAGAGTTTGGTCCACTACGCTGTTGCTTGGAGCGGCCCGCAGGCACAAATGAACAAAAGTTCATTATTGGGAGTTGTGTAAAACCCTGGTTTCTCTCTCGGAGAAACTGCAGGATCCAGTAAGTTCTACTGAACTTAGGTTTCAACTCTCTTTACCATGTCGTAGCTCAGTCGATTAAGGCAGCGTTTGGGATGCTCTTGGACGCAGGTTCGAATCCTCGTCACGGCCCTTGTGGATTTGTTCTTTCCTTCCATATCTTTGTCTCAAATATGTGCATTTCACATGCACTGTGGAAATTGTAATTTTTAAACAGATTGCCTCATACTAGCAAAATATAACAATTGAAATCCATCACATTCAGCCGGAGGGGTTGTGATTGTTGTACAAGCAACATGTCCTGGACGTGTGCCCCCCAACCCAACCCAAAATTAACGCCCCTGGACGTGGTTCACAAAGCAGATCATGAATTTAAATTAGACACGTTTGGCACAATAGTTAAACACTTGTAATTAACACATAGGATGTTGAGTAGTGCACTATGAAGTATGAAATACAAAGGTAGACAATGGTGTTTGTGGTGTAAATATTTTTGTACGATAATTTTTTTGAAAATGGTAAAAATATGAAATTGAAAAGTACCACGCAATTACAATTTTGTAGGTACAATATTGTTTAGTATGGTTATTTGTTTTTTTATGACCGGAAGGTCCCAGATTCAAGTGGGTAGACGGAGACGTTTGGCTAAGTTTTCTTACGCCTGAAGGCTCTGTTCACCTAGTTCGGCCTAGTTCCATAAGGGAGCCGCTCGTCCGAGTGGACAGCACGCTGGACTTGTGATCCTGTGGTCCTGGGTTCGATCCCAGGCACCGGCGAGAAACAATGGGCAGAGTTTCTTTCACCCTATGCCCCTGTTACCTAGCAGTAAAATAGGTACCTGGGTGTTAGTCAGCTGTCACGGGCTGCTTCCTGGGGGTGGAGGCTTGGTCGAGGACCGGTCCGCGGGGACACTAAAGCCCCGAAATAATCTCCAGATAATCTCCAGATAAGCAAGCTAAGCAGGGAAGGCCAGAACTTCAGACATAAAACTTTACATTATCCTGACAGATCTAGTACAAAGCTGCACTGGCAAGAATATGTAGCCAAGAGTGTCATTGAGACATGACAGCCACGAGTGCGTGTCAAGGCTCCCCCTTCCCCCCCCCCCCCCTCCCAGCTCTTGTATATTGACTAAACACTGTAAAGTTTGTCACTGACCTTGTGCGTAGTGTTAACTACTTGTTTGTTGAGTGTAGTGTGTCACCTGCCCTGCTTGTTGGGAGCAAGGGGTCGCGTTTTGCACAATGTCAGTCTTGCATGGTTGCAAGGCTGCAAGGGGCGATCCAACTGTTACTAGTTTGGTTTGAGGACACGAGACTCCCAAACTAGCTAGACCAGTAACTGATAACTGGTTAATCTTCCTTTAAAAATGAATATACTTAGTATGAATTTAGGGTAAATGAGCGAGTTTAGATTACGTTGGCCGACTTGTAATGTGTTAACCGCGTGTTCTCGGGTGTAATGTTGAACTATGATCCTTGCGCCATATTTGATTCTGGAGACGTCGTTCAGTATTTTAATTAATTTGATATTTTAGAATATAATTAAGCAAAAGTGTATACATAGGATACAAGAAGATTGCAAGATTCATAGGTGAAGCAAGTACGGTGCCCGAAGTCTCGGTCTGAGCTACAGTTGGTGCATATAGACTACAATTATGAATTTAACATTATAAATTATCTAGAATACCATAATTGCGTTATAATTAATTATAGTATCATTATCATAAAAAAATGTCCCATCCAAGAGTTGATTTCCAAGCTACAGAACAAAGCAAATTAGTTGTCAATATAGTATGATACCGGCGAATCCTTTTTCTTTTTCTCAGGCTTAGGTATACACAGCAATGTGCTGCTACCCTTTTCTATATGAAAGATTACACGGCGTAGGTCATAAACTAGCTAAAAGTTCATCTAATACTCCCATCTCAGAGGATGATTAGTCACACATGAAATCAGGGGAGAAAATACAAGCCTCGATACAAAAATACAAATCAACTCTTGACTAAAAATCAGAACATAAAATCCAAGGCTGATATATTAGCCTACACTAGCCAAATCTGCGTACAGCGCACTATTATTTTCCAATATTCCAAAGTGTGTGAAGTAATTACAGAGCCCAGAGGAACCTCATATCATTTGGTCTGAAGTCCCCGATAACAGGGCAATCACAGATATAGTGTTTGAGAGTATGTCCCAGCTCTTGTTCACATAGTTTACAATTGAAATGTTCACCATTGGGGGAGTTCATTACCTGCAGCCACGTGCCATAGATAACGATTCTATACGATACCCACGAATATCGACGGATTTGATGTTGAACAAATTTAAATTCAGAATTTTTAAGACAATTGCTTAGGTAAGCCATTATGGGTATCTTTACAATGAAGATAATCTTCACAATGAAGCAACCCGTTCTCGCAAATTCGTAAAGTCAATATTGACTTATTAACTACGTGCATAGGTGATATACTAAACATAATAGATACCCCTAAAAAGATTCATAGAAAACACCGACCTTACCTAACCTTGTTAGTATCTTAAGATAAGCATCTTATTGTTTCGTAATTACAATTATTACTTAACCTATGCCTATTATAGGTTAGGTAATAATTGTAATTACGAAGCAATAAGGGCTTCTTATCTTAAGATACTAACAAGGTTAGGTAAGGTCGGTGTTTTCTATGAATCTTTTTAAGGGTATCTATTATGTTAAGTATGTCACCTATGCACATATTTAATAAGTCAATATTGACTTATTAAATTTGCGAGAACGGGTTGAATGAAGATACCCATACGTACCTTGCTTAGGTATCTTAATGATGGGTATGTGGGGTCCACCACTGCCCACATGAGTATTGGGTATGTGGGGTAAAAAATAAATTATCTAAACTAATATTAAAACTTGTGAAAATACAGACCACTGTTCTATAATATCACGGACAACTTCCTGTTATAATTGATAAGCAGCTTTAAGTTTGGGTAATACATTTACATATATAAATAATAATAATACTACGAGGTACATTGGGTTTGAGAGTATATAGCCTAAGCTATAGATATAAGCCTTATATATGAATACACTCTGTCCAACACAATAAATTATGAATTACATTTAAAACTTCTGTGATGGTTTGTGGGGAAATTAAGGTTTGTACATGCAAACAATAACACAACATGCATGTTGTGTTATCTGTAGTAAATTTAGAGTTCACTGGTGCCAGGCAGATATGGCCCAACATCACGAGACTGTATACATGGTTAAAATTGCTTTCACATGTCAAGGACAAGTTAAAACAAAAATCCTATATTTGTTTTAACAAATGTCATAGCCATGCAGATATTTCCAGCACAGAGAAGCGGTTTAAACCAAACACTTTACTTGTTATCAGTGAACATTTGTAGTAGTAGTAGAGCTGTCATCCATATTGGTAAAGTAATTGATACATATATGCACAATATGAATATACATAAGCTCTTAACTAGCTTATGATTAGTACGGAGACATCTCCCGTCACGCAGGGTGCAGTCGCACCTCCACAGATCTCCAGTATCATCTATTGATACTGGAAATGGCTCAAAAGGGCCACCACTTATGGGCCATTCATGCCCGTGCCACCTTTTGGGTGGCTTAATCTTCTCTCTCTCTTATGATTAGTGTACACGCATGTCTAAAGTAGTAATATACTTCCAAACGTCAATTACTGTGTAATGAGTTGTTTGGTGTTGGTCAGGAACCGGATGCAGCTGCAAAGCACGATGACCTTCTACCTCCTAGTGAACAACCGGTCCCTCGTCTCCCTCTCCCGGCCCCTCTCTGAGGTCTACCGGGAGTGTCACGACGATGATGGCTTCCTCTACGTCACCTACGCCAGCCAGGAGGTGTTTGGGTAAGTCTCTTCTGCCCTCACTACGGCAGGTGCTGGGGCGAGGCTGTACACTACCTGTCTTGTTCACGTATTGTTCGCTGTACTTTTGAAGCACAAGATAAAAAAGGTCGTCCCCCTACCCTTCTCCCTTCCTTCCCTTGCTCCTTCCTTCCTTCCTTCCCTTGCTCCTTCCTTCCTTCCCTTGCTCCTTCCTTCCTTCCTTCCCTTGCTCTTTCCTTCCTTCCCTTGCTCTTTCCTTCCTTCCCTTGCTCCTTCCTTCCTTCCCTTGCTCTTTCCTTCCTTCCCTTGCTCCTTCCTTCCTTCCCTTGCTCCTTCCTTCCTTCCCTTGCTCCTTCCTTCCTTCCCTTGCTCCTTCCTTCCTTCCCTTGCTCCTTCCTTCCTTCCCTTGCTCCTTCCTTCCTTCCCTTGCTCCTTCCTTCCTTCCCTTGCTCCTTCCTTACTTCCCTTGCTCCTTCCTTCCTTCCCTTGCTCCTTCCTTCCTTCCCTTGCTCCTTCCTTCCTTCCCTTGCTCCTTCCTTACTTCCCTTGCTCCTTCCTTACTTCCCTTGGAACCCCTTTGTCTGCCTTCCTACCCAGTTTCTCAGCCTCTGGATGACTGTGATAAAGAATTGGGGCTCGAGAAAGACTACACAACCCTAAACTTTTATTTTAGTGCTCTTTCCTCATTATAGAAAGATGTGCAGAATACATACTGTACTGTACAGTATTTATAATCATTTGCGGTGAAAATTGATGAAATGACATAGATTGCCGTGCATTTACTATTATGGTATTCACTAATGGTAATTAATTATTTCAGGTAAAGGACCTCCTTAATGGTGCTCACTTCTCATATTCTGTGATAAGACCTGTTGGGACTGCTCAAGGCATGGGGTGCTCTATGTAGCTGTGGTATTCTCACTGGTATTCAGTCATCACTAGCATCGTAGTGGCATTAGAAGTGCTCCAGTGTACGTGGAGCTCTGGCCGGTAGTTGTGCTATGATTTACTCTAAATTGTTTTCACAATGGAATGATTTCTGTGGCCAAACTGGATTGTTTGATATTATTTACGAGCTGGTGCCTATAATTTGCAAGAGATCTGCCAGAATTCTGGCATAAAGGTTGAAATAAATCAGTACTCTGAAATACAGTAAATTGACCCAAGTTTGTAAGTTTAGCCTTTGGTTTTTAGCCATTTTTTTTTTATAATAAGCCATGCAGTTGAGCATAGGCATTAATAATTAGTTTCACTACTTTTTAAATGGGTATCACTGCCTGAACTTAAAAATATAAATACCTAAAACAGTATTTCAAAAATATAATGTAGTTAATATATATATATAAATTATCACTTAATTTTTACCTATTTAAATATTATTTATAGCTATGAAAGTGCAAAAATCAAATCTAAATTTGTGCACAAATTTGGTTCTTACTAAATTGTTAACTGTGATTACTAATCTGAATACAATACTATTAACAAAAATACCATTACAAAAATATCATATAATTGGTAATGATTGTAATTTTTCACCATTTGTTAACTTAAAGATTTTTGCAGAAAGACTAAACATTCCTTACAATTTAATTAACTGTTAGACAGGTGTTCATGATTATATCCTACCATCCCTTCACAAACATGTTGCCATGCATTTGTCATAAGCTCCAAGCACTCATTCTGGCAGTGATTTCTGTTAGGAAATTTGGAAATTCTTGGTCTTTCTATATATACTGTGCATGTACCCTCCCCTTCCCCCCCTCCAGTGCTGAAGACATTGGTTAACCTTGGTCTTCAAGAAAATAAATTCTGTACGTGCATATTATCTCGCAAAGCTTGAAATCATTCTTGAAGATAATGTTGGATTTTCTAGAGGTAGTCGATGACTGGCTTGTAAATAGGTAAGATACTGATGTCTTTATAAAAACAGATGGTGCTGTGAAGTTTTCTTGTAATTATGTCCAGATGTAGTGTAGAACTTTCATCTCTGTACCAGTGTGTTTAAGAGCTCTACTGTATTTAAGGCATTCTCATAAAATAAAACTTTTCAAATGTTTACTAATTTTCTTAGAAATGTGGATTAATAAATGAGTTTCTAAAAAATAGTAATTTTGTATATACAATTTAAAAAAGATACTAAAGAACAAATATTTGAAGAGTTTGAAATACTTCATGTATACACAGTACTGTAGTGTCAATATATTTTTAAGCAAAGGTTATCATTAATGTTTTTCCATGCGTAAATATTTTGAGTGAATGTGTCCACATGTGCTCCAGCATGTAGAACTTTGAAATGTGAGTTGATTACCTTTGATGCTGCACTATATGTAATTGTTGAAGTGTTGAGAGAATTTGGCTATTTTCCTGGCAGTCAAGAGTTCAAATATAGCAAGTAAGTGGACCTTTTTTTTTTTTTTTTTTTTCCCTCTCCATCTTATTCTACCCTCTTGGGGGGAGGCTTCCCCCCCCCCCCCCAATTACTATTACTAGATTTATTTGCTACCGTGTCACTGATAATGCATTTTTACCAAGTTATACGGATTATTGACGATAGAATGTTTACCATCAAAATTTTGTGTATTCTTTTTCATTTTGTATTTTTCATTTTGTGATTTGTTTGAAAATTGATTATGGAAATTCTACATTATGTATGTGACTTGCAACAAAATTAGTCATTCATATTATGTCCCCAATTTAATAGTGATATCATTGCACTTTAATATTTATGATCTGTAAATGGCATATGATAGAATGGAGGAAATTTAGAGAATTTGTTAAAATGATTAACTTCAGTGTGAGAGAGACCTCAAGATGTGCCTTAAACTGCTTGTGGAAAGATTGAGTGAAGTTCGTCATTTGATGGGCCAATATACATAGATCTCAGGGTATATGGGTTACTTTGCATTCATTAGTGTTTCTTTGAATGTTATGAATTTGACATGTAAAGATACTGTTGCTGTAATTTTGCATAAAATTTATAGCGTGTTCGAATGCCACTGTATTGTAAAGTCGCCAGTATCCAGCCTCTTAATGTAAACTATCAGTTTTCAAATTGGATTTAAAATATATAAAATACATGATGGCATTTACAGCAAGAGGGAAAATGTATATAAAATGACAATTGTGTGTAGTTGTAATATTAAAGATATTTACCAAAATGTGTAATTGGCTGGATAATGTGTGCACCAGGTGTCTAATCAGTCATATCATCCATTTTTGTGGTAAATTAACCACTATAACAATTTATATTACGGCTTGTATTATACTTGCCTTACTTTCAAACTATAAGGCAACATTCCTGTAGTACTGGTAAGTACTTCATTCTCACATATCAGGCTCTCTAAGGGGGGATCAGACAGTGGTACAACCCCCAGTGTTTGGTGGTCTGTTCCTTAAACCCGAGCAATAAGATATGATATTTCTGGACATTGTAGCATGGTGTAGGTTTTTTGTTTTTCTTTTTTTGTATTTTAAAAATTGTTTGGCGACACTGTGATTCCTATTCCCGTGGCTGAACAAGGGCATCATCCGCTGTTCAGTGGCTTATTCCATGGGAACCACTGATAGTCTGTCTTGCACTAACATGCAAGGTTGCATAGTGGTAGCATGGATTCATAGTATAAATTGATTTGGAGATGCACTAATAGTTTTGGTGGCCAGGTACCGGTAGTGGTGAATTTGTCATGTTGGTATTTGGTTCCATTGTTTGAAAGGGGATGCAGTCTCATTGAAGCTAAACATTCTAATTTCTTTTTTAGTTTCTCTTTAGATGCCTTTCATGTTTTGGTATGTAAATGGACTATACAGTATTCGAAGAGTTTCACTGTTTGTAATATCGTCCTATTCAATGGTGTAGGAAACGTTGGTTTTTAGGAGCTAGTGGTCTGATAATGATTAGACAGATTTGGGCAACTTGACCCTAAATACTACCACTGGAGTTTCTATTTATTACTTTGCTTTGGCCAAATTTACATTGCAGGTTCATTCACTTGTCTACTACAAATTTAGATAACTTGCCAGAGCATTACTCATTTTGCAGTTTAATATCTTAATTTTTTCTTTGATTTGTTTGATGCATACTTCAGGTAAATTTTTGAACATGGAATGTATATGGTTAATGTGTCGTAACCAAACAAATATATACAATTTTACAGCAGCAGTTTATAAATATTTGTATTGGTCTGCAAATAATCAAATTCAAAATACATAGGAAAAGTCCTGATAGCAAAAAGTGCAGATGGGTGTACAGTAGACTGAATAAAAGAGGATGATTGCATGTTGACATTGTGAAGTTAGTGTAGACTATATGAATGTTGGAGTGACGATATCATGAAACCTGTAAAGCTATTTATAAGACTATAATATGCTGTGATTTGGATGCATAGACATTAAGAAAATGAATGTTATAAGATGCTCCAATATTCCTAGATGCTCTCGTGCACCGAACAGCCTTTTGAGTCAAGTGCTGGGCATCGTGCCCAAATTCTATCATTGATAATTTAAAACTTTCAGGAAAGTAGCTTAACTTTGAATAACAAATCGGGATTACCATGTTCTGCACACTCTTGAATTGTTGCTTGCGAGTTGCAAATTCATTATACAGGGAGAGCTGTAATGATCTCCTTTTCATGGGTATGAACAAAATGTGATGATTTGAAAGCATACACACAACTTGTAAATTGTTCTGGAAAATCCTGACACTTTGCAGTGTTCAATTTCATTCAAGTCTTGATTTGCTGCCAAAAAATTTCTTGGGTATGTTAAATTTAATTTTGTTAAAAATTTGTTGCAAATTTATATTTTTAATCACTGTTTATTATTATTTGGCATTCTGTAGTTGGACAAACCTTGAAGAAAGTTTGTTTATAAATATTTTGTTAAATTTTGCTATGAAGATGAATTTTTATAAAGTTTATTATTTAACAAACTTTAAAAAGAGTACTGTACTAACATTGTGCTACTTCCTAATGTATGAGGTCATAAAATAAAAAATTCCAGGTGGAACTATTTTGAATATCCTTATAAAATTGTTAAATGGACACTTTTAAATTAGTTGGCTGGCCTACATCTACAGTTGTCATTTTCCAGGTTTTTAATGGTTACTGTATTTGATAACTTTTACGGTAATCTCTCAAAGCCTGTTTATAAATAGAAAAAAAAAAACTTATCCGAAGGGTTGAAATGAGAAGTGCAGCGTGCTTCCATGTCTGCCATCACCTGTTGAACGTTTGTATGCAATTCTGTTCTTGCAATACATGGCAATGGAATCGTACAACTGAAGAATCGTGCTTACACAATTGTTTCCCTCTAACCCTGACAATATACCTGTACATCAAAAATTTCATTGTCAAAGAAGGCACCAAGCCAGGAAGACTGCAGCACAATCTGTTGCAAGGTATTCAAAAGGCACTAAATATCACTATGCCAATGTAAGAACAAAAATGACATACGGCGAATGATATTAAAAATATCCGCTTCAGAAAAGATTCTAAAAAAATGACCTAGGGATATTGGGAAAGAAACTCTCATCCCACAAATTGGGGCAGTCAACAAGGCACACAACTAAGTGGGACTGCAGTTAGGACAGAAGGCAGCAAGACTGTTTCATGAAGTGACCATGAGTCGAGCAAGTGTGACCAATGTGCAACCTAGCCAAAGTAGTTTCTTATTGCCTATTATGATGGCAGGAGGAAGGCCAAGGGAAAATGTTAAATTTAAGAGCAGAGTTTATTACCTATAAATGACCAATGACCCTGCCAATGGTCATGGACTGCAGCATGACCAGGTAGAAATTTGAATCGGGTATCCTTTTCCGGAGACCATTGCAAGTATGAATGGCCTCCTTAGTGGTGGCATCCAAGAGTCAAGAACACAAGATCAAAGGTAACTGCAGAAAGCCTTTTGGCCCATACGAGGCAGCTCCTACTTAAAACCACCTAATCCCACTCATATACATGTCCAACCCACGTTTGAAACAATCGAGGGACCTAACCACCTTGTTACGCAGGACAGTAATTGGTTCCACAAATCAACAACCATTACTGAACCAGTATTTACCCAAGTCTTTCCTAAATCTAAACTTAGAACACAAAACAATGGGTATAAATTGGATGTCTTGTGTTGATACTTTCAATGCCCTATTATTAATATCCCCCCTTTGTTATGCCCCAACCCGTTCTCGCAAATTTAATAAGTCAATATTAACTTATTAGTTGCGTGCATAGGTGACATACTAAACATAATAGTTTCCCTTGAAAAGCTTCATAGAAAACACCGACCTTACTTAACCTACTTAGTATGTTAAAATAAGCATCTTATAGCTTTGTAATTACAATTGTTATTTAACCTATTATAGGTATAGGTTAGGTAATAATTGTAATTACGAAGCAATAAGATGCTTATCTTAACATACTAAGTAGGTTAGGTAAGGTCGGTGTTTTCTATGAAGCTTTTCAAGGGAAACTATTATGTTAAGTATGTCACCTATGCACATATTTAATAAGTCAATATTGACTTATTCAATTTGCGAGAACGGGTTGCATGCCCATTCATCTATTTGTAAACTTGTATCATGTCACCACTAACTCTTCACCTTTCCAGTGAATGCAATTTTAGCTTTGTTAATCTCTCTTCATATGACAGGTTTCTAATTTGGGGAATTAAGTCATACTACGCTGGTCACGTTCAAGTGAATTTATATCCATTCTACAGTACGGCAACCAAAACTGAACTGCATAATCTAAATGGGGCCTAACCAGAGCAAGATATAGCTGAAGAACACTACCGGGTGCCTTGTTACTAACGCTTCGATTAATAAATCCCAGTGTCCTATTTTCCTTATTACAAACATTCATGCATTGATCCTTTGGTTTTCAATTCTTACTAATCATAACTCCCAGATCCCTTTCGCAATCCGACTTTGCAATCTCGAACACCATCTAGCTCATATCTTGTAACACTATCATCATTACCTAGCCTCAAAACTTTACATTTATCAGCATTAAACTGCATCTGCCAATCTTTTGACCGTTTTAAAACCCTGTTTAGATTGACTTGAAGTGATAGCGAGTCGTCTTCTGTATTTATTTCCGTGTTGATTTTTGTATCGTCGGCAAATTTGCAAATGTTGCTACTCAAACCTGAATCTAAATCATTTATATATGTTACAGTATAAACAACAGAGGGCCCACGAGAGAGCCTTGAGGCACTCCACTAACAACATTTTCCAACTCTGACTTAACACTATTTACACTGTCTGTTTCCTTTCGTATAGCCATGGCCTAATCCAACTTCATATAACTGAGGGAAGGGAAGTTCATTAGAGTGAACCCTGATATAGCTGGGAACCTAGGAAAATTTGACTTTCACATCTGCCAGAGATAAGAAATGGTCAGTATTGAACTTGGAGTACTACAGGATGCAAAGGGTTAAGATCACAAAGCTATGAGGGTGCTGCGAAAGTCAACCACAATGACAAAGCAACGCTGGCAGAAATAGCCGTTAACAAGCAGCATAGAAAAATGCACAAAGTTCTGCCATAAAGGTGCCAAGTCTCCAGAGGGAGGCAGCACATACAGGTCCAGTTGGAGAAAACAGTGGAGTAGCCGATCCTGTCGGCAGACTTAGACCAATCAGAGAGTAGTGCAAGAGAGTTGAAGAAAAATGTTCAAGGAAAAGGATTTTTCAGAACAGTAGGGGGGAGTATAAGCCTGTCAAGAGTCCTGCAAAATTTCAAAAGTGGCATCCTTCCATGGGGTCAAAGCAGGAATAATGAGATGTTGATGTGAATTGAGAGAGAATCTTGTAAATGAACCACCCTGGCAGGACAAGGAAGGCAGCGAAAGGGATCGGAGCTCTCCTGAGGAGCAATGGTTAAGGAATGGCACAAGCAAGAGCTGGGATATTGTAGGGACTTCATAAGGATGCAAGGGCAGAAACAATCACGATCCTGTAGAGAGAGAACTCCAGTTTCAACATACGAGCTCTGGGTGGGGGATGATGGAAAGGCACCAGAGCTGAGGTGTAGCTCAGTATGGCATAAACACAATGAAGGGTTGAGGGAGAGGCAGAGGAATAGGAAGGTCAGCCATAATAGTGTGGACAGAATGAGAATGTGAATGCAGTGAGCACCTATCAGTCTCCCTGGAAGTATAGATCAAGACATGAGGCACTTTGTAGGAACCCATCTAATTGCTTTTTAAAATAATTCACTTTTGTTCTGACAGTATTTCTAAATGCCAGTTCAGGTGAATAAAACGTCTCATTTTACTCCCCCCCTCCCCCAACCAAAGTGTAGTTCCCTAGTGGCCACAGCTGCTGGGTAGGTTCAACTCCCATATGAAGGAGCATAAGCAAACCATGGGTCTCCATGCACATCTAGCACACAGTGGTGTATTTCACTTGTGAGCTGCCACAGCAGGCAGTGTGTGTGGTGCAGAACCTCTTACACCTCTTACCTGAGGGGCATCACACGAGTGCCCTCACCTTGTCAAGGCACCGCCACTGATGGGTATACAACATCAAATAATGGTCATCTAAAGGGGTGAATAAAAATGGAGTGTATCTTTTGTTTATTTGGTTCCTTTTCAACATGATCACTGCATACAAAATTGGCAAGGGATATATGTACACTTGGGACATTTACAAATTTCTACACGTTATGCAGGAGTTCCTAAGCAGACCCTTGACACACGACTTTAAATTGTACATGAATTTAACTGCTCTTAGTTTTCAGCAGCTGTTGACTTATTTACATATTGAGTAATCAGTTTGTTTAAAAACAGTAGGCCTATATGATTTTAACAAAGCAAGAGGATACGGTAAAAGAACTAGCACTATTTCCTCAGCAATTACAATTTATAATAATCAAAATTGAACATGAAATAAATGTAAATGTCGTAACTAAGATCTTCTACAGTTATTCCAGCCTAGACTGAGAGCATTTGCATGTACTTCTTATTAATTTTGGTTTTCTACATTACCTGTTGTTAATTGGTGGTACAAACAATTGTAAGCAATGTGGTTGGCTACTATAGAAAACCATATGAAATCACTGTCTGCCGAGTATTCCAAATGATGTGACGGGTCTGCACAGTACCTCGTACAGTGTACCTTAAACCTAGTGGTATCCTGTTGGGGGCTTACTCTCTCGTGTGTTTATCCTTTAGCTTAAGTGTCAGACTATAAAGCTCTTCCATTCAACCATAAAATAGCTACTGTTTCTAGTTGATGTGCTTGGATACAAGCAGTGATATATCTTGCTTTATAATTATTAGACAAATTATAATACTTTTTCATAATCCATATTATATTCTAATGAAAGTACTGTATCAGTACAGTTTATATGTACCTTATATGCAAATAACAAAATAATCTGAAAGACATGAGTGATCAGAATACAGCAAGGTTCATTCTCCACTTTCAAGTGAAGGATACAGCTTACTGAATACATGTATATGTACAGTACATAAGGTGAAAATTTCATATATTTCTGAATTCTGTTCGTACATAAACTAATTGGGTGAAATAACCCATTTACAAAACTAAGCAACTACTTCAGAGCTAAGGAAGCCTAATTTTCAGCACGTTGTTTATTAACGCAAGTCTCGGTTAACAACATGATGTGCCAAAGCCTCAACTCCAATTTAAACAAACTAAAAAGACTGTAACTTTGATACCTCATTTCCAACAAAACTACCCGAACAAAAGGGGCAGTCATTTCTCCGTAGACATTTAAAGTACCTTCAAATGTTGAAGCGCACAGGACTTGTTAGACTTCTACATGCTGTTAGGCTACTCCGGTTGTGAAGCAGGTGCAGCTTGCGCGGAGAAAGCTATTCTTTTTACAGGAATGAAAACTGCATCAGCAAGACATTAGAAAGGAAAGACAGCCAGACATAAGTGGGTGGAAATAATAACCAGCAATATGGGGCTTTATAGTGGAAGCTTCAGAAGTGGCCGAGTGAATGTGGCTATTGACAACCACCATCAGTGGAAGAAAGGGCATCCCATTACTCCCTGCAATAAGGCTTCAATGGACAGGCAAGGCCAACTGGTCAATTACCTCAGGCCCCATTATTTTTGTCTTTTTTTTTTTTTTTTTACATAAACTACCATACTATAATGTTCATTAAAAAGGTTACTTGATGCTATTAATATACATCTATACACTTTTTTTGCATATATGATAACGTATGTAATTTATAACAAAAAATATAAACAAAATACGGTAAGTAGAAAAAGTTTGAGAACTTTGTACCGACTAAATATGAAGCATTTGTATAAAACCAGCAACGTGTGAAATAGATATTTATGATTTGGGGTTTATGCTATTTAAAACCAATGATAATTTTGTTAATACATTAATATTTACTAGTAAGCCATGATGATAATGCATACTAGCTATATACTGTATATTGTTGAAATTTATTGTTACTTTTTATTGGGAAAACAAAATACAACCGAAAGAAATTAGTGTGTAATAGACATAGGGAACTATTTGCTTGGCAGATATGATGCATGTCTCTCTAGTTTATGTGTAAAGTGCGGCAGAATTTACAAAATGGTTACAAAACATTTATGGAACAAGGCAGAAAGAAATTTAAATTATATAGAGAATGTAATTACCAATTATTTGTAATTTCTCTAATTACGTGCATGGTGCAATGAAAATAGTGAAGTGCTCTAAAGTGGCTTAATTACTAGAAGGGCATTCCTTTAGGCAATGTACCAAATAGTTTATCTAATGTATGGAAATTTGTGTCCAACCCCACATTAAATTCTAATAAAGGTGCAGATAATATTGAAGAACTGATGTTTCTTTATAATGCCTTCCCTTCTCATGTGGATGATAACTTTTCCAGTTTTATCATCAGTCAACCTGCCTTGTGATCAGCAATAATTCCCCAGACCCCCAAATGTTAGATTGTAGCTATTATTCCACTTGCTATAATACTGTAATTATCAAAATACAGGACTAAATCAGTATGACTATTTAGTACTATGCAAGACACGACGATTCAAAATTTCCAAGACAAGTCTAAGGATGCGCTTCCCACCGCCTGTAACCCTTGTTTTAAAAACAATTACAGCTACTTCTAGCATTAAGAGAATCATACCGTCATGACTCTTACCTTTTCCCAATTAGAGGACAACGGCTTCTAATCATAAAACACATGAATACATTTGCTTCATCAGCTAATTACTGAATAACTTGACAGTTTTTATCACTGCAATGGATGGAACTATGTATATTGCACATCACAAAAACAACGGTGATTGCAACTGGTGAAATGGCAAATATTATCAGCACTAGTGATTATTCTCTCAAAAGATATTTGTGAATAAAGTTGTACTGTGTATGATGTCTACAACATATTACTCGGATTACATTTATTGACAAGAATGGGGTGAGGGTACCGCATGTAAGTTTCTGAATCTGTGATCACAACTGCCCCTTAGAGCAGTTCAGTAGCTTTCATTCTTAGACCTAAGGGGGAAAAAAAAAACTTATACAAAGTATAACTGTTTGCATTGCAACTAGTTGACAACCCATCCACCTAAGGAAAATGGTTAAGACATCTACAGTGAGCTTTGGGCATGGGTTACATGCCTGCTGCTGCCTACATTGTGATATGCAAGTCTTTAAAGATGTGAAGAAAGTAAGAATGGCCTACCTGGAGCTTACCTGCAGTGGGTTTCAGAAGTTCTTCTACTCTACAGCATAAAGTAGATGCAAAACCAGGGATAGTGGTTCAAGCAATGAAACCATGTGATTATTGGCAAGAGATTTGATACCACGAGAGATACAATTTGGTTTGCGTAAGGAAAGTGCATGTAGGTGACCATGAGAATGATGTGTGTGTAATTAAATACACCGTGTAAGGAGGATGTACGTAATAACAAAAAACTGGAACTGTTCATACAATATACTGTAACCAAAAAGAATTCTGTTAAGAAATTAATTTGTATATCACAATAATCATATACAGTATACAGTATAATTACATAGTATACAAAAATAATTATATAACCATTAATTACATGCAATATAATAAATGTGTACTGTATACACATTTATTATACACTACAACAATTATACTGTACTGTATGCATAAACAATAAATTAATGTTCCAGATAAAGAAATATATTAAAGTGGATAACAAAAAATTAAGCAGATTTTGTTAGACAAAGAATAAAAATAACTTACCATGTGGAAAAGTTTGCCTTTGCTGTGGCATATTACACAAAAAAAGAAAACTAATATAGACATTGATAGACAGATTAGAAGGTACACCTTACGATGAATGTAAAGTACATCAGAGATGAGAAGGAATGTGCTTTTGAGACATCCTTGGAGCAGGAATGTAATTACATTTGTAGTGCACAAAGAGCTTGAATGAAAGAGTACTGATCCCCCAACCCGTCCTCTTAAAAATAACGTCACTTTTGGCTCGTATGCGCGCTATGGCCAAATTTGCACGTAATTTGAAATGAAATCGACTCACAAAAGTGACGTACTGTTCCGTTTTCTATTTGAGTCGTCCGGCTTACTCGGCAAGCTTAGAAGAGGAAACTTTCAATTAACGTTTTTCATACCGTTTCGAAACTTTATTAGAATTTCCTGCCCACCTAACCTATCAGAGGACCCTTAACTTACTGTTGTTGAAAAAAAAATCCAAATTTTAATTTTTTTTTGTTCTTTTTCAAATTACGTCCACTTTCGGCCATACAGGTAAACGGCCAAAAGCGACTATTTTTAAGAGGACAGGTTGGATCCCCCATACTCGTATGAAGTTAGCAAATTCTAGTCTCCATAGATAAGCAAGAGCAAGAAAGACTGGCAATTAATAATGTAGAGTTGATATTAACAATCATAGACAAGGTTAAAGTGAAGGTGTAAGAAGACTACATTGGCCAAGGGAACTGTTGCAGAGACAAGTGGGGAAAATATATTGAAGATCCTTTGCTACTCTGAATGAATATCCGAGGTTCGTGGTTTTGTGTCGAGTTTAAGGCCTATCAGCCTCTGAAGTTTATTAAGGCAGCGACACTATAGCTTACTGACCAGCCAGAAACAACACATTAATCCTGAACGTTGTACAGAAGTAAAGTGAACCCTTGATATATATATACCGAGAGGCAGGCTACACCTGCTACTACTAGTATACATATACACCAGGCTACGCAGGTGTATATATCCCCTTGTTGCCATAGCAAATCATAATGAAGATATGATAGTGAGTACTGAGAAATGCTTGGTCAGTTTTAATAATTTAAATGTGTGATTGTCGGAAGAATTTGTACAAGTGATGTTTGAGAGTAGAGTGTGTGTCAGGGATGGGGTTGGTCAAATGAAAGTCCAGTTAAGAAAGGCCAAAATAAAAACAGCTGCAGCCAGAGGGCTAGGTGGAGTGGAATTGTCTACCATAATGTACAAATGCATGATACTAGTGAGGTATAAATGTGAAAATTCAAGGACTACAGCAGTAGGAATGGACAAACTAATTAGAATGCATGGCATTAGAAGAATGCCAAACATTCTTCCCGGCAACGAGTACCGAGATGCTTTTGTCATGATGAACTAATAGATGCTGACTGGCTTGTATGGAAAATCTGTACAAGTGAATGTAAGGGTAGAAGGTGGAGACAAAGGCCACAGAAAGGCAGATATAGTGAGGGTGGAAAAGGGGATCAAGTGGATGACAAACTTTGACACATGGTTGAGCAGTGCACCACGCAGAGCATCCACCACCACCCACAGCAACACACGATACACATCTTGAACCTAAATATGATGAAGCTGCACACAAGATGTGGTAGGGAACCTAGACTAGATGGTGTCAGTGAAGGGGCAAATATTTTGTTTATATACCTGTCCATTGTATTGTATACAAGTACACCTAGTCTTAAGAAATGGCAAAATGCTGTTTTGGACGATGTGCCGGGGTATTGTGGTGCGGTTTCTTGGTGCCGCTGCATAGGGTGCAAGGTGAATGCACGAGTTTTATTATTGTAATATCTATAGACTTCTTTACCTGTATAGTATTGCTCACTTATTTTCTCTCTGACCTGGTACCAACACACACTATGAAAGTGGTAATGGTGGTGGTGATATATAATAGTGCTGTGGTGGAAGAGATGGTGTAGGGGCAGAACCATACACAAGGTGGTCTGATGTAGTTAAAGAAAGGGATGCTGGAAATGTTGCCACAACAATATTTGCAACTTATGTGCCGTGGAAATTTTGTGTGTGGGAATGAAAGAATATGAATGTGTATGCCTCACTTGATATACTGTATGAAGGCTGATGATGAGCTCTAAAAGTATGATGAAATTCATTCGTCCTCACGTGTGATCAAAGGACATAAGTTATATTCTGTGCTTGATCCACTATTGTTCTAAACAGAATACTTTGTATAACTAAGCAGTATGTATAAAGCAATAAAGAGAACAACTGAAAACATATATAAACAAGAGTTAACAAACACTTGATTACAGTATTGCAAAAGCAAAGAATGAACTCAATAATTCATCATTATTATAAAGCCTAGTGGTTAACAAGCCAAAACAAAAGCACAAGGCACACACACACAGAGTGGTAGACGGTTGGAACAAGTTAGGTGAGGTGGTGGTGGAGGCGGAGGGAGCCGGTCGGCCGAGCGAACAGCACACTGGACTTGTGATCCTGTGGTCCTGGGTTCGATCCCAGGCGCCGGCGAGAAACAATGGGAAAAGTTTCTTTCACCCTATGCCCCTGTTACCTAGCAGTAAAATAGGTACCTGGGTGTTAGTCAGCTGTCACGGGCTGCTTCCTGGGGGTGGAGGCCTGGTCGAGGACCGGGCCGCGGGGACACTAAAGCCCCGAAATCATCTCAAGATAACCTCAAGATGAACCTCAAGGCCAAAACTGTCAGTAATTTCAAAGTGTTATATGACAAAGAGTGCTGGGAAGACAGGACACCGTGAGTATAGCTCTCATCCTGTAACTACACTTGGGTAATTACACACACGCACACTTTCCTCAATTTGGTCAGTAACTTGGTAAGAATGCTGAAATTGTAAATAAAATCATTCTGAAATATATAGGAAGGAGAATATTTGATCATAATAATAATATAATATTAAATTTATCGTATGTGAAGGTAACCATGAATCCATTGCATTATGTAAGGAAAATATTGCATTTGGTGTACAGTTTTATGTAAATATGATACTCTTCATTGTGTTATGAGAGGGTAATGCTCTGTTTATTAGTAATTTCTTCTCCTATCATTCATAAAATATTTCAGTGCATGAACTGAAACTAAACAAAACTAACTAGGACAACTCAACTGTACAAGAAAAAATTCTAAATTGAACAATTCAGAATATACAATATAAGTTTCAGTTCATGCACTGAAATATTTTATGAATGATAGGAGAAGAAATTACTAATAAACAGAGCATTACCCTCTGAAGAACTCTTTGCAGAGAGTATTACCCTCATTGAAGAACTCTTTGCAGAGAGTAAATAAAACAGACAATAATGCTAGAATATTGGCAAGCTCTACGGCAAATATTGTATATGTTAATTTCATCAATTTCCCAAAAATATTTTTTTAGGGGATTTTTTTTTTAAGAGTTTAGTTTCTTTTTCCTCCTTTGTTTATTATCTGATTTTGTTGTAACCTTTACATCCGGGAGAGTGCATATGTTTCCCTAACTATGTGAAGATAGAAGGAAATTGGTCAACAAATAAATCGGTCACAATTCATAAAACTTGGAACTTTTAATTTTTTGGGGGGGCTGACTTTTTCTCTGATTTTGAACTATTTTCTTTGTCTCTTTAGGTTGTTTTGATGATTAGGGACCAAATTAGGGCTTTTTCACTTATATAAGTTATACCTTAAATATATCCCCTAAATCACTATAATTATTATAATTATCCCTATATTTTGTGTCTTTTGGGGTTATTTTTTCTTGACTTCATTTCAACACACATTGACCTACAACTTTCACACATTCGAGTACGAATGCCAAACAATGTTTATTAAAACATACAATTAAATTAACAAATTAAAACTACCTTTATTCATTGTTGATAACTTCAACTTCAATTATCTCTGAAACTAGAGTTTCAACTTTGAGTGGCTTCTAAAATTCCAGTTTTTGACCGATTCTCACTATTTTGACATTGTGTGCTCGGTTGTCTGTTCTACAATCCCTTCAGAATGGATTTTTCATAAACTTTATACATTTGGAGTTATAATTTTTTTTTGTCTAAATTTGCCGCATATTTCAAATGCCCTATTGATGATTTCTTTTACAGTAAACTGTATTGAAAACCTATATTCTAATTTGATGAAAATGAAGATCATATGCTATTCTGAGAGAATAATAACAATAAATGAACAATTGGTGATAGTTCATATATTTTTATTCTGAATTGAAAATCTGCAGTTTTCAATCTTCAATTTTAAAATTAATTTTGATTCTATTGTTTTTCAAGTTACGCTGTGATCATTTAGACAAAGTTGGAGTATTTGCCTAGTTGATTATGCAAAACAAATTGGAAGGTGTTTGTGCAAGTTTTAAAAACTTATGTTAAATTATTTTGTCAAATCATATATGTATGTATTGCGCTGTCTAAGGGTTAATATGGCGAGTATTCAAATTATTTTGTATCAGATTAGCAATTATATTAATAGAAAAATACATTATTGTACTGTAGGTGTTGAGCTGTACTCATTAGCCAGCGAGCCCAGTGTGCACCAAGATGCATCAAATCAAATTATCAGTCTCCGTGGTGTAGTGGTAAGACACTCGCCTGGCGTTCCGCGAGCGCTATGTCATGGGTTCGTATCCTGGCCGGGGAGGATTTACTGGGCGCAATTCCTTAACTGTAGCCTCTGTTTAACGCAACAGTAAAATGTGTACTTGGATGAAAAAACGATTCTTCGCGGCAGGGGATCGTATTCCAGGGACAATAGGATTAAGGACTTGCCTGAAACGCTACGCGTACTAGTGGCTGTACAAGAATGTAACAACTCTTGTATATATCTCTCAAAAAATGAAATTACAATTTATGAGTCAGTGCCATGTTGTGATGCACTTAAACTTCAAAGAAAAATTAGTACGTAAACATAAGCTTACACATGCAAAAATACATGCATGCAAGTTACTTAGGCATACAAGCACATAAATACCAATGCAGCAAACAGTCCCTTATATACTGTATATATAAAATCATACATTTACGGGTTATCAGGTGACAATACGATATAACAGGTATATATCCCCCCCTTCTTTCCCTCTCTCTCTCACACACACACCTACTTTTATGCATGTCTTATACACAGACCTACACATGCATATACACACACACTCATACCAACATGAACCCCCCTCCCCCCCTTCTTCCCAGTCTCTACCTTTTCTGATAAGTCCCATATTTTCCTGTTACACAACACTGATATACCTGAGCTATAGCTTCGTGTTACACAACACTGATATACCTGAACCATAGCTTCATGTTACACAACACTGACATACCTGAACCACAGCTTCGTGTTACACACAAGTAACGTCCTTGAATCATAGCCTCCCACCTCTACACACACACACACACACACACACACACACACACACACACACACACTCATGCAGGCACACAGATTGATGTATTTATTAAAATATAAAGCATGATAAGACTCATGAGATTATGGAGGTATCACCTGAAATGATCCATGGTTAAGAAGTGGGACCTAGCAGCTGGAGAACAACTTCCACAAGTAGTTAGGAGTGAACAAATGCACTGAAAACTATCTAGAGTATGAATAATTAAACAACACAAATAACTGAGAAATTCAGTAGGAGCCACGAGGAGGATTGGAACCCACTCACTCGGTACTCCCCAAGGGTTCACTCACAAAACAGTTCGAACTCACTCACTCAAAAGTTTGAGTCCTCCTCAACTTCAAACCTCCTCGAACAAAAGTTCGAGGCCCCCAATGATTTTCTCATGGATACATCTCATTAATGTGATTTCATTGTGTATACAAATAATAATAATGATCTGGAAATCATACCATATATTTGGAAAACTCAAGACTGCCTCTAAATACAATCATAAATATGTATTATAACTGATATAATACAAATTTTTGCATGCAAAAAGCCTTGTGTATCCATTAATATATTTATGGAGTTGTTTACTGTCTCAAAATAAAAATAACCTGTTACAGTAATCTGAAATTCTTATTTTCTGGGAATGAACAATGAAAACACAAAAAACCAGCATTGAATGTAATGAAACGCTGTTCTCTGGGCGAGACCCGGATGCTCTCCGGAGCTATACTGGGCTGATGTGTATATATTAGACTGTGACAACATTTAATCGATGGAGTTCTAGGCCTACTGGGGACCACGAGCCAGAACCTGGTCCTCTCTGAGAGGCACGAGGAGCAATGGCCTATAGACACCCCCATGTAGTTGGAAGCAGTCTATGTCTGCCATCTACCAGGTCAGACACCTAGAAAGGTAGAAATCCCAAAACAATTCCTCAAACAATGCAATAAAATGCCATTTTCTGGGTGAGACCCAGAGGCTCCCCAGCATCCCTCCCTCCTGTCTGCATTTTTTTCACGTTTTTGATATTCAGCCTTTGAACTGGGGTTGGGTAGCCAGTGCAGGAGGTCTGGGGCTCCCCCTTCCCCCTCCTGGGAAAGGGGGAGCTGCGCAGACAATGGGGCGGCGGCGGTGGTGACGTCATGCTTGTTTGCTTGTTTTCTGATTGGGAGAGTTCTGCCTGCTCATTGGGCTTTCGGTTTGCAATTTTTCCCTAGCTGTAGTTTGTTTTGGGATTCCTACCTTTCTGGGTACCTGACCTGGTAGATATCAGACAGACTATAGACCATTGCTCCTCGTGCCTCACTAAAGGGGCCAGGTTCTGGCTCGTGGTCCCTGGTAGGCCTAGAACTCCATCAATTGACTGTTGCCACGGACTAATATATACACATCAGCCCGGTATAGCTCTGGGGAGCCAAAAGAGCTCTCCACAGAAAATCACTAAAAGAAAATCATATAAAATATTATATGTAGAACATAAGGCAAATTCTGATTTTATGATTCCTCTTCAAAGTCTTAAACACTAAAACTATATGCTTTCATCCCCTTAAACAAAAACGTTCACTTAACTATATGCTTTCATCCCCTTAAACAAGAACGTTCACTTAAGTGCACCGTTATACCAAAGCAACGGTCTTCATACAACTCGCAGTACCACACTAGCTGCACTTAGTTTAACAAACCAATATGCAAGTGAAAGAAATTTAGCATCAGAAGGCAGCAGCAGTAAATGTAACAGATTACGAAAAATTGGTCACAATACTTTGAAGCAGAAGACTATCCTTATACAACAAGAAGGCAAGACAATTTTCATGTTAGGATGACATAAAATAATATTTGGGTAAAAGAATTATATTAAGATATTTCAAGAAACTAAACATATAAATATCATGCTGGTTTTCTTCACATAAAAAAAAAAGATTTAGATATAAACTTATATCACATTTCCTTGTAAATGTTCGATATCAATAAAAATAAGAAAAGAAAGAACATTATTAGCTAGTAAAATAAAGTTACCAAGTATCCAACTGTTGACAAAATTTTCTCGCAAGTTGCAAGTAAGTAGTTACTCCATTAAACTTATCTCTCTTTATAAGTCTTTGTTAAGACTTATAATTGATATAAGATATTGTTAAATCTTCAAACTTAACAATATCCTCATTCCTATTAATAATATGTAAGTTCTCCCAAAAGAATTTGTTCAGTTACAATACTGACACACAAAAAAAAATTACCGAAAGCAGTAATGAATGACAATAAAATCTTCCTTCACTAAACCTAAAAATGCTTTCATTACAAAACACAATTAGAATCATTTTAGCTTTCAAAGGAATAGACCATCAAATTACTGTGCAATATTTATGACCTGGTCCTATGATACAACGTAATGAGATTAATTTATAAAATGATCCGCGACTTTTAAAACCAAATATAAATGATGTTAAGGGCCAAAGGGAGTTAACGAGTTATTTTTAATTCCATTAGCAACATTATAACTAAACAACATTAAAATATGGCAAACGTATAACGCAAATACAGACCTAAACAAAAAACACACAAGTTCTTTCGTAAAATGCAAAACGTTATGATACTACCAAGTTGAAAATACCAACAGTTTACTTTTCTCAATTTGAAGACGTCAACTATCTCATTACCACCTAGACACACAAATGATCCTTTCCTTAGGACTTAATAACTATTAAGAGACAGGTTCAAATAGTCTTCAAACTCATTTTGTTATCGCCATAGTGAATAAGTGCCACTTACCACAAACTATAAATTTGCGAAAAGAATGAGAATACCGCTTGTTGACGAGCTACATGAAAAGTGGAAACTCATGATATAACATCACTCCATTTCATCAGAATTAACACAACAGTAAACTAATTGATCAACATGCTAACACATCCATTGTCTTCCATCAGCTCACATTCACATTTCTTACAAATATAGATATGTTTAACTATGAAACCAATAGTTTGTTTTAATAAACTACATTTTCAGGTAAAAAAAAATCATATTTAATAAATCACAGGAATATAATATATCTATAAGAAAATATTGCGGCCTTACAGCTGGGTCAGACCCACATCCCTGAACCCTACATACACACACACACACTCCCATCTGAATAATGATTGCTTAAAAAAAAAAATCAACCGAAGCCCATCATGGTCCAGTCGACAATGCAGGTGCTTGTGGGGTTTGGGAATGCGGGTTTGATCCACTCGTATGGCTTAAAATATTTTCTCAATTTTTTTTTTATCAACTATCACAATCAAAACTTTTTTATATACTGTACTGTAGATTCATACCAACGAAAACAACATTCTATTAGATTCTTTTCTAAATACTCAGGTTAACATACCTAAATTCTGTAGAAATATGCAAAACCTGATTCACGGCAAAGCTTGTTCGAATGTCTTATAGTCTTAAGTGCTACAGGAAATTAAAAATCAATGTATACTGAGCTTAAGCAAATTAAGTAAACCAAGTTATATATGATAACTGTACAGCCCCCTTGACATACAGCACATTTGATTTTATGCCATACATAGATAAGTGATTACTGAAATTTTTTATCATTTGTTTTAATATAGCATGTTTACACTATATGTATTTCTTACAAATATGGATATGTGTAACTATGAAACCAATCCACATTACTCATTAATTCAATTATTTAATATCCCGAGTACCGAACATAATTTTGTAAAGTACGATTTCTCAAATTACTACTTTATCCAATACAGTGGATACACATTAGCTGTTGTATGTTGCCTTCATGACCCATACATTCTAAAACCCCCTATGAGTTTAATCAGTGCAAACATCTAATTTTACCAATAAAATCCAGTTTTGTTTCATTGATTTTGTTATAAAATATTTTCAATACAAAACTCAAACATACACCATCTGAAATTCAAGACTACTAATTACCTAAGTGTAGTTACAGGATGAGAGCTACGCTCGTGGTGTCCCGTCTTCCCAGCACTCTTTGTCTTACATACTTAGATAGCAACTGTGCTATTGAGACAGGGAGGGGGGGTGGGGGGCCAAAGAACCAAAGCTCAAAATCCCGGTATGCATAATTAGGCGAGTACAAACTCTTGACAGACTTTCATCAATAAATTTGATAATTAACAAAAATAAGGATTGTTTTCTTTATGTCAAAAAGTTTGCTAAGGGTAATAGCTACGTAATAAAAATCCATTACTTCTAGAATGACAATCACAGGGACATATCAAAATGTGGTCAAAACCCCAGATACAAAAACTCCTTTCCTGCCTGTAACATACAGAACGGCACTGTAACTCCTACACTACAGAGTCCAATAAAAAATTTAGAAAATGTAGTGTTCTGTAATCTAAAAATTAACTGTGACAAAAGGATTATAAATAATTTCCTGAAATTAAAAATTGTAATAAAAATCAAATATTACACTGTATTGCAAAATAATAACAGTGGCAATATACGTACAAGGGAAAAACTTTAGATTTGCAGAGAATCATTACAAAGCATTGAAGATAAAATAAACTGATCTTCAAGGTTATCTTGAGATGATTTCGGGGCTGTTTAGTGTCCCCGCGGCCCGGTCCTCGACTAGGCCTCCACCCCCAGGAAGCAGCCCGTGACAGCTGACTAACACCCAGGTACCTATTTTACTGCTAGGTAACAGGGGCGTAGGGTGAAAGAAACTCTGCCCATTGTAAGGTAAACCAAGTTCTAAGATAGACTAATTAAGCAAGCACCAAGGTAGACTAACTGAGTAGCTTGGACTCTGACCAAGGCAGAGTCACTGAGTTTTAATATAGACTGCCAAGCTTCAAGGTAGATTAACTGAGCTACACACCTCAGAAATTTCCTCCTCACAGATGTGCACTTAATTCCATTTACCCAAACTGCTAACAACATGCAAAACCATATAGAGTTTATAAGGGAGGCAAAGATGTTGATCAATCAGCAAGAAGACAATTATTGCAGGTGTCAACTTTGTACAGTATTTATGGACTGCCCAATATACTCACTGCTCCTCTGGCTGAAGCACATACACTCATGCTGCGAACATACAGCATGTGCATCCAAGCTGCAAGCATACAGCATAATGCGAGTTTTGTGATCTAGGGGTAAAGTGTACTTTCTGAAGAGTGCCGCTGGGCACCAAGATAAACAGCAGATGCTTCAACTTGCAAGAAAGTTACGTGTGGTATTCAACAATGGCATTCTATATGCTGCTACGGAGAAATAGCAGCAAGTAATTTATTATACTGTATTTGCAGCAAATTAAATAACTCCTAAAAATTCAGTAAATGCAGAAGTGAATCATGACTGTACAGAAGCAAGGCTTGCTAGATTCAAAACAAGAAAGCTATGATCAGAAATCTTAAATTTTGGTTCTAAATTAGCAAACCTCACCAACCAATAGTTGTAAATTGTCATATAAATACTGTACTCCATGTTAAATAAATATACCTAAACATATTGATGCTTAACCCCTGCACTGCGCACCTGTTTTCGGCAAAAACTTCTTGGGGCAATTGTCAAGGACATATTCTTGTTGTTTACATAAAGATTCAGGTAAATTTAATGTCAAACTGTTTCCAAACTCAACTATTTTCATTTAAAAACACAAACAGTAATGAAAACATTAAAAAACATTAAAATATAGCCTAATTAAAAAAAAAGAATAGCACAACTCTCAGAGCGCCTAAAGGCAATTTGCGCAGTGCAGGGGTTAAGAGAAGAAAATATAATGAGATGCTAATTTAAATAATAATTTTGTAAACAATTTTGATGTGATAAATAGTAAAATGCTGCAAAATGGCACCTTCTTCTAAAGTAGTAGATGATACATGATATGGTACGGGTGGTTTTTGTTCGGAATGATAGTTGAAAATAAATATTGATAGAGAGTTTATCAATAATAAGCATAATTGTCAATTTCATTGTAGTAATTTAATCACATAATATGCATGTATGTATTTTATATAAATCTGTGACTGCACATATGCCACATCCATATACATATGCACATATGGGTACATCTGCACACACACACATACATCAACATGCATGCATGCGTATATGTGCACACACATGCACATATATAAATATGCACACGCAGGACACCCAAATAGACATACAGGCATGTGTATGCACACCCCAACACACACTCCTGCCCTCATTCCCGTGTACACAATAAATATTAAACCAATAACCTAAACCTTCACACTTGTAGGTAAACATAGATCTGGGCTATATTGTAGTTAAGCTGAAAAACTAAACTAAATGTGTTAAAGAGGAAAATCAAAGACTTACTAAATTACCAATAAAAAAAAAGAGTACATGTTGAAGGAAAACCTTTGCTTTGGAGAAGGGCTCCCGACAGCGGCAAGCAACGTGGAGCACCAACTCCCCCATTATCTTATCAAGGCAACTTTCCTGGCTCTTGCCTTGGCATGCAATTTCTTGTTTTTTTTTGTTTTGTTTTTTGTAGGTAACAAAAACAAAATGAGAATGGTTTTACTCGAATCCAAATTGTTAGAGTTTAGGCAAAATATTTTAATTCTCGAATAAAAGTTGAAATTCAAGACATAAAAGTCCAATTGCTAAATTTTAATCTTTCTTGACATTGCAACTGTTGCAAAGAAATTGTAATTACCCCCAATGACTGGTCAAGAAACTTTTTAAACCAATAGTTATACTGAATGTCAGTTCTGAGGCTCCACGGTGAAGCGACAATTGCAAGACCTCAATCCAAAATGAACATTCAATTATTCCAGAGCATCACAGGAGACATTGGCAGGGGGATGGGGCTACTTGACTGGATATTCAAAAGAAAAGGTGGTCATTATTTGAAGGCAAATAATAACCTACACATACATTATTATATCATTACAAGCACTTGTTATAAAATGGCCCTGAGTGTCAAATCACCAAAAACAAAACAAAAAGAGTTACCCAATCGTCAATCTCAAGCATACGATGCAATGTTCGCATGGAAAGAGGTCATTTAAATGCATGTTATCTTAAGATTGGGAACTGGGCAAATATTCACCGAGAGTATAGATGTTTCATGCTCTCTCAGGACAGATACAGAATTACTGCCAACCAGGCAACCAGCCCCCCAGTCCTGGGTGGGGATGCATTTTGGGAGCAGGAGGGTTTGGCAATAATGATAAAGTCTACAGAGGGAAGTCTCCATAATAAGACTCCTATAAAACAAATTACCGATGTTATTATTTATATAAATTTCACGGAAACAATAAATACTGAAAATCAATTGAATTTGTCTACCTATGTGATTTTTCTTGATCCATTCCCCCTACTCCTAAATGCACCTCATTATGGGTACCTAAGGTTTACTCAAATATAAGAGAAGCTGCAGCATAGGATACGGAAGAGTCCGAAGAAGTGTAGCAGCGGGATGACTGGGCATACTGCAAGAATTTGAGCAACATTCGGTGCCCATTGCTTGTCTTCTGTAAAGTTGCAACTGCCTGCAAATGGGAGTAATTTATATTAATTTGATAACGCGATCATCTAATAATTTCAAGCTAATGTGTGAAGGCATTTCTAGATCATCATTTCTCAACTGGGGTTCCATGAAACCCCCAGGGTAACTAGGGGTTCAGAAAGAGACAAGTGGTAATTAGGCTAATTCTAATCATACGCAAATATATTTCTGAGTCATTTTTTGTGTCTAATTTTCCTCATTTAACCAGTATCAAGAGCAAAAACAGAAATCATCTCCCTTCAGTTGACAACAAAACCCATGTGTGTGTATCTAAAGTAACGACCCAGAATTATTTCAAGGGTACTAAGCTTGAGTAGCACTGCTCTAGACATTGCATGGACTCTGTAAAATTGAAACAAATAATAAAATAAAATATATATGGTATCCCTTTGGGGAGAACCTAATAATGGTACTGTACTTACGTTGAGCAAGACGCCAATGGGGTGTCGGCCACAGATTGTGTTGCCGTACTTTTTCAGGTACTCGGTAAAGGCACTCGGGTTTAATGTCTCAATCAGGTTCATCCCTTGCTTGTCAAGTTTTTGTATGGATTGCCAAATCTCACCCACAGAGCGATCATAATATGTGTATCGGAAGCGCTGTCCCCAGTGGCAGAAGTCCGAGGATATCACAAACAAGCTCTAAGAAAAGAAAAAATTAACAAAATAAAAACCTAGCATTGAATGTAATGAAATGCCTCTTTCTGGTAGAGCCTCATTGGCTCCCTGAAGATATCTTGCCAAGATTTTGCTATGTTAAAAGGTCACATCAGTTGCAGAGGTTCTGTTTGGCCTACCAGGGACCAGAGCCAGAACTTGGCCCACTCACAGAGACGCAGGGAGCGAGTGACAATTCCTTACCCTACTGTGAAAGTATCCAGAAAGTCAGTGAAGCTTTACAAACAACTGGAGGGTTCACAGAAAATGAAGCCTAAGAATTCCACAACTCTGCAAATGATTAACATGGAACAAGAAATTCACTCAAACTACTGTACTGTAGTTTGAAACTCTTTAGTACCAATCACCATCACCGTCACGGGCTGCTTCCTGGGGGTGGAGGCCTGGTCAAGGACCGGGCCACGGGGACACTAAAAAGCCAAGAAATCATCTCAAGATAACCTCAAGATAGATCACCAGGCAGCCCTGCTCCCTGCCTGCAGCCAGCTTCCCTGGTCAGTTCTAGAGTAAATAAACAACTCGCCAATGAACCTGGAACGGAGGAAGCCACTGGGGCTCTACTAGAAAGAGGTGTTTTATTACATTCAATTCTGGGTTTCTGAGGAGCCTCCCAGTGGCTCCATGAAGCTAACCACAGCCACAGAGAATGGGTTTTACCAGGGAGGAGAGACAGCAGGCATTAGGAAGAAGAAAAACCATGCAGGCCGACATGACCTGAAGCAACACGAGACCATTTGGGACCGGGAACATTGTTTAACCCTTAAACTGCGCATGGCATATATATATATACACGTCATGAGTAACATGTCCCACCGTGTGCATGGCGTATATATACACCAAAGGGTGCCAGGCACGATTCAAATGGCCTGCAGCTACACAGGGTAAAAACCTTCCTCAGGGCTCTTGTAAACAGACGCCATGCTTTAAAAAAATCATGGGTAATATTCTCCAGTGTGAGAGCCACAGTACTATGGGAGCAACCAAGGCTGGTGCATGCAGCATGAGCTAACAGCATTGCTGTTCAGCTTGTGACCACAGCATCGCCTCAGAATGTCAAAATAAATATGTAACTGCTATTATTTAGCGATGACAGTATTACAGATGACTCCTGTCTGTGATAACAATGACCAGGATTGTGATAATAGCAGGATTGTTGTGATAATTAGTGCTATGTGGGAGGAGTGATGCTGAGGGAGGGAGGGAGACTGTGTGGTCACCTGTTATTGCCTGCATTCACCATACCAGCTCAGTGGTTCTCTATATAACGTCTGTATACAGTGAATAAAAGCAAAACAGTATGGTGGGAGGAAAATGTGGGCTAGTGAGGTGTTGTTGAGGGAGGAGTGACAGTGAGTGGCTGACTGGTGTGTGGCAGCCACTCTTTGTTGCTTTTTGACTCACAATACCAACTTAGAGGTTTGTTATGGTGAACAAAACATGCAGATACTTATATATAACCTGTGTATATAGTGTAATAACAGCAAAACTATTCGTTTATTGTTTTATGAACATAATAATTGAATCGCTAATATGCACACCATACTTTTGAGAATAGCGATGATTCACCTCTTATTATATAAATATATCACACTACACACTATTGAATAATATTACTGAAAAAAAATTAAGAAAAAATCAATCAGAGATATTGAAATAATTAGGTAATAATATTTTTGTGGCAACTCCCGCCTGTCACCTCAGGTGACGCTGACCACCTTTGACGACTGCTCTGTCAACGCCCACATTTTGCCAGACTTCCTCGGCGTATTGCGCCCAAAATATGTCACCTACGATTTTTTTTTCCATGCTCAGGGAACACAAATTAACATTTCTAGAAGACGAAATAATTTTTTAGAATTTTTTTTTTCTTGTGCACATGGATGTAAATCTCCTCAGGACCCCTTAGCAGCTTAAGGGTTAAATACCGGGCTGCCAGAACCCCAATATCAACCCAGTACATGTTAAAACTTCCACAACTGATGTGACCTTTTAAGCACGGCACAATCTCAGCAAGACGGCCTCAAGTAGGCACCAGGGATGGCTCTCCCAGGAAGAGAATGTTGATAAATATGCAGAAATAAAAATTTACCTATTTCAGTTATTTATTAATGAAGCAGATTCTTCATTGTCAAAACAAACATATATAAAGCCCCATTTATACATACTAATATGTGCTCAAAGTGAACTGGGCATAAATAAGGAGCAAACACAGGTTTGTGTCTTATTCACTTGCATTACTATTAATATCTTTGTTCAGTATCTTCTTTGGGACTCGGTACTTTCAACCTGTTCTTGATCTCGGGTCATTGTCAATGTGTTCGTGTTCTTCTTCAGGCAATTTTCAACATGTTTTTTGTAATAGGTGAGTATAGAAACTATAGACTTTGATGTTCTTCATAGCACTTTTAATGTCAAAATGGGCAAATTTCTTAAGGTTGTATTGTACCATAATTGTCTACTTGCTTGAAAGTGTTTGCCTGCCTACCTGCAAGCAGGCAGGCAGGCAGGCAGGCAGGCAGGCAGGCAGGCAGGTTACAATGCAATGCCACAATGCCCGATGTTACACCGCAACATGCCTTCCTGACATTTCCACCGTTAATAACTTGAAGTGAATATTAAATTTTGACGTTACTTCAGCCATCACATCGTGTGATGTGTGCAAGCCAAACAAAAGAATTATCATTAGGGTTACCGCTGATTCACTGAAGGTATTCAGTACAGTTAAGCAGCTCAAGAACCTCGAGCAAATTCATCACACAAGATGGCAGAGTCTGTGTGGCCAGTGGAAAAACAGCAAGTGTGAAGTCTGGATGAATTGAGAATACTGCACTAGTATCCTGATACTGTCTGAGGGATTGCATAAACAGTGGATTGGATCAAAATTTATTCCAATAATCATACCTCTTCTGGATTATGGAGAAAAGCTGTGAAGTATCCAAATAATCTTAAAGCTGTTCGGTTACAGGAAAATTCTAGTTAACTGAAGTTAGGATGAACAGGACCTTAACAGTACAATATTTACAGTTGAAACTTTGTTTCCATAGATTTATCTTCAATGCTATCACCCTTCTTAACAGAAAATATTTGTGAAGACTATAACTTTCCTTTTTTTAAATAATTTTGAATACTGTATGCGAGTTACACGAGGTACAGGACAATAAGATTGTCTTGAAATCTAAAAAAATAAGGCTTAGATTTTTGTGTAAAGCTTCATTTTGTGACATCAGTTGGCCATTTCCTTAAGCAAAATATCACTGTATCCTTAAAAATGTATAATACAGTCAAGCAGGAAAACACACAGTATATAAAATTCTCAAGCATCCATTCAGCCCATATTTTGCTGACAAAGTCACTGCAAAATACTCAGATGACTTGCCAGAAGGTCTTTCCACAAAAATCAAAGCTTACTAGTTACGCTCATCCAAGTTTTCTGTTCGAAGTCTCTCCTCGTAATCTAACATTTTCAATCAATCCTCCTACTCAGAAGAACTGTTATGAGAAATCTGATGGGCATGCTACTTACTACTGGCAAAAGAATTCTGACATTAAAAACCAGGCTTTAAGTACCAATATAACAAAATGTATGTTTCTGAATCACTTGATTTCTCCCCAAGGTAGGAGGACTCTCTTGGCTCCAGCACAGGTTTTAATTAGGGCAAGTCAACAATCTGCACCAGTGCATCAATTATCTTTTAAAACGGTCCATAACGAGTCATACTGATTGGGCTGTAGCAGTAAGTTGTTATTATGGAATTTGGTGAATTCGATGATGACATGGTGCCTCTTTAAGTGCCTTTAGCCACCCACAACTATATACACACATTGATCAGCCACAAAGAGGCAGGTGCCAAAGACCAAGAATGAATAGCCAAGAGTCTATAACAAATAATGTGAATGTAGTGGAAGACTCGAGATGATATCAATGCATAAATATTCTCCGATATAAATGCACTAGCCAAACCAGCACACCCAGTTGGTCATGAAACACACAAATGACTGGCATACATCCACAAGACAAGTATTTATTACAGTACTGTAATAGCATAAGCCCACTACTCAATGCAACATGAGTTTTGAAGGATAAACACCAAGTTGCTTAACTAACCTCCAAACTTTTGCCTACCTAACACCCAGTATGGGGCAAGTCAGTTAGATTGTGAGGTAGCTTGATTCAGGGAACAAAGTATTTATGTCAGATGCCGCCAACCAGGGGGAGACGGGAGTAGCAGCCAGGTGGAACAACCAGCATTCTTCGGGTTGCCAATTAATGTTAAGGGCTTCAAGTATTTTGGAATGTGATTTATGGTGGTCATTCGGGGCTGGATTGATATCCTGCAGTATCTTCCTAGCATCAGTATGACCTGGCAAGAATACAGGTAAACTCACACACAGAGATCACAATAACGTGATGCATCAAATGAACAAATCCACAAGGGCAGTGTCTGGGATGCTCCCGGACGCAGGTTCGAATCCTCGTCACGGCCCTTGTGGATTTGTTTACAGGTAAACTGAAAATATTTATGTTGGCCCAATGCAGATTACCAGCATGCCCTGATTAAACACACACACACCTATCCTAGGGCAAGGAGGTTCTTGCATTATGGAGAAACCAAATGTCTAAGCTCACAAATACAACAAACATATAAATTATATAAAGCTGAGCAACAGAAAACCAGGGCAAGTGAACTCTAAAACATTAAATATTTAGAATGGATATAAAAATGCCACACTCACCGTTCTGCTGCCATACTGCCAACCACTAGTTACTTCCCTTCCAGGTTTTACCATCATTGTATTGACAAATAATTCGTGTTTGTTGGCTTGCAGATTATGGCGAGCTGAAGATACATTCTGATGTAGACTGTGTCAAGGTGTAATTTTGTGAAATACTCACTTGAGGATCCGCTAAATATGGTGCAAGAAGTCGTCCATACAGTATCTCTCGTTCAGGCGTCAGTGATCCCACTAAGATTGGGACAATGGTGAAGTGGTCCCGGAAACTGAGCCACAAAAAAAAATCACTGCTCATTCTCAAGTGAAATGGTAAATCACATAAATCATAAAAATACCTATTAATAATTTGATTAGAATATCTGTGAGAAAATCTGCATAATGTGGCCCATGACTGTGCTGTAGCATCTTCATATCAATTTCAAATTAAAGGAAATTTAAACTTTCTGTACCCGACATAAAAGCAATTCGCAATAAAAATTATGTAATCAAAACACAAACAAAAATAATATTTAACAAAGTGCAACTGTCAATCAATATTTACATAGTACAGTACTGTATATAAATTATGCAACACCAGATGAGGTATGAGTAGGAAGCCTATTTTTAATAACTCATGCAAAGTACCTGTAATCGGTATAGATAATGTGGGCACTGTGTTTTTGTAAAGATCAGAAGCTTAAGTATATTGACCAGCACAGGCAAGTGATGCCATGGATTATAATGTCCTCTTCTAACATTGACTCGAGAGCATCTTCAAGTACGCAATAGAAACCAATTCAAGTGATGGGTGAAGGTTATGACTGTACCAGATACAAATACATACAGCCGAGAAAAGATCATTAGAGCAAAATGGAACTAGGCCATTCTTTACAAATTAAGTATGCTAAGTAAAGTCAAAAGGAGAGAAACATGATCTAAGATATAAACCGTTCCTAAACCTATGACATGCGTGTAAACAATATAAGTAGACAATGTGTTATAACACAAGACAAAGATTAAGAAACAAGAAGACAGTACTGTACTACAGTATACCCAAATATGTTTCCACAAGTTATGGATTTCCTGCATTAATTATAGAAAACAGTATCAAAGTAGGAAGTATGCAACACAAATCTTTGCATTGATTTTTAACAAAAATACAACAAGGGAACCCTTAAGTGACCACATCACAGGCCATTCCATACCTGTGGCCAAAACCTCTGTAGTCGAAACCCAGGCGGTAAATATATTATGACCAATTACAGTACATGCAGTACCCGCATGATCTAGCTGACACTGGCTTGCACATTGATGCTAATCATTGGTAATTATAACTAAACATATTGAGCACCAATAACATATCTGCCTGATCAAACCTTCACCGCCCTGTGTGTTGATGCCAATCCCTGCTATTATAAGTGAACAAAATTATGTCAGACTCAAAATAAAAACTAACCAAGGAATTTTGTTTTAACTCTGCTTAATGGCTCTTCAACAGCCCACACTTCTATTTCAAGTATTTGTATTGTACTTATCTATGAAAATAATTAAAATGCAATTCGAGCAAAATTAAGAGAGATATTATTAATACTCTTATCTCCCACACACACATGGGGTGAATTTGACTATTATCACTTAATCCTCATTCCTGGTCTACCACACGGCCTAGAGCTAAACCCTATTTCCCAAAGTGCAGCTCCGTGACATGTCTAAATGGGTAAACAACGCTGCATCAAAATTAAACCTAAATATAGAATTTTACTAAAACCTTTAACTGCTGAAATAATAAATTACACTTTAAATTAATTAATTAAATGGGAGAGTGATTCCATGTGTGTTTCTGTTCTTTTTGGTTTCATGAATTAAAAAAAAAAAAAAAAAAAATTTGACTCATTGCCACTACTTTAGTCTTTAAAAAAAGATTATTAAGGTACTGTAAATCGATACAAAAAAAAAAACAGCGTTGAATGTAATGAATCGCCATTTTCTAAGTGAGACCCGGAGTCTCCCTGGAGCTATACCGGGCTGATGTGTATATATTAGACAGTGACAACAGTCAATTTTTTTTTTTTTTTTTTTTTTTGAGATATATACAAGAGTTGTTACATTCTTGTACAGCCACTAGTACGCGTAGCGTTTTGGGCAAGTCCCTGGAATACGATCCCCGCCGCGAAGAATCCTTTTTACAACCAAGTACACATTTTACTGTTGAGTTAAACAGAGGCTACGGTTAAGGATTTGCGCCCAGTAAATCCTCCCCGGCCAGGATACGAACCCATGACAAAGCGCTCGCGGAACGCCAGGCGAGTATCTTACCACTGCACCACGGAGACTAATGCAGTTGCATTCCCAAGAAACTGACTAAAAATCTTGTGCAAAAGGAAAGGTTTAAGGCAGAGATAAGTAAACAGGCAGTTTTGAAAAAGTCAATTTTTAAGTTGTTAGTGTTGTATTGTGCAAATAAGCATACAAATTTGAGAAGAATTGCAATGTCAATTTTTATGCAATTAAATTTGTACAGTAGAAAACACATTATATATATCGAAGCCAAGTGTCAAATATCAAATACTGTATAGAAGCAAGAGAGGCCATTACATATAAATTTGATATATGTATATACAGTATATACTGTATGCATGTATATGTTTATGATTGTATGTACTGTATATAAGCATGTATATGTATGTATGTGTATTTACTATTTGTGCCTGCAGGACTTAGCATATATCGTGGACCCCACCTTTCTAACCATTGTAATGGCTAATGTACTGACACCTACTTATTTTTGTCTATCATATCTACTACATATATTTCTCAGTCACACACACACGGCCGGTGGCTGAGCGGACAGCACGCTGGACGCGTGATCCTGTGGTCCCAGGTTCGATTCTGGGCGCTGGTGAGAAACAATGGGCAGAGTTTCTTTCACCCTAATGCCCCTGTTACCAAGCAGTAAATAGGTACCTGGGAGTTAGTCAGCTGTCACGGGCTGCTTCCAGGGGTGTGTGTGTGTGGTGTGGGGGAGAAAAAAAAAATAGTAGTTGGTAACAGTTGATTGACACTTGAGAGGCGGGCCGAAAGAGCCGAGCTCAACCCCCGCAAGCACAACTAGGTGAATAAAACTAGGTGAATACACACACACACACACACATTTCTGCCGGAGAAGTATAAGAAAATTCACTTTTGTAAACAGAGTGGTAGACTGTTGGAACAGGTTAGGTGAGAAGATGGTGGAGGCCAAAACCATCAGTGATTTCAAAGCGTTAAGGACAGGACAAAGGAGGAGGACAAAGAGTGCTGGGAAGACGGGACACAATGAGCGTAGCTCTCATCCTGTAACTATACTTAGGTAATTACACTTAAGTAATTACACACATACACACACACACGAGGTTGGGGACCTCGTGGCTGAGTGGACAGTGCTCTGGGATCGTAGTCCTAAGGGCCCGGGTTTGGTCCCCGGCAGAAGCAGAAACAAACGGGCAGAGTTTCTTTCACTCTGATGCACCTGTTTACCTAGCAGTAAATAGGTACCTGGGAGTTAGACAGCTGTTACGGGGTGCTTCCTGGGATGTGTGTGTGTGTGTGTGTGTGTGTGAGAGAAAAAAAAAATACAGTAGTTAGTACAGTAGTTTAGTAACAGTCGATTCATTTACAGTTGACAGGCAGGCCGAAAGAGCAGAGCTCAACCTTCGCAAGCACAACTAGGTGAATATAACTAGGTGAATACACACTGTATATTATGTTTATAATATACCACCCACACACACACTGTATATACATATTGTACATGTCCATACATAAACACTCCAAACATATACACATTTGTTCATACATACCATATATAAAACAAGCCACATTTCCTTATAAATTGCTGCTACCATATATGTTCATTAAAAGGTAATAGTGTATAAGAATAAGAAACAGATAAACTCACTCTTCCATAACTTTTGCAACATAGGGGAGGTGCATTTCAATGCTGTGCTCATCTTCGTCAGCAGACACACTCATAGTCTCGAAGTGGCCTGTCTGATACAGCTCATTGTAAACTGCAAAGTAATACATCAATAATCCCTATATATGTTATTAATAAAAAGTGCTACAAAAATTCCTCATACCACCGCCAGAACATATTCGGAGCATGTTATTCTGCCTTCCCCCATAAATAAAGAGATCAACTGTGCCCTAATGTGATCACAGCCCAGTGATCGTTAAAGTGCACAGCACAAATGCCACAGGGAGACTAGTGCCCTTCTAGTATAATTTAAATATGCATGGGAGTCATTGGTAAGAAGTGTCACTCGGGTCAGAATAGCAAGTATACAGAAAAGGTTAGTTCACAAGCCCAGACACAAATGAATGCCCTTAGTGGCACATACATGACTGCCACAGGAAGCTTAGACTAGCTTAACTGGCAATGAAACTACAGCTTTCTATTCCTGCCCCACCCTCAAGTGGCAGCAATGCTGTGAAGCAGACCATGTCCACACACCCACTACACTTCTCATGCATCCCCACCCATAGCAACACAAGACCACACATTGCATTATGTGCTGTATGCACTCAAATATGTAAAAAAAACTTACATATCAAGATTCATTAATTTATATTGCTTTTGAAGGCCACACCGAGTACAGTACAACAAAAGGCCACATATGGCCTTAAGGCTACAGGTTCTCCACACCTGGTATTGATCTATGGGTAATTCAGCTGAACTAGTTAGCAAACAACTGTAAACCCTGGCTTTTGAGTAAGATGGCAATGTCTTTGGATTCAAGATGAGATTATCTAATGCACAAGATGTAGGAGCTCACAAGTATCCATGAAGTGCTCCACCAGTTTGAGTGTATTGTATGTCATGCTTACCAGCTCTCAGTCATTAACAATGATGCACTAATGCCTCCAAGCACAGGTCTCCATTTTTGCTAAAAATATCATGTAAAGATTTATTATAACAAATAAAACCCCAGACTAAACAAAATAATGCCTTCCAACTAAAGAAATCAATACATCTCACTCACTCTCCTATCTGTAGCCAGGACAGTAAAGAAGGAACAGATTTTAGTGCCAGGTCCTTAGAGTGAAGCAAAACTCTGAACCGTTTCATAAAAGAGAAAATCCAGCCCTTTTTTTAAATTTATTTATTTATATGTACAAGCGTTCTTATATTTTTGTTTGGCCATTAGCACGCATAGCATTTTGGGCAGGTCCTTAATCCTATGTTCCCTGGAATACAGCCCGCCAAATCGTTTAACAACCAGGTACCCATTTTACTGTTGGGTAAACAGAGGCTACAGTTACGGACTAACGCCCAGTCAATCCTTCCCGGCCAGGATACAAACCCAGGACAAAGCGCTCACTTTTATCTAAGCAGCTGTTACATGTGACACCAAAGGCAGTCATTTTCCTCTGGGCTTGTGTCCAAACCCTTTCTCAATACTGTATATGTTGCCCTGTCCTGAGTGATACTCTTTTCCGATGACCCCAAAGCACCTTCAAGTACAGTAGTCGTAAAGAGGTGGCATAGTCCATGTGGCATCAGTGCTGTGTGCTTTCCTAGCTGACTAGGCTGTGATCCTATTATCATACACATGTAATCATTACACCTACAGGCGTGGCGGAATAATGATGCTCAGAAATGTAATATTTATATACTCTAACATACACTCTACTTTATTACAAGATGTATGTGTTATTGCTTATTTCTAGTTACAGCAACAGCCACTATGATCATGACATTCCATCTTCCCCCCATGATATTGTTGCAAGCTGTTTCAGAAAGTGATTCATACTGGAACATGGAGGAGTTAATGTAATATAATGTCTGCAGATGTTGAAGATCTTCTAGCAAATAATGATTGGGATAGATTTGAATTAGATAAATATTTGGACAGCTACAAGTCAGTCATTATCAGAAGAAGGCACCAAGCCTCGGGGAGACTATATAGTACAGTACCATATAGGACACCTACAAGTGAATGTAGATAAAAGTAAAGTAATAATGGTGGAGAGAGGAACTATCAGGGGGGGAAAGTGCCAAGCCATTTCGACTACATAGCACTGGGAAGGGGTCGGGATAAGGATTTGGGATGGGACAGGTGGGAAGGAATGGTGCCCAACACTCGGATGGTCGGGAATCGAACGCCGACCTGCATGAAGCGAGACCAATAATGGTGGAGAGATAAGTAAAGTAATAATGATGGAGAGAGAGAGAGAGAGAGAAGGAAAGTAATAATGGTGGAGAGAGGGAGAAGGAAAGTAATAATGGTAAAGAGAGAAGGAAAGCTAGTTTGTGAAACTGTGGTCAAAGGAGAGAAGTCCCAGAAATAGTTAATCAAGTTTAAATTGCTGGGTCCTGTAGCTGAGAGAAGGGGTGCGCGCAGGAGAGGTGCACGAAGGAGAGGTGCACGCAGGAGAGGTGCGTGCAGGAGAGGTGCACACAGGAGAGGTGCGCGCAGGAGAGGTTAAGAGTAAAGTCACAACATTAAGTGACTGGTGTCATAAAGACCATGGCTAGACTAGAGAGAGAAAAATAAACAACAAGAGGGCTACACGAAGGTGTGTGGCAGTGCCCCCACCCTTCTGAACCAATTTGAGATGCTGGTGTGACGTGAGCACAAACACTCAACAGTTAAAGACCTGTGCAGTTAGGATAAGCTGAGCTGTAAGAGTTAGGATGCAGTTGCATTTGAAGGATAGATAGAGTGAGGAATGAAAATGTAAAGAAAGATGTGGAGTACCAAAGTCTGTAGTTTGATTCGTAAGTCTACAAAGAGTTAACTGAAAAAGTTTGGATAATATATTGCCCAAATTGAACAAATGGATAATAATAATAATAGTTAAGAAGGTTCAAATGAATTTGCAGGTAGAAGGTGAGGAATTCAAAGGTGATGAGGGTGAACAGACATGGTGAGTGTGTGTATAAGGTAGCGGGGACTGACTGTGACATGGTGAGTGTGTGTATAAGGTAGCAGGGACTGACTGTGACATGGTGAGTGTGTGTATAAGGTAGCAGGGACTGACTGTGACATGGTGAGTGTGTGTATAAGGTAGCAGGGACTGACTGTGACATGGTGAGTGTGTGTATAAGGTAGCAGGGACTGACTGTGACATGGTGAGTGTGTGTATAAGGTAGCAGGGACTGACTGTGACATGGTGAGTGTGTGTATAAGGTAGCAGGGACTGACTGTGACATGGTGAGTGTGTGTATAAGGTAGCAGGGACTGACTGTGACATGGTGAGTGTGTGTATAAGGTAGCAGGGACTGACTGTGACACGGTGAGTGTGTGTATAAGGTAGCAGGGACTGACTGTGACATGGTGAGTGTGTGTATAAGGTAGCAGGGACTGACTGTGACACGGTGAGTGTGTGTATAAGGTAGCAGGGACTGACTGTGACACGGTGAGTGTGTGTATAAGGTAGCAGGGAGTGACTGTGACATGGTGAGTGTGTGTATAAGGTAGCAGGGACTGACTGTGACATGGTGAGTGTGTGTATAAGGTAGCAGGGACTGACTGTGACACGGTGAGTGTGTGTATAAGGTAGCAGGGAGTGACTGTGACACGGTGAGTGTGTGTATAAGGTAGCAGGGACTGACTGTGACACGGTGAGTGTGTGTATAAGGTAGCAGGGAGTGACTGTGACACAGTGAGTGTGTGTATAAGGTAGCAGGGACTGACTGTGACACGGTGAGTGTGTGTATAAGGTAGCAGGGAGTGACTGTGACATGGTGAGTGTGTGTATAAGGTAGCAGGGACTGACTGTGACACGGTGAGTGTGTGTATAAGGTAGCAGGGAGTGACTGTGACACGGTGAGTGTGTGTATAAGGTAGCAGGGACTGACTGTGACATGGTGAGTGTGTGTATAAGGTAGCAGGGAGTGACTGTGACACGGTGAGTGTGTGTATAAGGTAGCAGGGACTGACTGACATGGTGAGTGTGTGTATAAGGTAGCAGGGAGTGACTGTGACACGGTGAGTGTGTGTATAAGGTAGCAGGGAGTGACTGTGACACGGTGAGTGTGTGTATAAGGTAGCAGGGAGTGACTGTGACACGGTGAGTGTGTGTATAAGGTAGCAGGGACTGACTGTGACATGGTGAGTGTGTGTATAAGGTAGCAGGGACTGACTGTGAACAAAACATGAAAAGTTATAGAAAATGGGACTACTGTAGATGGAATCAGAAAAGTGAATATTTTACATGTTTTTAAAGTAAGAATTTGTATGAATTACTTTAGACCAGGGTTGTATGAAGCAGAGGGTCTGCCTGTGGATGTAATGCTGGAGTGACAGTGCTGGCTCTACATTATGCTGTAGTATTTAGTGCACAAATGTGTTTGTAAGTTTTTAACCCTTAAATGGCTCCCAATGCTATCTGCAATTACCTGCGAGTACTTGAATTGCCAAATTTGATTTTATGTCAAGTGTTGTGTGAAGAATTTTTCAAAGGCACCACAATGTAGGGCTTTCAATGAGCCGAGTCATTTAAAGGTCAGAGCAAGGTACAGTATATCTCAAAACAAAAGAAAAATGCCATTTGCCACTAACCTTGTTGGTCAACTATCAAGTCATAAAGAGGTGTTCGATACTTCGTTAGTGACGATAATGCACACCCAGATAATCTAACATGGTGTGATGGACCCAAGATGAAGACACGTTTCCTGGTAAAATGAAGATATTGCATAAATAATGTGTAATTTGCTTATGATTGTTAATGTTAGTTATGTACTATTTTGCAATAGAAGGCCAATTTCCATACCTAGTCTCCTATTATTTCCTGTCTAGACCAGTGAACAATCAGTTTCATATTATAAGGTTAATTTATACATTCATTTATCCATACTGTATTTGCTTACCTCTCACAAAGACACTGACTTTCACTTACTCCAACTGCAACAGCACAAGGATTTCTTTAATCAACCATTCAATACCTAATCCTTTTCAGCTAATTTCTTTACTTTGGTAATTGTACCAAATCCATATTTGGTACAACTTCTTCATCCATATTTTATGGCTGTATATAATTATGTTTTATCTTCCACGTTGTTATATAGTCACCAAAATATAACGTCAACGCTTCAGTCTTTATTCCCAATATTTAATGAGCACATTTTAAATATTTCAACCCATCCTCCTTAAATAATAACACAGTACTAAGAGCAACTATTTGGTCATGCAAAAATGGACGGTTCCAACCAGCAATGTTTACACACTGTACCACAGTAATAATTTTGTACAGAGCACGAGTAAACAAAAAAAAAAAAATCCTAGGCCTAGACAGTGTATATTAGGCTTATGATTATTTATTTATGCCTTGGACAAGTTAGGTTAGATTCTTTAGTAACTTTTCCATTTTTTAATATGCCATTTCGGTTCATTCAAAACATTTACCTTTTTGGGTCCAACAGTCCTTTTTGTTCATTCATGTACCAATAATGTATACTAATAAATTGAAATAATTGCCACAGTATAAGTACTATCCTTATCGGAGGATGGGCTGAAATATTTATATCACTATGGTATTACTGTATATAGGATAGTCACTAGTGCTGTTGTTAGTCACCAGGGGCCAGATTCACGAAGCAGTTACGCAAGTACTTACGAACGTGTACATCTTTCCTCAATCTTTGACGGCTTTGGTTATATTTATTAAACAGTTTACAAGCATGAAAACTACCCAATCAACTGTTGTTATTGTTATAAATAGCCTCCTGGTGCTTCAGAGCTCATTAACTGTTTAATAATTGTAAACAAAGCCGGCAAAAATTGAAAAATGATGTACAGGTTCGTAAGTGCTTGCGTAACTGCTTCGTGAATCTGGCCCCCAGATAAAACAACATTTGTTCGCTAAAGTGTAGTTTAAGATTAAAATGAATGTAATAAATAAGGAACCCTGTAACCTAATTCCACATAAAATATATAGCAGATTCTCTCTAGAAATTTCCACACACAGTTCAACAGTGCATCTGAAGGTGCTTTTGGGAAACAGATGAGCTTCTGTATGAGGAGGACAGAGAAAGAAACCAGGGGAGGGCACCTCAAGAGAAGGTAAGAATAGGTACATGACCAAAGGCTCAACCAGCCACAGTGAAATGAGAAAATTTACATGGCCTACAAAATTCAGCAGTTTTGACTGGAAAGGGCAACATTTTTCAGACAAATGAAAACAGATAAATTGTCTGTCACTGGTTCCACTAACAGGCTTCTTGTCTCCGACAATGGTTAACCAAACTTTCCCCATAAAAGTTAAATTATTTTCTAAACTATCATTCATTTATTCTTATACCAACTTGGGCTTACACCTCGCCCAACCACTTGGGCTGGACGGTAGAGTGACGGTCTCGCTTCATACAGGTTGGCGTTCAATCCCCGACCGTCCAGGTGGTTGGGCACCATTCCTTTCCCCGTTCCATCCCAAATTCTTATCCTGCCCCCTTCCGAGTGCTATATAGCCATAATGACTAGGTGCTTTCCTCTGATAATTCCCTCCCTCCCCTGATTCTTATACCATTATAAATGCATAAGTATTTACTGGGAAAATGAAACAAAAATTCCAAACGTTTTCATGTTTCAACGCGATAATGTGTTGAAACACGAAAACGTTTGGAATTGGTTTAATTTTCCTAGTGGATACTTATGCATAACCAAATCACGTGTTTTTTGTGATTATTCTTGCAGCAATATATATATGTATATATCTATGATTCTTTAATATAATCACTCATTAACATGTAATTTCACACCTTCTTATAGCTCTTGCTTACTTTGTACCCCATATATCTAGCTATCAAAGTAGGGATGTATATTCAATTTATCTGTGTTTACCTGTTGACTTCTTTAACCAATTATGTTCTCAATATTAAAATGACTTCGTTGTGAGTCAATTCAATTTGATTAACAAACTAGTGTAAATTCCTAATAACCTTTTTTTTCATTTTTATGTACCTATACTGTATGCAGTGCAGTATAGAGATGCAGTTCAATACATGCTAATTCCTTTTTCAAATGACGCCATACATCAGACTAATATACAAAAATACTCACACTACAACTGGAGAAACTTGTCGATAGGCATAGGCACCCACAGCGCCACTGTACTGATAGCCCGCATGTCTGAAACCCATTAAGTAGGAAATATCAGTACGGCTATCAAAAGGGCAAAAGCAATCAAAAGGTCTTGGGGGGGGGGGGGGGGAATGAAGTTTGACAAAGGAAAAATGCCATAAAATAAATGGAACGTGTTGGAAATAGGGAGGCCTAGAGGCTCCTCTGAATTGTCTAATTCTTGAAAAAGATTTCTCAAGAACAAAAGATTTATCCCTTATCCAACTCCATCACTATCTGAGATAACCTCCTGTGCACCACAATGTAGGATTTTCCATTAGCTTAGTCATTTAAGGGTTAAACATCACATAAAAAGATATTTAAACAGTTATACTTTACATTTATTTATTACCATACACTCTTTATTATTGTATGTATACTAAACGGGCGGGTGGGCTGGCTGGCTGGCTGGCTGGCTGGCTGGCTGGCTGGTTAACTGGCTGGAAGGTGGGTGGGCAGGCAAGTGACCTGGCTGGATGGATGGATGAATTGGTGACTGACTGGCTGGCTGGCTGGCTGGCTGACTGGCTGGCTGGCTGACTGGCTGGCTGGCTGGCAGACAGGCAGGAGTGGGGGTGGGAAGGTGGACTGGCTGTCTAGTGGGCAGGTAGGGTGGGTGGGGTAGATGGATTGGTTGCCGACTGGCAGGCTGGCCAGCAGGTGGGGAGGATGGAATTTTGACTGACTGGTGGGTGGATGGGCAGGGATGATGGCTGGTGGGGTGGATAAGTGTGGCTGATGGGCAGGCAGGGTTAGCAGGTGGGTGGGCAGAACGGGGTGGATGGATGAATGAATGGATGGATGGATTGGTGGCTGACTTGACTGACAAGGAGGCAGGCAAGCTGGGTGGGCAGGTGGATGGGTGGGTAGGTAGGTGGATGGATTGGTGGCTGACTGGAAGGCAGGTGGAGGGGGTAGGTACATGGGCAGGCAGGCTGGCTGGGTGAGTGGGCAGTGTGGTTGGATGGATTGATGGCAAACTGGCGGGCAGGATTGGTGGGCTTGGGCAAGTGGGCTGGGGTGGGTTCGGGCGGGTAGGTGCACTTGGGTGGGTTCGGGCGGGTAGGCAGGCTTGGGTGGGTTCAGGCGGGTAGGCGGGTGGGTAGGCAGGCTTGGGTGGGTTCGGGCGGGTAGGCAGGCTTGGGTGGGTTTGGGCGGGTAGGCAGGCTTGGGTGGGTTCGGGCAAGTAGCCGGGCTTGGGTGGGTTCGGGCGGGTAGCCGGGCTTGGGTGGGTTCGGGTGGGGAGCTGGGCTTAGGTGGGTTTGGGCGGGCAGGTTGGGTTTGACTGGCTGGGTGGCAGGCAGACTATCACAGACTGGCTGTGATCATGCCTGATCCATCACCTCAGTTCCCCCCATCCCCACTACATCCTACCTCTCCAGCCACGTCTAGACAGTCGGTTTGGAATTAATACGGTAGGGTTCACATTCTTGGCTACCTTCCTACCAGCTAGTGGCCTTAGAGGCAAACTGCCATGCCTGATATCTTTATTTATTTACAAGAAGGTACATTAGGTTCGTGAGAGTACATAAAGTTTGTGTTCTGTAAATGACGTCAGACTCATGTTGTTTACAAAGTGACTGGTTGCCATCACAACTGTGAATGCCTAACTACCCTTGACTAGTTATGACTGACTGACTTGTGATTCCGAATGCCTGACTGACTGACTGACTGTGACTTGACTGTATCTACCTCTGACTGGTTGAGACTGTGACTAGCGCTGATTATATGCTGCATAACAGAAAAAGTGACAGCTGTGAAGGGAAAAAAATGTAACCGCTGCCCCAGCGAAGGCAAGATTGTCAAAACAAACCTAATAGTGGCCTCCAGTTTAAGACATACCGGACTCTCTAAACTCAATACCGTATTCCAGATTTAATGGCCAATGACTCTGTAAATAAAGCATCAGTTAACAATCTAAAATTCGGTTGTTAGAACCGGTGGAATGGTAAATAAGAGGTCCTTTAATAGATTGAATACTGTACATTTCAAGCATGGAGGGCCCAACAAAGTATAGCCCATGCTAAGCCATAAGAGAAACACACAATCCTCTCCGTCACAAGAAAAATAGTTGCCCCCAGGAAGGTATCTATCCATTAAATATTTAGCAATATTGTAAATAAATTTTACAGTACCTGTACAATGACTAAATTCCATAACAAATATATTTTATTAGCAATTCTACTAATGAATACAGAGGTCTCCACATGTGTAATTACAGCACAGTGGCACCTCGAGATTCTGGACGGGACCACTCCAGAAACCCCTGACCATCTGGAAGGAAAGTATTTACCACCAAGAAATCTTAATGATCTACATCAGGGGGGGGGGGGGTGCTTTGTTAATCTAGACAGTTTCAATAAACCATACTGACAGTATGCATACTGTAATTATCTTTTTGAAATAATGCAGTTTTGACTATATTGTTGACCAGACCACACACTAGAAGGTGAAGGGACCATTCACAATCGACTTCTTGAGGTTATCTTGAGATGATTTCGGGGCTTTAGTGTCCCCGCGGCCCGGTCCTCGACCAGGCCTCCACCCTCAGGAAGCAGCCCGTGACAGCTGACTAACACCCAGGTACCTATTTACTGCTAGGTAACAGGGGCATAGGGTGAAAGAAACTCTGCCCATTATTTCTCGCCGGCGCCTGGGATCGAACCCGGGACCACAGGATCACGTGTCCAGTGTTCTGTCCGCTCAGCCACCGGCTCCATAGACTTGAGAATGGTCCAGGACGGACCGAAACGTCGTCGTCCCGTCACCTTCTAGTGTGTGGTCTGGTCAACATACTTTAGCCACGTTATTGTGACTCATCGCCTGCATATTGACTATATTGTTATTAATGCATGTTTATACAGTATTAAAATTCACAGTTTATATATTATTTGTACTCTTGTGTAACTATGTGTTCAATGATTTTCAAAAGACAAAAATTGCCAGTAAAAACAGAAAAAACGTTGATTGTCCAAATAATTAATACACTGTACTACTGTAGCGTACTGTACTGTACTCTGGTCTGAATTAGTGTGAAAATTATTATCAAGATTTCACAGTACTGTACAGCACACATATTTATCACTGTATATACATTTTCTACAGTCTACACTCTCACATAACATTTTTGAATAAACAGGATAACTAATGTGTCATTACCATGTACTGTACAGTACAGTCAAGCATTTTAACTCAAGCAGCAGTTCTGGAAGTAACAGTCCTGAGAAGTATAATGCATTCTCATGTTCGCCGAGAAGTATAATGCATTCTCGTGTTTGCCGAGAAGTATAATGCATTCTCGTGTTCGCCGAGAAGTATAATGCATTCTCGTGTTCGCCGAGAAGTATAATGCATTCTCGTGCTCGCCGAGAAGTATAATGCATTCTCGTGCTCGCCGAGAAGTATAATGCATTCTCGTGTTCGCCGAGAAGTATAATGCATTCTCGTGTTCGCCGAGAAGTATAATGCATTCTCGTGTTCGCCGAGAAGTATAATGCATTCTCGTGTTCGCCGAGAAGTATAATGCATTCTCTCGTGTTCACCAAGAAATATAATGCATTCTCTTGTTCGCCGAGAAGTATAATGCATTCTCGTATTCGCCGAGAAGTATAATGCATTCTCGTGTTTGCCGAGAAGTATAATGCATTCTCGTGTTTGCCGAGAAGTATAATGCATTCTCGTTTTCGCCGAGAAGTATAATGCATTCTCGTGTTCGCCGAGAAGTATAATGCTTTCTCGTGTTCGCCGAGAAGTATAATGCTTTCTCGTGTTTGCCGAGAAGTATAATGCTTTCTTGTGTTCACCGAGAAGTATAATGCATTCTCGTGCTCACCGAGAATAGAGCTATTATGTTGCCCAAACCACGCAAACTAGAAAGTGAGGCGACAACGACGTTTGGGTTCGTCCTGGACCAGTCTCAAAGACAATTGTGAGAATGGTCGACAATCGACTTGAGAATGGTCCAGGACGGACCGAAATGTCGTCGTCACTTCACTTTCTAGTGTGTGGTTTGGTCTACATATTTTAGCCACGTTATTGTGACTCCTCGTCTGCATAGAGCTATTAATAAGTTTAGGAGAAAATCTGTAGGAGCAATGTGAAGGATTCGCACCCGCTCACTTGGTTTTCCCCTATGGTACAGTACTCTCATTGATACATCATGTTAATGTGATTTCATTGTGCAATAAATTTATTACACTATTTTAAACCTTACAATTCACATTTACGACAAACTTACGGAGCAATTATGGCACGTGCTGGTCCGTGTGAGAGGTCTGCCTGTCCTAGCCATCCTTCCAGCTGGCGAGCTAGATCTGTGGCTGTGGGTATAACAAGAGATCAAATAACATAGCAATGCATCAAGTACCATAGCAATAGATAAAGTAATATAGCAATTGATACAATAATACAGCAATACTGTGTATCAAACAATATAGTACTGTATAGCAATATATAAAATAATATAACAGGAAATCAACTGATATAACTAAAGCCTCAAAACTACAGCAACGAATCAAATAGATAAGTTAAGCCAGTCAACCAAGTTTTATAAGTACTGTACTGTAGAAACAGGTTACATGTTAAAACCATAAAAAAGTGTAATAATTATACAAAGCAACAAATGGAATGATTAAATAAAATTAATTAATACTTGCTATAAAATATCAAAATATTATGAAAAAGTAAATGAATATACGTTATTAATTATTTATTTTTTAACTAGGTTTCAGTACTGAAAGTTACAAAAGGGAGACTTCTATTTTAATTATGAATTTATTTTTACCTAAATAAACCATAACATAATAAAGCACACACTAATTATTATATATTTCATTAATTTAAATGATTTAATACTTGTAAAGCAAATGATTACATGATTATATACTTGTAAAGCAACACACACACACACACACATTACCCAAGACATCTCAAAAGAAATCATGCCTTGATCACATCTGAGAAATAAATTTACTAAAGCTCTACTGGAAACAATAAAAGGTATATTTTCCCTATCATATATATATATATATATTAATAAAACATGCTAATTAAATCCTTGAAAACCCTAAAACTAAATTGTACCCATTTTAATGTATTGATAATATTTTTTACACGGAAGCATTTACTAGGTTCTAGGGTCTTGTTCCCGACAGCCCAAGTCGGGCCCCAGACCAAGATGCTTTCTCGTTGCCTACGACCCGATAACTCGTCGCAGCAACTCGAGTAAGGCACATTTCACCACTCCTATGGGTTTTCTATATAACGGTGGAAAAATTAATTGTGTCTATAAATGACTACTATAAGGTCATGTATTAAATTATAAAAAAACCGTGATAATGACTTTAAAAAGTTTTTCACGACAAAGAGAAAGTTGTTTTGAGAGAGGCGTGAAATAGAGGAATGTAGGTCCAGATGGCATGAGGGGAAAACCCCCGCACATGTGACACATCAAAATAGAATTAAATGACGAAATAAAACGTGAGATGAGCCGCCCGGAGCAGCAGCATCACCAAGATATAAATAATATCTGGCCAAGATGACCTGGTTTCAGAGGTGGGGTGAGGAGGGGGAGAGGTCGTGTCACCTCAGTACTGCCTCCACCACACTCCCACCACCATATTCCCCCCACATTAACCCCTCCCACCTACCAGAGTCAGTGTACCAACTGCCAGCGTGGGTGGCGCGACGTGCCGACATTTTGATACCTATTTTGGTAAACTTTCGAGAAAATAAAGAAATTAAAGTAAATGACAACAATGAACCTTCGTCTCGCTGAGCGGTTACTTTCCGGGGAAGACAACGACCCTGACGGCCACCCGCCACAGAGCACGGGGCCCCGCGCGCTCATACTGCTCTAAATTGATCTAAATTACTAGGATCTTCCTTCTGTCCCCTCATTGTCTGAAACTGATAGGTTCTGTCTCATTCACACACTGTTGTTGACTCGTAGAACCTCCGTCTTTCCCATATTATGGAAAACCGCTGGGACAACACTCCAGCGTCAATATTACTGCAAAGTAGTGGGCGCCCCATCCAAGTGCCACCTTACTGACAACTGCTTCGAACTTCGATACGTGTACAGACTCGTCACTGTTGTGGGGGGTCACCATATGCCACCCACATCAACACATTCTCCACGCCAGGGAGACGGGATAAGGGAACCCGGAAAGTAATAATGCAAAGAAAGAAGTATGTTTTAAAATCGTGCATGAACACCGCTTAGATGGGATTGCAAATAAAGTAAGCAAACTGAAGGAAAGGACAAACGAGGGGAACCTGGATGTAATTGCAGTTGCAGAAATTAAACTGTGTAGCTTAGGCTACCCTTTTAGACCCTATAATGGAGTATCACAGTACTAGAGTCCCCAGGACACGGCACAGGACAATTGAGCATGGATTTCTTAGGCGTGTTTAACCTAAACAAGTGGAAATACATGCCAGTAATATGGCGAAGGGATTTTGAACACACCCTTATTATAGTTATCAGGTGAATTATCATTCAAACATTTCTATTACCAAGATTCCTAAATGTCGCATCGATATTTAAGCACATGAGTAATTTAGGGATGTAAGTAATGTTTACATAAAACGGTATTATGTAATGTGTTCTATATTATGTATTCTTCCTGATTTTTAAGCTAAAAACAGTATTTCTATCCACTTGCAAATCAACATTTTAAGCATAGGTTATACGCTACATGTTTCAGTGATTTTTATCATCAATATACTTTAAAGGACATCATGTTGGACAAACTCTCAAAAACATATTGAGGTGTAAGGAGTAGAACTGTACATATAGCTGCGCAGTAGTTGATTTTCTATATACAAAAAAAAATGAAATGATGTTCACATTACTGCCCTCAGGCTGCTCAAAGGCAGTCCAAGTTGGTAATCAATTCCCTCTTTACAAGCAAGTAGGCCAACTCATCAGTTCTATCATGCATTCGGAGACCAATATGGGAAGCATCAACTAACTTTCTGAGACTTGAGGCAAAGTGAAATTCACACCAGTTACTCCATCTAACATCATTCTATTATGTAGGAAGTACCGCACGTCTATGGGTCATCCAATAAGGTTAGCAGACTTCTAGAAGTTACCACTGCTAGGCTTAGGCTCGGCTACAAGTATCTATGGGAGTTTGTAACATCTGCTGATGTAGATTTGACTAAATGTAAACTCTGTCAGTAGAACTATTCGCATACTTTGCGTCATTATATAATGGAATGTGAAAAAATCGCGGAATTTAGAGATAACACCATCAATAGTGTCCAAGAAATGTGTAAATACTTCATTCATAATGATGTGCTGCCCGAAATTTAAGCGAAGTATCCAAAATTTGCTTACTGTAGGTAATGCATGCACATGACTGTAAAGCTGCCGCCCAGTTGGGTGGGTGTGGAGCACATGACTGTAAAGCTGCCGCCCAGTTGGGTGGGTGTGGAGCACATGACTGTAAAGCTGCCGCCCAGTTGGGTGGGTGTGGAGCACATGACTGTAAAGCTGCCGCCCAGTTGGGTGGGTGTGGAGCACATGACTGTAAAGCTGCCGCCCAGTTGGGTGGGTGTGGAGCACATGACTGTAAAGCTGCCGCCCAGTTGGGTGGGTGTGGAGCACATGACTGTAAAGCTGCCGCCCAGTTGGGTGGGTGTGGAGCACATGACTGTAAAGCTGCCGCCCAGTTGGGTGGGTGTGGAGCACATGACTGTAAAGCTGTCGCCCAGTTGGGTGGGTGTGGAGCAAGACTAGTAACTGTGTGACTCACTATAGATGTAAAGTGCCTTGTATAGTGACTGTTGTGAGCCTCTTATTGAATCACTTGTGACACAAAAGATTATTGATGTGTGTATTTGTGTGGGTGATTAAATATGTATGTGTATGTATATATGTATACGTATGTATATGTACATGTATGCATGAGTATGTGTACATGTATATATAACATTAATAGTTTTGTAACTAGCGTCAAAAATTGTTATTTGCTTAGCTAAACGAACTAGAGGGTTCAGTTCCTGAACCGATTATGTGCCTCTGTAATCCTTTACACCACCGCCCACGGGATGGGTATGGGGTGCATAATAAAGAAAGAAATTGATGTTCACATTTAGGCAGAAAACAGAATATTAGATCAAGATTTTGTTCAGTTTCTATTGTGATTATAATAGAGGGGCTAGAAATGTTAATTAGATAACATGCCAATATTCATATTGAGGGCCATAACTAAATTATAGCTATACCATATGTTATAAGGGAGCAGAATGTAGAATTGATATTTTATAGAAGAAGAATGGATTGCCATTGTCACTCCACATTATTGAAAAGTGTGTATTCATTATTAGCGTTAGTTAAGCCTAGTGAACCACACACACGAACGTTTGTAAATAACGAGTAGATCTATATTACAAATTAAAATTGAATTGCAGATTTTTCTATAAATGGGTTTAGCTTTTGGAGTAACCATCTGGTAAGTTAATGTGAAACTGGACCTATGAAACGATTCTTAGCTTTATTAGTTTTTTTTTTATTTAAAGCCTTTTTTGTCGGTTTAAAAAGTCTTAATTACTTAATAATTCATTAATTTTGTCTACGAAAATAACTTAATTCGGAATTACACCTGCATCCGACTTAACCGCTTTGATTATGTATATATTTAATTTTAATCTACGTTTTAATAGGCTTTAGAAAAAATCTTTGTGGAGGGTTAGGATATATATACTGACAGCTCCGTTAAGCATATCTTTGAATATATTAATTAGTTTCCGATATTAGCAAATTGACTAAGGCTAAGATACAAATTTTAACGACGCTATAGAAGAGCAAATTAGATTTATTAGTGACTGTTGCTTAAATATTTGAAGGCTTAATATATACCATAGATGTTTCAGAAGAGAATCATTGGCACTATTTTGGAGAAATATTAATGGAATGTAAATCTATTAATGTATTTATTTATGAATATTTTTTTTCAAATTTTAATTGTACGTCAATTTATATATATACGGTATACATATACAGTAAATATTTTTTATTTATATATGTTCATAAATATATTTAATATTGTTTAATTCATAAACAGAATTTTCATTTAATGTTCTTTAAAAAGCCTAGTTTTATGTAATGGAAAGAAAACGCCGATTTTTCGGCCAGAGGTTAACCAACAGTCGAGGAGACTAGACGCACGCTCTGGCGGCCGGCGCCTCCCTACACCCACACATACAATGTCTTTAGAAACTTTAGGAACGACTGTTGAATTTGAAGGGGACTGGGAAGAGTAAGTAGTTTGTGTCCTCATAGCTCGCCAGAACTGACGGCCAGCTGCTGAACTGATTGTGTGACTCACACACTCAGTTTAGGAGTTGCAAGAACCTTTTTTTTTCACCACAAGGTGTTGTGGTGTAGCTACTAAAGGTCTTAATTGTGGACCTCGGAGCCAGACCTTCTCTCCGATCAAAGGCTCCTGCACCGGCGAATTTGAGGCGCATTATGAGATCCTGGAGAATATATGAAGCAGTGGAGTAATGGCGAAGCTGCAGGTGTGAAAGATCTAATGACTGGCCGTTCAATAATGTGTATGTGTGTGTGTGAGATCATGATAGCCCAGTTCCTGCTCACAGAGTTTGCTCCCAGGGTGCTCAGGATAGGAAGGCTTGTCACGTGTATACACCTGCCACAGGTAACGGTCAGGATAGGAAGGTTTGTCACGTGTATACACCTGCCACAGGTAACAGGATCGGAAGGTTTGTCACGTGTATACACCTGTCACGTAACGGTCAGGATCGGAAGGTTTGTCACCTGTATACACCTGCCACAGGTAACAGTTAATGAGCTCCGAAGCACCAGGAGGCTGTTTATAACACTAATAACAATTGATTGGGAAGTTTTCTTGCTTGTAAACTGTTTAATAAATGTAACCAAACCCGTCAAAGATTGAGGAAAGGTGTACACGTTAATAAGTACTTATTAATTTATTTATATATATAAATTTATTTATATATATATATATATATATATATATATATATATATATATATATATATATATATATATATATATATATATATACATATATATACAAGAAGGTATATTGGGATTGTGAGGATACATAGCTTAGTAATTACATTCTTGTAAAGCCACTAGTACGCACAGCGTTTCGGGCAGGTCCTTAATCTAAGAAAATTTTAAGTAGGTAAATACTAGCAAAATTTATAAAAATGATAACAGTACATATCAAGAAAAAAATAAAAGATGAGAGAAATTAGTAGGTGTATACACGTAATATAATTAATATTGTTTAATTCATAAACAGTATTTTCATTTAAGGTTTTTTAAAAAGCCTAGTTTTATGTAATGGAAAGAAAACGCCGATTTTTCGGCCAGAGGTTAACCAACAGTCGAGGAGACTAGATGCACGCTCTGGCCGGCGTCTCCCTACACCCACACATACAATGTCTTTAGAAACCTTAGGAACGACTGTTGAATTTGAAGGGGACTGGGAAGAGTAAGTAGTTTGTGTCCTCATAGCTCGCCAGAACTGATGGCCAGCTGCTGAATTGATTGTGTGACTCACACACTCAGTTCAGCAGTTCACACACTCAGTTCAGCTTAACTTTCCGAAGGTTTGTCACGTGTATACACCTGTCACAGGTAACGGTTGCCTAACTTCATCCCGTCGCACTGTCTGCTGGACGTTTTGAGTTGCCCATTTACATCAGATCCAAATAAATGTTTTTTTATAGACTGGTGTTTTCAGCACTTTGGGACTTTGTTTTGTTTACTGTCGATCTTTCTGAAGTTTTCAAGTACTTGAAGAGCAGACTTTGAATCACAGAATATTATTCCTCCTGTGTTTTAATGTACTGGTTAACTTGTTCTGTTTGCGTTGAGTGCAGCCAGGTGTTTAATCTGACGGTAATAAGTCTTGTGTGCGAGTATTGTTTCTTGAAAACTTACATGCTGCTGCAGTCCGTTCTATTGATGATTGGACTGAACCATCGGTGTAGACACAGTACTTGTGGGATCTTGGGTTTTTGATGAAGGAGGCAATTGTTTGAAGTGTGACAGCTTTGAGCAGGACAATATTCTCATTACCTTAGTGACGTGTGTATATAATACGTGAATGGTGGGATACAGATAAAGAGGGATATCAGTGGTAGATTACATTTAAAAGGAAATGTTCAGTTTGACGAGATTGCAAGTATTTTTACTCTGCCATTTATCATACGAGGAATGAGTTGGTATGTTGGCACCACTTATTAAGAGTCTTAACGGCACAAAATTTGTCTCTGAATAATGCAGGGTCTTTCGTGTCTATTGATAAAGGTCATGCTGACTTGTACGATTCTCTTTAGTATGGTTGGAAGCTTCAGTTCTTCCGTCATGTTAATGATTCTTGTGCATCTGGAGCACCAAGAATCACCCTCGTGGCTTCATTCTGTGTTAATTTTAGTTTATTCAAAACAGAGGCGGAGAAGTTAATTAGGTGAAAAGCATGATAACATTAGGTGCAAGGCGTGATAACAGCATTTACATGATGTTTGTTAGATATTGGAATCCTGTAAAATAATCAAACATATTAATGGTAGCATTATTATTATAAGAATTATTATTTAATATTTATACCAATAATCTTACCAGTATGTTTTCAGTAGCCTAAGCCTTTCTTTAAGGCTAGATCAGCTAGTACTCTCATGGCATTATATGTTACATCGTCCTCTCCTGGAGAGGTAGAGTAACCATTCTTAAGTTTTATTATTATTATTTACACATTTACAATGCTAACTAGCATATATACATTTTCTTCTGTCCTCCATGGACAGGGTGAAAGATTTGTCAAACATACAGTTCAGAGATTTATTGAACAACCATAGAAGGTGATCGATTTGTCAAACATACAGTTCAGAGATTTATTGAACAACCATAGAAGGTGATCGTAGTGCTTTTAAAATGTTAGGCTCAGCTACATACATAGATTTATGAATGCATTAATGTGAATTTATAATGGTGAAATGTAATTCTGATCAGCTTTATACTTTATACACATACATACACACACACACATACATACATACATACATATATACACATACACATATATTTGTCTCTTTTACTCTGACAGGGTGAGATAGCTGACAAGAGAAACTAGTGTGCTATTAAGAACTTAACCACTGAAGGTGATTAAGATGTTTTTACAAGCTCAGGTTATATAGTTACATTACATGGTTAATCTAGGGTACAAGTCCAATATATCAAGTGTTCCAGTACTCATATAGTAGTTACAGGGTTCAGCATACCTCAGCCCAGGAGGGCGAAAGTCGGACAATATGGGACATTCTACAATATAATGTTCAAGTGAGTGCATGTTTTCTCTTTCACAAAGTTGACACATTGTGTACTCGACATTTGGGTTTTGAGAAAGCTGCCAGATACGTCTATATCCCAGGCGTATTCTGGCCACTATAACTTCACATTGCCGAGTTCTTGCTCTATTAGTCCCATATATGAATGTCTCCTCACGATATCTATCATAATATTTAATACTGAAACTTTCAGGTCTTTGTGAATTTAGTAGGTCGGAGAGATCTTCAATAGATATTTGTTTAAGTATTCTCTTTGTCACTGCTAGTGAAACACCCATATCAATTTCTACTACCATTCTTGAGTGCAGTTTTTATTTCAAAGGGAGTTACGTCATAGTTATCATCTGGACCCATTTCACGATAAACGGTCTCAATGTTGAAGTTACGATTTATAATGATACCAGCAAGATGTTGTATATCCAGGGGGTAGAATTTATGCTGGAAGTGCTTGTATAGTGCTTCAGCAACACGCTGGCGTAGTCTGAATGATGATCATGTACTTAAAATGCGAAATCTTTTTAACTAAAATGTATTATTATGGTCACTAAAAACTCTAATGGAATCACACCAAATATCTCACACTTAACTAAATGAAAATTACATGACGGTCTCTATGTACTAATATGTCTTAAAGCATTTAATTTAAACCTACCACGACCAGCCTCTGTCCGTCCCGTATCCAAGACCATTCCCCTTGGAAAGTTGTGGGAGACAAGCCCTAAGCGTCTGTCCTCCAGCCTTAGAGACACAAACAGACATTCCTTTATATTATAGATAATTAATTTTTCTTATTTTCTTTCAGTTTTGTCCGTCCTGTGTATGAGAATGTGAGTATTAACGAAGTTTTTGTACTAAAGTAATTATTTTATGTAATTAGTAGCTAATCAATATTTTAATGATTGTTATGTGTTAACACGATGAAAGATCAAAGTTCTCTATGAAAATAGTGTTCAATTTGTAGTTCAGATATAGGTATTTAATTCCGAGGTGTTGATTTACATATCTGGGTTAGGTTAATTGTTAATTTTAAGAAGGTATATATATATATAATGCTATATAGCCTTATGGCTTAACGATTTCGTTTGATAATTACATTTAATTAAAATTTCCTTTGAGTTAGGTTATTCAGAATATTAAGGTTTCTCAGTTTTCTATCACACAATAATTACGTGGAACTAACAACAACATTGTATTTGCAATAACATACAGAGTAATATATACACATGTATATTATACACACGTATATTACAACAGGCAAGGTGGAAGCACTTCAACTTTGGTATTTTAATTTTAATTACGGAAGTGTTGTACAGTATGAATGACTTTTAAAGTAGAATATGTGTGTAAATCACGAAAATTAACACGTGATGAAAAATGTGACAGTGTCAGACCACGGAGGAAGAATTGAAACAGGAATTTCCTTAAGTACTTTCGTATATTAATACATCTTCAGAAGTACTTTTCGTATATTAATACATCTTCATTCCTTCTGAAGATGTATTAATATACGAAAGTACTTAAGGAAATTCCGGTTTCAACTCTTTCTCCGTGGTCTGACACTCTCAAAGTATAATATGTGTACAAATACAAGCATTCTCTAAGAGTCATAATTTATTTGCTATTTGGGAACATTGCATTTCTCCACAGATTGATGATCTCGAGACCTGTTTCCAAATGTTTTTCCCGAGGCGAGACTTCTGGGAAGACCACTTCAATAAGAGTGTGCTCCAACAGATCCTGGGTATGACTGTTAACTTGACTGTATAGTGTCTTGGGTTTGTCTCTTAGTTATTAACATATGTTAACTGTGCCTCTAGTTAACATTTGTCAAGTATTTGTCCTCCCATATTGTTATTATTATTATTATTAAGGGATAGTGAAATTCCTTTACACATTAAAGCCTTCATTGAGACTGTCAACTATAACACTAAAATGATATTATATATAAATATGTGACTTTTATTTTATTTTTGTATTTCAACTCTAGAATTACCTAGTTCAATTTTGTTTAACACAGTATACAACTGTACGCATAACGTTTAGTAAGACCTTTACAAATTACGGTATTTGCTAACAAAAAATTATTATATTTTGTTCTAGATTTGAAGTTCAACACACAGCCTATAAATGAATATGTAGCCGAGAAAGACCATTATCAACAGAAGATACGACTTAAGGTGTTATGCACGGTGAGCACTTGATTGTGTCTTCCCTTAACCATAGACGCTAATTAACCTCTAATTAAGAGGCTAATTAGCGTCTATGGGGCATCTATGTGACTTATTTCACCCCCCCTCCCCCCTTTGCCGCACTAATCTCTCCACTCACAATATAATATTTAATGTTGACCATTAAAAGCTTGATAATGGTCCGTCCTGAATCATTATCAAGTCGATTGTGACAGTTTTAGTTCATTTATTAGTTTTATTTAGACAGTTCATATTATTATGCACCCCATACCCATCTTGTGGGTGGTAGAGGAAAGGGTTACAGAGGCACATAATGGGCTCAGGGACTGAACCCCAAGAAGCTAGACACAAATACAACAAAATTATTAAGGATTGTAACAGTCGACTCGAGAATGGTCCAGGACGGACCGAAACGTCGTCGATCGTCCCTTCACTTTCTAGTGTGTGGTTTGGTCAACATTTTTCAGCAACGTTATTGTGACATTATCTGCGTAATTTATTTATTTATTTATTTATTTATTTATTTATTTATTTATTTATTTATTTATTTATTTATTTATTTATATACAAGAAGGTACATTGGATTTGTGAGAATACATAGCATAGTATTTACAATCTTGTAAAGCATATTTAATATATAAAAAATATTAATAAGATATAAGCCTAACGTGTATGAATTCACTCTGTCTTCCTGTCCCCCCGATACAATGAATTAAAAAACAAATAGGCCTAGAACAGTCCCTGATGGCGCCAGTCGCGAGCAATTTGGCAAGGGTTCGACTCCTGGCTGGGTAAGATTGACTAGGCGCCAGTCCCTTACCTGTACGCCTCTGTTCACCCAGCATTTATTGGGTACCCAGGTTGTTGAACGATTGGCGGGTCGTATTCCAGAGACACTAGTGAACAAGGGTTACCATGAGTTATGGGGAAGGGAAAGTTCTCAGCTATCAGTCAGCAATCGTCTGTTTCTGTACCCACCTTGTGTCAACAAAAAGGTATTAGGTTCTATAGTCACTGTTAAGTTATTTTTTAGCCTGGCATTTGGAGTGTGGTGGTGGTGGTTCTCTGTGATGTTGCTGTGTGTGGTGGTAGTGGTTCTCTCTGATGTTGCTGAGTATTGTAGTGCTGGTTCTCTCTGATACTACTACAAAAATTAAATTTTCTTCATATATATCAGTTTAGAGCAATACCTCTGGGCCCCCTCTTTTGAAAGTGAGAATGACAAATGTGTTAATATCAATAAGACAGTATCCATACTAATATTAAATCGCGATTGGGGGAAAAAAATATGACCAAAAATGCTAAAAAAAAATATGCAAAAATTAAAACAATAATAGTACGTATATGCACGTAAATTACACGAATTAATTACGTTATATTCGTGCACACAGGTATGCCGTTGTGATTTGAAAGGCTACGACCCCTTCATGAGTCATAACGATGGAAAGGCCCATAAGAAGGTATGTAATACAGTATATATATATATTTATATATATATGTAATATATAGATATATATTTGCTGGTATTTATCCAAGACTCCTTTCCTCCTTTGCAGATGAGACAAAGCCAGGTAATTAGTTCAGTACCGTTGAGACCAAACCAGGACATTACGTCTGTACAGCTGTGGCAAAGCCAGAGACTGCACAAGGGGGGCTTAGACAAGGAAGAACTCACTTTGAAGAGCCTGTCGGAGCCCAGGAATTTCTTCAAAGTTGGGACCCTCGAGTTTTATTTAGATACTTCATCATCTTCTATAGTTGGTGAGTACTGTTGGTATATATATATTTATATAGTGCGTAGATCGCTGGGTATTGTTGGTGTACAGTGGGGTAGATTGTTGAGTATTGTTGGTGTACAGTGGGGTAGATTGTTGAGTATTGTTGGTGTACAGTGGGGTAGATTGTTGAGTATTGTTGGTGTACAGTGGGGTAGATTGTTGAGTATTGTTGGTGTACAGTGGGGTAGATTGTTGAGTATTGTTGGTGTACAGTGGGGTAGATTGTTGAGTATTGTTGGTGTACAGTGGGGTAGATTGTTGAGTATTGTTGGTGTACAGTAGGGTAGATTTTTTTTTTTTTTTTTTTTTTTTTTTTGAGATATATACAAGAGTTGTTACATTCTTGTACAGCCACTAGTACGCGTAGCGTTTCGGGCAGACCCTTAATCTTAATATTCTCCGGAATACGACCCCCGCCAAATCGTTAAACAACTTAGGTGAATCATATGAGTCCTCTGCGGGCTCACCATAGCCCGTGCTACTTTGAACTTTTTGTTCCAGGTTGCGAATCTTTAACAGCAACAACATATGAGTCATCGCACTTGATTCTGTCGTTTAGCGGCAGGTCGGCGTTCGATCCCCGACCGTCCGAAATTGATTGGGCACCATTCCTTTCCTCCGTCCCATCCCAAATCCTTATCCTGACCCCCCTTCCAAGTGCTATATAGTCGTAATGGCTTGGCGCTTTCCCCTGATAAATTCCTTCCCTAAGTTAAAGCACCCACGCGCCTCTGTCGGGGCTCACCATAGCCCGTGCTACTTGGAACTTGTTCCGAGTAACTGAATCTATAACAACAACAACGTCGTTACAGGTGTGGGCTTTGTGTATCGTAAGGACATCCACAAGATGCCTACGTTCACTTGCGACCTCTGCAAAGTCAACTGTCTTTCTCAGAAGAAGATTTCTGAGCATCTTCAAGACACGTATCATGCTTTACTCTACATGGTATGTATATATTTGCTTGGCTTCTTTGTTTAGTGCGTGTATATTTTGTGTCTGTATACTGCATGACTTCCTTGTTTAGTATTGTTACCCATTTTGCGTATCAAAGTTTCAAATAAAATAAAATTATTACATATACAAAGAGGGTGGTGGAAGACAGTATGTATATGTGAGCACACGTGGGAGCCCTCACAAGCCTCCCCCGGGTGCTGCATGTCGTCTTCTTTGAGGCTATAGTAAGGAACAAATCCACAAGGGCCGTGACGAGGATTCGAACCTGCGTCCGGGAGCACCCCAGACACTGCCTTAATCGACTGAGCTACGACAGGGGTTAAAAGAGTTGAAACCGAAGTTCTAATGAACTTACTGGTCTACAGTAAGGACCTAAAGCTACTATTTAGCGAACATGAAATTGGCTCGCAAGAAGGTGTCCAACAGGGCGATTCGCCCCCCCCCCCTTCCCCTTTGCTCCTCTTCATTTCTGGTTCTTGCATAATGGTACCCTACCTGGTTCTAAAGACTCCCTCCTGGAGGACATATAATAATCCATATAATAATCAGAATAATCCAGGAACAAGGTGCAAATCCGTGCCTCACCGTAAACTTTTTTTTAAGTGCTGAATAAAATGTTCCAACTAGCGAGTTATTAATCAAATAAAGGATGTTTTGCCTGATACCCATATAACAAAACCTGAAGACAGCACACTCCTAGGAGCTCCTCTTGGGTGGAAAGCCATCGACGAGGTCCTTGATAATATAATAGCTGACCGGAAGAGGATGGATGAGAGCATTGAGGAAGGACATTGATGCTCATGACACACTTGACCTCATCACCAGATGTCTGTCACTTCCTATGTTAACCTACTTTCTGAGATGTTAGCCATCTTACAATGGCCACAAGTTAGGTGAATACGATTGCTTACTGAAATCGCAATTAGAAAAATCCCTTAACATTCCCCTCAATGACCTACAGTGGAAACAAACCTCATCCCCTAAGGAATGTCGAGGCTTCTCTGCATTCGCACAACTCAAATCACTGCAAAATCCTTCCTGATCTCCTACACATTATCTCACAACTTGGCGAAGGAAACTTTAATTTATTACCTAGACCAACTGGCAGGCGTACATGATCCCAACGTTATAAACTGTGCCTCTAAATGGGTCTCTCTCACACAGCCCCAGCACTCAAACCATCACTATCCAAAACCCACAAGCAATTCAGCTGGGATGGCGTCATTGTAGGCCGTGCAGATGCAGTGTGCCTAGATGCTGCAACATCACATGTCATTGCTTGCCTCACAGAAATAGTAGCTCCCCATGTGGGTGACTTCCTATTAGCAACCCCAGTGTCGGCAACTGGCGCATGTCTCAAGCCACAGGCCAACTGAATCGCAGTGGCCTTCTGCTTTCCTGTCCTAATCTTCACCAAATATAGGTGTCTTTACGGCTAGGCGGTGGCTGACAGGTACTGCCAGGATGGCCAGCTCTGACAAAGCACAGAGGGAGGGCACGCGAGGCACAGTGACGTTTATGACATTATTAAGAGAGGGCTTTACCACAGCTGGATATCCAAATGAGAGAACCCTGTTATCTAACGCCCAGTAACTCTGATGTTACTGCTGGTCGCCTAGATGAGATCACAATTAACCCCTGGAAGAACGGCAAGCAATTGGTGTGGAACTACACTTGGGCTAATAGCAATATCGACATCAGTGTTGCACAACCGGGTGGTGCTGCCACTCAACAGGGATTCAGCTGAGTCTTGTAAGTACAGATAACTGATTAACATTACAATTTTGAGCAGACCACACACTAGAAGGTGAAGGGGCGACGACGTTTCGGTCCGTCGTCGTCCCTTCACCTTCTAGTGTGTGGTCTGGTCAACATACTTTAGCCACGTTATTGTGACTCATCGCCTGCATTACAATTTTATCACCATTGCTTCCGAGACACTTGGTGCGTGGGATAAGAGTGTCACTAGTTTGTTAAGGATCTGGGTTCTAAGCTAATCAAAATAACAAGAGACCCCTAGAGCCACCAGCTTGCATTTCGAGCGCCTGAGCGTGGCATCTCAGCGGGGATATGATCACTGCATTCATGATCCCTGTACACCATCTGAGGAGCTGGAGGGAGTCGACAAGCGTAACAATTGACCTTGTTCCTTGTATGTAACTAAGTTTGTAACTCATTCTGCGTTATAAATTGTAAATAAAACCATTATAAATATATAAATAAAGGTAGGAGACGACAATATGTGTGAAAGAATGCCGGTGCCCCGCAAGCCTTCCCCCGGTACTGCGTGTCCAGCAGGATGAGCCCTGGGAATGTTGCAACCCGTTCTCGCACTTGCTTATAGTCAATATTGGCTTATTTAATAAGTGCATATGTGACATACTAATTGATTGTGAATATTTAAAGTTTACCTTGAAAAGCTTCATAGAAAACACCGACCTGACCTAACCTATGCCAATATTGACTATAAGCAAGTGCGAGAACGGGTTGCAAAATGTATAGGTTCGAGTCGTGGTCGGGTCATAGAGTCCTTAATGATATATATTCAGTTTAAACCATTGTTTTATAACTACGCACAGCGGGTGAAGTTCCGGAGGGACGTGGCTACTGACAACCTCGCCAGAGAGTGTAGGAAAGTCGTGAAAAACGAGGGGCGGATTAGCAACGTTATTCTGGATTTCAGTAAGTCTTTCTTTTGTCAAACTTTTTTGTATTTCACGAATCACAAAGATTCGTGAGGGAGTTCAGATTTGTATCCTTGGGATCATATATTTTTTTTGCAACTAATGTTATAACGAGTGTTTACATGCCTACTTACGAAACCTGTACATCCTTCGTCAGTTATGGCAGCTTATTTATTTCTAAAACAGCTTATGAGCTCCGTAGCTCTACGGGTTTGTCTATAACAAAAACATATAGTAAATATCCGCTAGAAAGATGCACAGCTTTCGTAAGTGAACACGTAGCTGGCAAGACAAAAAAATATGTAAACACATAATTTAAATAAATTCCATTAGTATTACATTACATATGGATCAAGGAACGATCAAATTAATATATATATATATATATATATATATATATATATATATATATATATATATATATATATATATATATATATATATATATATATGTAAATGATTATTCATTTATGACTGACTCAGTTTGAAGATAATGCTGTAATAATATTAATGCTACAAAATATTAAGTTAGTATTAGGCTTCTTGAAGAATAACTGTGACGTATAGAGTTGCACAATTGTCTCTGGTCATAGACCCTACCATAGCTGGGCTCACTATACGGTAACAGGTGACTGTCATGGTGTATAGTGAGCCCTACCATAGCTGGGCTCACTATACGGTAACAGGTGACTGTCATGGTGTATAGTGAGCCCTACCATAGCTGGGCTCACTATACGGTAACAGGTGACTGTCATAGTGTATAGTGAGCCCTACCATAGCTGGGCTCACTATACGGTAACAGGTGACTGTCATAGTGTATAGTGAGCCCTACCATAGCTGGGCTCACTATACGGTAACAGATGACTGTCATAGTGTATAGTGAGCCCTACCATAGCTGGGCTCACTATACAGTAACAGGAGACTGTCATAGTGTATAGTGAGCCCTACCATAGCTGGGCTCACTATACGGTAACAGGAGACTGTCATAGTGTATAGTGAGCCCTACCATAGCTGGGCTCACTATACGGTAACAGGTGACTGTCATAGTGTATAGTGAGCCCTACCATAGCTGGGCTCACTATACGGTAACAGGTGGCTGTCATGATGTATAGTGAGCCCTACCATAGCTGGGCTCACTATACGGTAACAGGTGGCTGTCATGATGTATAGTGAGCCCTACCATAGTTGGGCTCACTATACGGTAACAGGTGGCTGTCATGATGTATAGTGAGCCCTACCATAGCTGGGCTCACTATACGGTAACAGGTGGCTGTCATAGTGTATAGTGAGCCCTACCATAGCTGGGCTCACTATACGGTAACAGCTGACTGTCATGTCTGTCAACAAATGGCGAAATTGAAATTGAAATAAGTTTATTGAGGTAAAATACACACAAAGGGATGAGGTAGCTCAAGCTATTCTCACCCCGTTCAGTACATCGTGTTAATACATACATAGACACACATCACAAACAATAAACGTATTACCGAACATTCTGAGAGATAAACATATACATATCCTCCTTTACACACAAATGGCGATAGTTTATCTCAAGTATCTCATAAGTCGTACACGACAACGTTTTTAAAATGTAACTCATACTATACTTTCCTGAGATGATATATATTGCTACTGATGAAAGCCGCGTGTGCTTGGATAGTATATGACAAATGGCGGTTAAGTAATGTTGTGCAGTTGGTTGAAAAAGTCGAGTCATTTTTGCTTGCCTTTGTTCTTTAAAGACAACAACAGTCAGAAGTACAGTAGCTGACATCCACGTCTCCTCCTCTTCAGGAGGAGACATCCACGTCTCCTCCTCTTCAGGAGGAGACATCCACGTCTCCTCCTTTTCAGGAGGAGACATCCACGTCTCCTCCTCTTCAGTAGGAGACATCCACGTCTCCTCCTCTTCAGGAGGAGACATCCACGTCTCCTCCTCTTCAGGAGGAGACATCCACGTCTCCTCCTCTTCAGGAGGAGACATCCACGTCTCCTCTTCAGGAGGAGACGTGGAGGGGTCAGGTAAAGCGGTTGAGGTAACGCTTTCTTAACTGTAAACACTAAATTATTTATGTTAGAAGGGGAAGGGAACTATCAGGGGGGGGAAAGCGCCAAGCCATTACGACTATATAGCACTTGGAAGGGGTCAGGATCAGGATTTGGGGTGGGACGGGGTGAAGGAATGGTGTCCAACCACTTGGACGGTCGGGGATTGAACGCCGACCTGCATGAAGCGAGACCGTCGCTCTACCGTCCAGCCCAAGTGGTTGGACTATTCATGTTAGAATGAAGGTGTTAACGCTAGAGTACTTTGTGTTTCAGTAAACTGTTTGTGTTTCAGGTGACAGGAAGCACGCTGCTGTTCACGTCCGTTCTAAGAGCCGTGACGTGCCTCAAAGGTTAGTAATGTATCACAATGAAATCGCAATGGCGTGATGACTCAATAAAAATAATTTTGAGGCAATGGAGTGACTTTATTGGACCCGCCTCTTATATCGTGAACTATAAGAGCCGAGTCCAAGAACTGAAGTCCAGGGGCACCGCTCCTGTGCCAGGTAAGTCCATTACGGGCTCACCATAGCCCGTGCTACTTGGAACTTGTTCCGAGTATCTGAATCTATAACAACAACAACAACAAACTGAAGTCTGATATTTACTTCACACACCCCAAATTAACTTATCCCCCAAAGATGGACTGGATTAATCCAGTCCACCTATTAAACAGTTTTAAAAAAGATGACAGCATAGCGATGCCTTTTTCCAAAACAAAAAATCATCGCTATGCGGTCATCCCCACTACTTGCTTCCATGTTTACATGTATATACCGAGTCCTTCCATATGCGCTGAGTCCATCCATCCTGCTCGCCGCCATTGTAGATGTCATGACATTTTTGTATCCTCTTGGATCAACTTAATCCTTGTCTTGATTTGTTTGAAATATATTTTACATTGACGATAATGTTTTCGGTGGGACTCCTCACAGTTATTAACTCTTGACTGTGTTTGCAACATTCACGCTTTTATCACACACAAAGATCACACTAACGTGATGCATCAAATGAACAAATCCACAAGGGCCGTGACGAGGATTCGAACCTGGGATGTTCTCGGACGCAGGTTCGAATCCTCGTCACGGCCCTTGTGGATTTGTTCACGCTTTTATTTTCTGGCTAACGTGTTTTCTTAATACATATTTGGTGCTTCAAGTGAGCTGTTATTTACTTTCCTGTTGCGGATGTGACTCACTATAGACAGAAGGTGGAGTAGGTTATCTTCTCTTGGAAACTCATTCCTAATAACAAGACACTGGTAACTCCCTTTTTCTTTTTTTTTTTTTTTTGAGATATATACAAGAGTTGTTACATTCTTGTACAGCCACTAGTACGCGTAGCGTTTCGGGCAAGTCCTTAATCGTATGGTCCCTGGAATACGATCCCCCGCCGCGAAGAATCGTTTTTTCATCCAAGTACACATTTTACTGTTGCGTTAAACAGAGGCTACAGTTAAGGAATTGCGCCCAGTAAATCCTCCCCGGCCAGGATACGAACCCATGACATAGCGCTCGCGGAACGCCAGGCGAGTGTCTTACCACTACACCACGGAGTTTTGATACATTGGTTTGTTTATTTCGGTAAATACTTACTTTCTCTTCTTTGGAGGGGCGATGAGAGGAGATATTTGTATATTTTGATGTATTTACATACTTGCTTATTTATTGATGATGACCAGACTACACCACTAGAAGGTGAAGGGACGACGACGTTTCGGGACCATCACACAATCGACTTGAGAATCGTCCAGGACGGATCGAAAACGTCGTCGACGTCCCTTCACCTTCTAGTGTGTGTGTGTGTGGTCTGGTCAACATACTTCAGCCACGTTATTGTGACTCATTTCTTATTTATTGCCGATTATAATTATTATTATTATTTTAGGAAGTGCGTTGAAGGATATTTACCAATGGTGAAGAAGCGAGAGTTGGACGCGTGGACACAGAAGACCTCTGCCTACTATGACATAGCAACGTTCACAGCCCTTCACCAAGTAAGATTCCCCCCTCCACCTGCAAGATCCCCTCCCCCCCCACCTGCAAGATCCCCTCCCCCCCACCTGCAAGATCTGTCTTCAACTGAGACACGTAGAATTCATCTCAAGGAATCTATGGCGTAACATAAATATGTTCGGTTATGTTATATATATATATTTATGGGTCTTGGTGGTATATTTGGGTTCGTTCTCGACTATCATCTAGTGCACCTGTTCACCTAGCAGTAAATAGGCACGCAGGAGCTAGGCAGCTTAATGGGGGGCTGCATCGTAGAGAGGATCATTATTTAGACTTATATATATATATATATATATATATATATATATATATATATATATATATATATATATATATATATATATATATATATATATATATATATATCCATGCACTATTTAAGGGGAATAGTGGAATTAAACAGTGTATCATATATTGTCAATTTAATGCTTTAAAAAAATATCAATATATATATATATATACTTTAATAGAATACATAACTTTTAATATAATACTATGACTTCATTGGTATATTTGTTTCCCTCCTCTAGGTGTATGTCGGTCACGTGGCCAATGATCTAAATAAATGGAGCCTGATTTTGGAGTGCCTTTTTTATCTTGAAATGAATTTGGCAAGATATTATGCAAGGACTGCCAACTTTGAGAACTTGGTACGTCATATGTGTCTGTTTTAGCTGGCTTTGCTTGGCTAGGGGAACAGGTAGTATGTTGGAATAGGGCTAAATGGGGAACAGGTTGTGTCTAGGAATAGGGCTAAATGGGAAACAGGTAGTGTGTAGGAATAGGGCTAAATAGGGAATGGGTAGTGTGTATGGAATTGGACTAAATGGGGAACAAGTAGTGTGCAAAAATAAGATTGAATGAGTGAGTTTCGTTCAGAAATGGGACAAAATAGGGGACGGGTTACGTAGAACTAGTACTCAATGGAGGTCAGCTCAGTAGCATGTGTGTCAAACTAGATGGTGAGCCCGTGTCGCGGTCAGTAAGGTTTTAAAGTAATCGTTGCGTCTGACCAGCAGTTGGATGGGTGACCACGGGAGGAAGGGAGGAGGGGGTTACCCCATTAAACCCAATACCCCCCCAAAAAACCTGTTCTCAACAAGTAGTAGTAGTAGTAGGCAGCCGTCAGTCTCAGGAGACTATAGAGTTGCGCTCTGGTTGTCGGTCTGGAGTGGCCTTTCCAGGGCGCAAAGACAGGGGGTGAGAGAAGCTGTTACTCATGCAGCAGTCGGTCTGGAGTGGCCTTTCCAGGGCGCAAAGACAGGGGGTGAGAGAAGCTGTTACTCATGCAGCAGTCGGTCTGGAGTGGCCTTTCCAGGGCGCAAAGACAGGGGGGGGGAGAGAAGCTGTTACTCATGCAGCAGGTCCTCAGAAATCATGTAACATCACTTGTATTGTATCATGCGGTGTTGGTGACCTTCCCACACATTTGAATAAAGCCCCATTGCCAACTTTTTGCAGGAACACGCCGGGAAGACTTACTCCTACCTCGCTGGGGTCTACAACTACTCCCTCTGTGTGGTCTCTGAATGTCAGGACTGGCAACTGTAAGGAGGTCTTCCCCCCCCCCAACCCCCCCCCAACCCCATGCTGCTGTGATAGGCTATATAAAGGTAAATGATTTATGTTATCGTAGCAAGCTTTTTTATCGGTCATCTTGTTGACCTGTTTTTTTACCCTCATGTTGGTGTGTGTATTCTGTTTGGCGCTGGTGTCTCTTCATTTCAGTTTGGTACAAAGAAAAAACAAGTTTTCAATATGATTGTGTTTTTCTGTTCATGTATGCCGCAGCCTCTTGAAATTTCATTTTATTCTTTTTACCCATTAGTTTTAAGCTTTAGTCATTAATGTTTTTCCTGCCCGAAACGCTTTGCGTAATAGTGGCTTTAGGCATTGTATGTACTAGCTCTATCTATAAAGCCAACAAACTTTGTAAAATCTCTTTATGTATGTACCTTATCTAAATAAAAATTATTATTATTAATTATTATTATTAATAGAATTTGGGGAGCCGGTCGGCCGTGCGGTTATTACTTAACCTATCAACGGTATAGGTTAAGTAATAATTGTATTTAAGAAGCAATAATGCTTATCTTAACATACTAAGAAGGTTAGGTGAGGTCGGTGTTTTCTATGAAGCTTTTCAAGGTAAACTAAAATATTCACAATCAATTAGTATGTCACATATGTACTTATTAAATAAGCCAATATTGACTATAAGCAAGTGCGAGAACGGGTTGCAAAGCGGACAGCACGCTGGACTTGTGATCCTGTGGTCCCGGGTTCGATCCCGGGCGCCGGTGAGAAACAATGGGCAGAGTCTCTTTCACTCTATGCCCCTGTTACCTAGCAGTAAAATAGGTACCTGGGTGTTAGCCAGCTGTCACGGGCTGCTTCCTGGGGGTGGAGGCCTGGTCGAGGACCGGGCCGCGGGGACACTAAAGCCCCGAAATCATCTCTAGATAACCTTTATTACAGTCTAAATCTCGCCCAATGCAGTAAATATTTGGACACTCGGTTTAATCTATGGTAAACGTCGCATTTTCTTTTCTCGAAATTTCGTCGAAATCTACCACTGCTAAAAATGTGCAACAACAACAAAAATGCACAAATTAAAACAATTCAATATTGACGTTTTCTTTGCAACGGCCTCGATAGATTAGATGAATTGCTCAACTTCATACATCTCTGATTAGCCAATCAGTTGATATTTTTTTACCGAGTGGCTAATCGAGAGAAAAGCTAGTATGACGGAGCTAGTATCTCATTACACACAGAAATTACAATAACGTGATGCATCAATGAACAAATCCACAAGTAAGGGCAGTAGAACTTCTGGTTTCAACTCTTTTTGACCATGTCGTAGCTCAGTCGATTAAGGCAGCGTCTGGGATGATCTCGGACGTAGGTTCGAATCCTCGTCACGGCCCTTGTGGATTTGTTCTAGTATCTCATATTACATGAGAAAACTGTAATATCTAACAATTATTTGAAATGTTTACAACCAGTGTTATTTTTTGTCTATTTCAGGTGTGCTGCTAAGCATCAGAAGAGAACAAATTGCAGTAATTTGTAATTAATATTTGTTGGCTATTTCTTAGACATTGCTTTAAATTTAATAGTTTTGAGCCCCTTATTATTTCCCCTAATCGCCTACAATGGTAATGAGTTATGATTTTATTTTCAAAACGTGGAATAAATAGTTGTTATTTTTTTTTAATAAAGTGTAAGTGCATTTTATAACTTCAATAAAAACACAAAAGCAGCTAAATTATTTTGTTAAAAATCATTTTGTAAAAAAAAATGCAATACATTAATATTTGTATGGTATGTACTGTATGGAAATTGTATGAAAATGTATGGAAATTGTTGTTTAGAGTTGTATAAGATGGATTTAGAACATTAAATTTACATCTCCCTTAACCAATGTGGGGGTTTATTCCTCAACTTAATTCCTTGAGTTAATTCTTGAAGCAAATATGTAAATTTAAATATATTCGAGAAAAAAACTGAGAATGAAATATATTCAATTAAAAACAATGGCTGAATTACTCTTATCATTAAAAACAACAAGTTACAAATATTACTATAAAAATCTATTGTAAACTACAATAGAAATCTACTGTAAACCAAAGTAAACAGCTGATTTTGCCAGTGCAGTAAACTCATGCATGCAATTTACATGTTGGGGAAAAAAGGTGACCATATGCTTTATAAAGTTGCTGTCCTTGGATATTTGCTCACAATTTCTACGTGGAATTTTATAAAGAGATTATTGATTACAGCCAAATCACTGATTAGTTTCTTCACGCGCTGTCCAATCCAGTGACGACTATGGCCTAGCCTAATAATCAGGAATATTTACGATAAATATAATTTATTGTGAACAATTTATAAATAATTGTAATCAAATTTAATATCACAACAATTAAATAACGTGAAAGATCTATAACGTACTATAAAGTAGTCACCTGTCACGGGCTGCTTCATGGGGGGTGGAGGCCTGGTCGAGGACAGGGCCGCGGGGACACTAAGCCCCGAAATCATCTCAAGACACCTCAAGAAGATACTTGCTTCGGGGTAACCCACGATATAACCGCGAACCTAGGGGAAAAAACAGTTAATGATAATTAAGATTGACGTAAATTCCAACAATACCTGGAGCCTGATTCACGAAGCAGTTACACGCCAGTACTTACGAACGTGTACATCTTTCCTCAATCTTTGACGGCTTTGATTATAGTTATTAAACAGTTTACAAGCATGAAAACTTGCCAATCAACTGTTGTTATTGTTATAAACAGCCTCCTGGTGCTCCGGAGCTCATTACCTGTTTAATAATTGTAAACAAAAGCCGCCAAAATTTGAAAAAAAAGATGTACGGGTTCGTAAGTGCTTCGTGAATCTGGCCCCAATCTGTCACAACTACACTTGGTAATAGGTTCCACGGGGGGCTTAGGTGGACGTCTTTAACCGACCCTTCGTTCGTTCATTCGTGAGGAAAGTAAGTAATTATCAAAAGAAGGCACCAAACCCTGAAGGCTATGTAGCACCGTTTGTGAGGAAAGAGCACAGTAGGTTGGTGGTTGCTGGTTACACGAGGCGTCTGGCTCAGACGCCTGGGTGCTGGCGCCAGACACCTCAGACGCCTGAGTGCTGGCGCCAGACACCTCAGACGCCTGAGTGCTGGCGCCAGACACCTCAGACGCCTGAGTGCTGGCGCCAGACACCTCAGACGCCTGAGTGCTGGCGCCAGACACCTCAGACGCCTGAGTGCTGGCGCCAGACACCTGAGTGCTGGCGCCAGACACCTCAGACGCCTGAGTGCTGGCGCCAGACACCCCAGACGCCTGAGTGCTGGCGCCAGACACCCCAGACGCCTGAGTGCTGGCGCCAGACACCCCAGACGCCTGAGTGCTGGCGCCAGACACCCCAGACGCCTGAGTGCTGGCGCCAGACGCCTGAGTGCTGGCGCCAGACACCCCAGACGCCTGAGTGCTGGCGCCAGACGCCAGAGTGCTGGCTCGGCACTCAGGCATAAACAGTGCCATTTACAGCACTGTTTATGTTTCTAGCGCGTTGTGGCACTTATGTTTGTCGAGTCTCTGGAACATCGCGGGTTAATTCTCAAAGAACTCAAGCTAACAGTTCCTTGGAAATTAGAAAACACTCAAGAACACATGAGATGCAGCAGCCGGCGTGTCGTGGCATCTGATTGATTGATTGATTGATCCACCCAAGAGGTGGCACGGGCATAAGTAACCCTTCAGCCTTGTGGCTTTGAAGTACAAGTACGTTTATTGAGACGATAAAATACATCTCCAATATGATAGAGTAGCTTAGGCTATTCCTACCCTCCTCTACTTCAGGTCCCTCAAGGGGCGCACAAATCCAGTGAGTTAGTATAGTACAAGTCACAGTGAGTCACAAGTTACAGTACAAGAATCCCATTTAACATTGCAGGTTAATATAGTGAACACAGCATATAAGTAGTGTTACACTCTTGGGGTAAAATGCTTGTAGCTCCTAAGTATTCTGTCATACCATTATCACACTCCCAAACAATTTGATGTTGTTGTTATAGATTCAGCTACTCGGAACAAGTTCTAAGTAGCACGGGCTATGGTGAGCCCGTAGTGGACTTACCTGGCACAGGAGCGGGGCTGAAACTTGAAACAACAATTTGATGTAGTACACTACTGCATATGGCGTCTTGTTGATCAGTCACTCTCTTATCTGACTTGGCGAGCCTATGGGAGAAATATAATTGATTTCATTTAATCAGCGATTTTTCACCAATATGTTTGTTGGTTTTAATAAATGCCATAGCATTAAACTAAGGCACCTTCATTGAGCTGCAAATACTACTATTACTAAATTTAAGTTAATTAAAAAAAAACTCATTTCCAGCGTTAGTAGATCATAGGCCCAGGGACTCGTTAGTGGAGTGTCCTGAAGCGCCTCTAAGGGGGAGTTGTTTTGGGAAACTCCATGAGGATATTTATTAACATGAGGCTTTGAATAATCCCCCCCTCCCCTCCCCCCCCCCCAAAAAAAATGATAAGCAACTATGACACTTGGAGAGAACAAGACGATACTGTAATCAACAGTAAAAATACAGTCATATTCAGTGACTATATAGCCAGAGAAAATAATATTTATCAGTACGTGGATAAGGTCACCGCGATGCTTAAAAAAAAAATGCAAAGGTCCAGTGTTCCTGAACTTTGCTCATACACACACACACACACACACACATTCATACACACACACACTCACATTCATACACACACACACACACACACATGTATGCTTGACATAGGAGAGGAGCTGGGCATTATTAAGGTCAAAAATTCAGGAATGCGCACGCTGGGACCCATCGCCCATGGCATCAATTTATTTCCAAGAATGGTCACACAACCGGTTTTCTGTTTCAGCAGCACTGTACCAACCTCTTGTGCAACTGCTTGTACACCTCTCATGAAATATGTTTGTTAGAGTTCTTCAAACGCAAATTTTGTATTACATTTAAATAACATTGTGAATATGGAAATATAAAATGCTATCATTAATTTTGCAATACCTGGAGTATACACAGAATGCACCTGGAATATACCTGAAATATATTTGAACATACCTGAAGTGGGTTCTGAGAATTCTTCTCAAGTCCGGCCTGGGACTAGGCTTGACTTGTGAGAGCTTGGACCAACAGGCTGTTGGTTGCTGAGACCCACATATCCACTACAACCCGGTTGGTCCGGCACTTCTTGCAAGAACCTGTCTAATTTTCTTTTCAACACGCCCAGTTCTGGACCGGCAACATTTCTTCTGCCTTCTAAGAGGATATTGAGCAGCTGTAGACCTGTACTCACCTATTTGTGCTTGCGGGGTTTGAGCTTTGGCTCTTTGGTCCCGCCTCTCAACTGTAATGTTCATACAGGGTTCTTTGTGCCAATTCTGCATTTCCGACCATATCATTTACTCCAGTATGTTGTCATATTTATTGTAAATATAGGACCTGACCTTTCAGTGTATATATTATATATATTATATATATATATATATATATATATATATATATATATATATATATATATATATTAATTATATGTTAACTCTCTCTAGTCTCATATTTAGAGTGAACATTTTGAGAGCTTTGAGACGGTCTCAATAGTTAAGGTGATTTATCGCGTCGATGAGTAAGTTTGAACATGATAGTTTAGCGTAAATTAATTGATGTGTTTATTTAAGAGCGGAAAGTGAAAGTCCGTTATCATCTGGAGGCTTAGAGAGCTATATATATATAGTCATAGTGGCTTGGCGCTTTCTGCTGACGTAAATATGTAGTTACCTCGCCTTGCCTGGAGGCTTAGAGCGGACACCGTGTTAGCGGCGGGACGCTGGGTGGAGGCGGCTAAGAGGGTCTGGTAATACTGGTTAATTGCTTTTACCCGCGCATTCTCCAGGTGGCCGACGGCCCGCACACAGGCACACACTACCATTACAACACACCCGCCAAAACTGACACTACTACCACCCACTATTGCTCAAACCTACAAAAATAGCCTGCTCCCTCTCCCCCCGGAAAAAAACAGTTTGGCTGGACGGTAGAGTGACGGTTTCACTTCATGCAGGTCGGTGTTCAATCCCCGACCGTCCAAGCGGTTGGGCACCATTCCTTCCCCCTCCCCCCTCCATACACACTATATACACACCTAAGGCAACCAGTTCTAGGCCTAACTACCAAACCACCTTTGCATGTAATGGCAAATTAGTCTAATTTCCAATCTCACTAAATACTAGATTCTATGTTCACTATGTTGCATCTAGCGTGTTATTTTTGATGTGATGATTACGTGTTAGTTTCTCTTAAGTAGTTTATGTACTGAATGAGAGTGTTCTAGAGAAGATGGTCACAGAATGGTGAATAATGGTGGTGAAGGGTAGGGAAGGTGGTGAAGGGTAGGGAAGGTGGTGAAGGGTAGGGAAGGTGGTGAAGGGTAGGGAAGGTGGTGAAGGGTAGGAATGGTGGTGAAGGAGATGGAAGATAATGAAGGGAAAATAAGGAGGAAGGTCGTAGATGAGGAAGCCAGCAGGGCCTAGGTAGTGATGCTGACACAAAGGTGAAGAAGACAGTATTTAGTGAAGATGGTTATAATGATGAGGACGGTCGCATGTAGCATCAATGGCTGCAGGTTGTGTAGTGAAAAATAGTGACACTGACGATGATTGTGAGTAGTTAAGATGTTTACGGTGAGGAAGATAGTTACAGCGATGAAGGTATAGTGTGTCCTCAAGATGTGGCCTCTGTTCAACTCGTCCTCCTAATAGAACGTCGCATTTTGACGTGTACTCAACCCCAAGCTCAAAAACAATCATACTAGAAAAATGGCAGCGGCTCGCGAAATTGACATACAGTCCCGTTTTGTGTTTTGAATCCTCTGGTAAGTTAACTTAAGGGCATTTTGGTACGACAGTTTCCAGACGTTGGGAAACGTCGTACGTCAGGAGTACGGGCTGGAGTGCCGTACCGTACTCCAGTACGGTACGATTTTTGGCGCCAAGATAGAGCGCCACTGCAACGTGAAGGACCGCTGGTTCTAGACGTGTGCCATTTGCAGACATTGATATTGCAAAAAGAAAATCCCCTGTATGGGGGGGGGGTGCATGAACAGTAATCTATCTCCAATTGTGACCATTCGTCGTGGAACAAGACCTTATAACGCGGTTTCCTCCTCCTTTACCTTGTGTTCTTAGACCGCGTGAGTTTGTTATTGAATCTGGACTAGGCGCCGTGGCTCCAAGAGCAGCCTCATGATTGGAACCCTCGCTGAAGATACGCTCGCATATCTCTCAACACCCACCTAGCGGGTTCTGATAGGCTTTATTTTACTGTTCGATGCACAGGAAGCAAAGAAGGCTTACAAATCTAACCTGGGAGTCTCTCTCTCTATATATATGGTTAAGGCATGAGACAAGTGTGGGCGGACATGGATAAAGACACTGTGAGAGGCTGCCGTGGTTAATGACCGCGGGAATATTTAACATTCCTGCCTCTCCCGCTGGCGTGTTTCTCTCCTCGCCCCAGACAACGTTCCCAACCACTCAACCACGCTGCCCTTTCTTCATAACCGTGAGTGGTACACGTTTTCTGAGAGAGAGTTGATGCGTTTTTGTTTTCTAAGAGCTCTATGAAGCACTGACTAGTTGCTCAATAAGGAACTCTGAAGCACTGACTAACTGCTCAATAAGGAGCTCTATGAAGCACTGACTAGTTGTTCAATAAGGAGCTCTATGAAGCACTGACTAGTTGCTCAATAAGGAACTCTGAAGCACTGACTAACTGCTCAATAAAGAGCTCTATGAAGCACTGACTAGTTGCTCAATAAGGAACTCTGAAGCACTGACTAACTGCTCAATAAGGAACTCTGAAGCACTGACTAACTGCTCAATAAGGAGCTCTATGAAGCACTGACTAACTGCTCAATAAAGAGCTCTATGAAGCACTGAGTAGTTGCTCAATAAGGAACTCTATGAAGCACTGACTAACTGCTCAATAAGGAGCTATATGAAGCACTGACTAGTTGCTCAATAAGGAGCTCTATGAAGCACTGACTAACTGCTCAATAAGGAGCTCTATGAAGCACTGAGTAGTTGCTCAATAAGGAGCTCTATGAAGCACTGAGTAGTTGCTCAATAAGGAGCTCTATGAAGCACTGAGTAGTTGCTCAATAAGGAGCTCTATGAAGCACTGAGTAGTTGCTCAATAAGGAGCTCTATGAAGCACTGAGTAGTTGCTCAATAAGGAGCTCTGTGAAGCGCTGACTAACTGCTCAATAAGGAGCTCTATGAAGCACTGACTAACTGCTCAATAAGGAGCTCTATGAAGCACTGACTAACTGCTCAATAAAGCAACAAGCCACCGCGTTGCAAGCTGGTGTTGAGAATTGCTCTTAAATTGTCACATTACTTATAAATACTTATACATACATAATATAAAGTAGTCTGTCACAACTGGAAGAGAAATGACAGGTTAGCTAAGAAGAAACTTGCCGACTATAGATGGCAAGCCAATGATGATACTCTTTTTAAAACACTATAGTGCTATCTAATGTGGAATATTGTTATCCAGTAACAGCTCCTTTCAAAGCTGGAGAAATGGGGGGTAGAAATAGCCTAAGCTACTCTATCCCTTTGAGATGTATTTATTGCTTATCTCAATAAACATACTTGAACTTGAACTTGAGAAATTACTGACCTTAGAGAATGTACAAAACTTCTACACCCCTGAAAACATTAAATTAAAATCTGAATTTTTGAATCTGAATCTAAAACTAAACTAAAATCTGAACTAGAATCTGAATCTGAATTAAAACATCGAACTGGATTCTTCAGAGCGCAGGCGAGAGAGAGATACATAACAATTTACAATTTTAAAATATTAGAGCGATTGGTTCCAAAATTTAGCCACTGAAATAAATCCCCTACGAGACATGACAGGAACTGCAGTACAGATGCAATGGCTCTTGTAGCACATTGGCTACGTTTTTCATCTCCAATCAGAAATGGTTGGGCACGTTTGTTTTCACCTAATACCTCTGTTCACCTAGCACTAAATAGGTACCTGGGAATTAGGTAAGTGTTGTAGGTTTGTATCCCGTGGAAGGTTAGCTGTTCCATCTTGTTGAGAATTTCACCTAAGCCTAAAGTATATGTATACACAGGCTTCCTGTCCCAGACAAAACGCATTCTATAGTGATATCACTAGGCTTGGTACTCTTGGGAGCAAGAAGCCCAGCTTGATAACGCGAGTTAGCAGCAAGAAGCCCAGCTTGATAACGCGAGTTAGCAGCAAGAAGCCCAGCTTGATAACGCGAGTTAGCAGCAAGAAGCCCAGCTTGATAACGCGAGTTAGCAGCAAGAAGCCCAGCTTGATAACGCGAGTTAGCAGCAAGAAGCCCAGCTTGATAACGCGAGTTAGCAGCAAGAAGCCCAGCTTGATAACGCGAGTTAGCAGCAAGAAGCCCAGCTTGATAACGCGAGTTAGCAGCAAGAAGCCCAGCTTGATAACGCGAGTTAGCAGCAAGAAGCCCAGCTTGATAACGCGAGTTAGCAGCAAGAAGCCCAGCTTGATAACGCGAGTTAGCAGCAAGAAGCCCAGCTTGATAACGCGAGTTAGCAGCAAGAAGCCCAGCTTGATAACGCGAGTTAGCAGCAAGAAGCCCAGTTTGATAACGCGAGTTAGCAGCAAGAAGCTTGGTATTAAGCTTAGATCAAGAAGCAAGGGGACAATTATTAAATGTGTGCCAGTTGTATGAAGTATTCATGTGTTAGTATTTCACAATGGGTGTAGAGTGTCACTATGGCACTTAACACTCCTGTGTTAAGTGCTTCCTGTGTTGGGTGTAGAGTGTCACTATGGCACTTAACACTTCTCTGTTAAGTGCTTCCTGTGTTGGGTGTAGTGTCACTATGGCACTTAACACTCCTGTGTTGGGTGTAGAGTGTCACTATGGCACTTAACACTCCTGTGTTAAGTGCTTCCTGTGTTGGGTGTAGAGTGTCACTATGGCACTTAACACTTCTCTGTTAAGTGCTTCCTGTGTTGGGTGTAGTGTCACTATGGCACTTAACACTCCTGTGTTGGGTGTAGAGTGTCACTATGGCACTTAACACTTCTCTGTTAAGTGCTTCCTGTGTTGGGTGTAGAGTGTCACTATGGCACTTAACACTCCTGTGTTAAGTGCTTCCTGTGTTGGGTGTAGAGTGTCACTATGGCACTTAACACTCCTGTGTTAAGTGCTTCCTGGCCTGGGTGTTGGGTGTAGAGTGTCACTATGGCACTTAACACTTCTCTGTTAAGTGCTTCCTGGCCTGGGTGTTGGGTAAAGAGTATCACCAGGACACACTTAACACTCCTGTGTTAAGTGCTTCCTGGCCTGGGTGTTGGGTAAAGAGTGTCACCAGGACACACTTAACACTCCTGTGTTAAGTGCTTCCTGGCCTGGGTGTTGGGTAAAGAGTATCACCAGGACACACTTAACACTCCTGTGTTAAGTGCTTCCTGGCCTGGGTGTTGGGTAAAGAGTGTCACCAGGACACACTTAACACTCCTGTGTTAAGTGCTTCATCGCAACACTCCCCGCGTCGCCTCATTAAACCTGCACTTGCACACTTGTGTATACTCACATATGTGACAATATTATTCAATCTAGTCACATATGTGACAATATTAATGGAAATATTTAATAATTGGAAACAATGAATAATAATAATGAATTCCTATATCTGGGACAGGAAGCCTGTGTGTATATATATACCTTAGGCTTGTATCGAAGTTCCTTCCCCAAGGTGGAACTACTGACCCCCCCCCCCCCAAGATGCAACCCCCACAAGAGATGCCTAACTCCTGGGGAACCTATTTACCACTGACAAAGGCATTAGGTAAAAAGAAAACATGCCCAAAAACTTCCGTCTCGCCTGTGGGATCGAACCCGGTACCTGCAACGATTATGATTCGAGAACGTATATAGCCACCTGTCCTACATGACCACATCAACAACGATAAGGCTGTGAAGGTTCGAGTCTCCTAAATTATTGAATACAGCATAAATTGCTATGGTAGAAAAAGATGTAAAGGTTTCGCAAGTGGACAGGTATATATAGGAGATCCAGAGGTGGAGGAGTGAGGCTTCCATACTTACTCCTTTTACAGGGAGGTGAACAAGTGGAACTAACGCAATATAGTATTAAGTTTTAGTCTATAGTGCTTTTCCTGCCCGAAACGCTTTGCGTAACAGTGGCTTTAGGCATTGTATGTACTAACTCTATCTATAAATTCATCATTATTTGTATCACCCCTTGTATGTATGTACTTTACCTAAATAAACATTTGAATTTGAATTTTGAATTTTTGAATTTTGAATTTTTGAATTTGAATTTTGAATTTTTGAATTTGAATTTTGAATTTTTGAATTTGAATGTGCTGAAAGAACAAGTTGTGGAAGCCACCTCCAACCACAACCTTTTGGGGGCCCAGATTTGACAACAAAATTTCAACGTCAGAATAGTTACGTTGTAACGCAATATAGGTCTTTATACCCCCGCTTAGTAGACGGGACATGAAGAGCTGGCCCTCCCTAGATGGCGTCTGTGTGTACCTGTGACCAGCCCATCTCACAGACAGCACCGATAACGACCACACCCTCGCACAGCCACACCTACGACCACCCCCAGAGACAGCCACACCAACGACCACCCCATCTCAGACACCAAGTTGACAGTGAGGGTCGGAGTGCCAGCCGTGACGGTCACTAACGGCTGGCCCCCATCACCATAGCCTTCCCCAGGCACACCATGGACTCAAACACCTTCCCCGGCCACACCATGGACTCAAACAGCTTCCCCAGCCACACCATGGACTCAAACAGCTTCCCCAGGCACACCATGGACTCAAACAGCTTCCCCAGTCACACCATGGACTCACACACCTTCCCCGGCCACACCATGGACTCAAACAGCTTCTCTAGCCACACCATGGACTCAAACAGCTTCTCTAGCCACACCATGGACTCAAACAGCTTCTCTAGCCACACCATGGACTCAAACAGCTTCAGCGTGGTACGTAACTGACCCAATATCAATTGGTGAGAGTTTGTGGTATCAGTTTTCTAGCGAGTGTTCGCTATATAGAATATTGTTAATTTTAAGGCAAGAATCTTATCCAAACTTTGATAAAATGAAACGGTTATATGGGAATTATATATATATATATATATATATATATATATATATATATATATATAATACGCCTATATCGAGGTCCCCCTAGGGTCGAATTACTGCACCCCCCCCCCCAAGGATGCAGCCCCACAACAAACTGACTAACTCCTGGGTACCTGTTTACTTCTAGGTGAAGAGGGGCATTAGGTGATAGAACATTAGCGTAACCATTTCTGTTCCGCCCGGGACCCGAACCCGAAATTCTCGATTGTGAGTCGGGAACGAAGCCGACTGCACTACTGAGACCCTTACTAGGTCTTAGAAGACTGCGGGCCGCTAAAAGCAACAGCCTGTTAGACCAAGCTCTCACAAGTCCCTTGTAATGGTGACGACGGCTGGAGGAGTCTCCATATGATGTGTATTGTTTGTGTACAGGGTTCAAATTCAAATTCAAAAATTCAAATTCAAATTCAAAAATTCAAATTCAAATTCAAATTCAAATCGATCCTTTGTCCATAATAACCTGCCACGGAAACACTTATGGTTGACATTATGCAATTTTGGCTCAGAAGAGAAGATATTTGAAGAAGAATGATAAGGAAATAAGACTCAGAAATAGTTTAATATATTATGGATGTAACGAAAAACAAATGAGGATCGAAATGATACACTATATTTTCTGACCTTGGCATCTGTGGCCCGAAATATATTCCGCCACCGACGAACACGAATTTGAGCCCCTGAGTGCGCTAGGATATCAGAAGAATGTCTCCTAAATTACAACAAACCAAACAGAAGAAGAAGAATTCGCGCCACGCTAACGCATGCACGACAGACGACCCCATGCATATGTATGAGGCCTTAGTAAATAATGAGAAAGTGTGTAATGTGTGTAAGTAACAGTCAGGAGCAGGTGTGGACACAGCGGGGCGTTGTATCCACCACAAAACCCCGCCACCCACCCACACCCACAACTTTTCCCCCTGTTTATAAATCCCTCCACACCGTAACGAGGTGACTCACTGGCCTGTTTGCCATAACATTGGGGGAGCAAATTTCGGTTTGGGGGTCTTGTGGGGGGGGGGGGGGGACACACACACACACACACACACACACACACACGCACACACACACACACACACACACACACACACACACACACACACACACACACACACACACACACACACACACACACACACACACAATGTCTCTACTTACTTCTAGCGAGCGCTAAGGTCAGGCAACACTTATAACAACACTATACCTTGTTGCTTGTGTGTAACTTTCCTGCTGCTGCTTGCTGGCTTACTCTTCAGTGTACATCCCTGTGTTTACTGTTGCCTGATGACGCTCCTGCTTGTTCCTGGTGGGTGACCTTTGTGCTGTACACTCTCTAGTGGGTGACCTTTGTGTTGTACACTCCCTGGTGGGTGACCTTTGTGTTGTACACTCCCTGGTGGGTGACCTTTGTGTTGTACACTCTCTAGTGGGTGACCTTTGTGCTGTACATTCTCTAGTGGGTGACCTTTGTGTTGTACACTCCCTGGTGGGTGACCTTTGTGTTGTACACTCCCTGGTGGGTGACCTTTGTGTTGTACACTCCCTGGTGGGTGACCTTTGTGTTGTACACTCTCTAGTGGGTGACCTTTGTGTTGTACACTCTCTAGTGGGTGACCTTTGTGTTGTACACTCCCTGGTGGGTGACCTTTGTGTTGTACACTCCCTGGTGGGTGACCTTTGTGTTGTACACTCCCTGGTGGGTGACCTTTGTGTTGTACACTCTCTAGTGGGTGACCTTTGTGTTGTACACTCTCTAGTGGGTGACCTTTGTGTTGTACACTCCCTGGTGGGTGACCTTTGTGTTGCACACTCTCTGGTGGGTGACCTTTGTGTTGTACACTCTCTGGTGGGTGACCTTTGTGATGTACACTCTCTGGTGGGTGACCTTTATGTTGTACACTCTCTAGTGGGTGACCTTTGTGTTGTACACTCCCTGGTGGGTGACCTTTGTGTTGTACACTCTCTGGTGGGTGACCTTTGTGCTGTACACTCCCTGGTGGGTGACCTTTGTGTTGTACACTCTCTGGTGGGTGACCTTTGTGCTGTACACTCCCTGGTGGGTGACCTTTGTGCTGTACACTCTGGTGGGTGACCTTTGTGCTGTACACTCCCTGGTGGGTGACCTTTGTGCTGTACACTCCTGGTGGGTGACCTTTGTGCTGTACATTCTCTGGTGGGTGACCTTTGTGCTGTACATTCTCTGGTGGGTGACCTTTGTGCTGTACACTCCCTGGTGGGTGACCTTTGTGCTGTACACTTCCTGGTGGGTGACCTTTGTGCTGTACACTCTCTGGTGGGTGACCTTTGTGCTGTACACTCTCTGGTGGGTGACCTTTGTGCTGTACACTCCCTGGTGGGTGACCTTTGTGCTGTACACTCTCTGGTGGGTGACCTTTGTGCTGTACACTCTCTGGTGGGTGACCTTTGTGCTGTACACTCCCTGGTGGGTGACCTTTGTGCTGTACACTCTGGTGGGTGACCTTTGTGCTGTACACTCTCTGGTGGGTGACCTTTGTGCTGTACACTCCCTGGTGGGTGACCTTTGTGCTGTACACTCTGGTGGGTGACCTTTGTGCTGTACACTCTGGTGGGTGACCTTTGTGCTGTACACTCCCTGGTGGGTGACCTTTGTGCTGTACACTCTCTGGTGGGTGACCTTTGTGCTGTACACTCTGGTGGGTGACCTTTGTGCTGTACACTCCCTGGTGGGTGACCTTTGTGCTGTACACTCTGGTGGGTGACCTTTGTGCTGTACACTCCCTGGTGGGTGACCTTTGTGTTGTACACTCTCTGGTGGGTGACCTTTGTGCTGTACATTCTCTGGTGGGTGACCTTTGTGCTGTACACTCCCTGGTGGGTGACCTTTGTGCTGAACACTTCCTGGTGGGTGACCTTTGTGCTGTACACTCTCTGGTGGGTGACCTTTGTGCTGTACACTCCCTGGTGGGTGACCTTTGTGCTATACACTCCCTGGTGGGTGACCTTTGTGCTATACACTCCCTGGTGGGTGACCTTTGTGCTGTACACTCCCTGGTGGGTGACCTTTGTGCTGTACACTCCCTGGTGGATGACCTTTGTGTTGTACACTCTGGTGGGTGACCTTTGTGCTGTACACTCTGGTGGGTGACCTTTGTGCTATACACTCCCTGGTGGGTGACCTTTGTGCTGTACACTCTGGTGGGTGACCTTTGTGCTGTACACTCCCTGGTGGGTGACCTTTGTGCTGTACACTCCCTGGTGGGTGACCTTTGTGCTGTACACTCCCTGGTGGGTGACCTTTGTGCTGTACACTCCCTGGTGGGTGACTTATATTCTTTTTATATTTGCAAATGAAGACTAAATTAAATTATATCAAATGAGGTGAACAGTCAGAATACCTGTTGTCCCATACTGGCGGGGCCCGTGTAAATCCACCCTCTCTGTTGTCCCATACTGACGGGGCCCGTGTAAATCCACCCTCTCTGTTGTCCCATACTGACGGGGCCCGTGTAAATCCACCCTCTCTGTTGTCCCATACTGACGGGGCCCGTGTAAATCCACCCTCTCTGTTGTCCCATACTGACGGGGCCCGTGTAAATCCACCCTCTCTGTTGTTCCATACTGACGGGGCCCGTGTAAATCCACCCTCTCTGTTGTCCCATACTGACGGGGCCCGTGTAAATCCACCCTCTCTGTTGTCCCATACTGACGGGGCCCGTGTAAATCCACCCTCTCTGTTGTCCCATACTGACGGGGCCCGTGTAAATCCACCCTCTCTGTTGTCCCATACTGACGGGGCCCGTGTAAATCCACCCTCTCTGTTGTCCCATACTGACGGGGCCCGTGTAAATCCACCCTCTCTGTTGTCCCATACTGAGGGGGCCCGTGTAAATCCACCCTCTCTCAGATATACGTTCCCAATCTTAACCGGTTTTAATGTCTCAATGTTACTAACTGGCCACCTACTCCACCATCCATATTCCCCCCCCCCCCCGCCAGTCTTCTAATCATCCCAGTCCGACCAATTGGATTCATCATTACAGCAACGGCCTCCCTTCTTGAGAGTCGGAATTCAATCCCCCGGACAGTCCAAGTGATTGGGCACCATTCCTTTCCTCTATCCTATCCTTATCCTTATCATCATTTCGTTTGCAAGTGGTACATGGCTTATGTACTCTCGGATGCACGAGAATGATATCGTATATCAGCCACTCACTTGAAACACAAAGCCTTTGTCTCAGGGATCTAACTTTAACAAGGTATTGATTACTCAGCGGTGCTCTATCTCGCTCTGTGACACTAATTCTTAAATAATATCAAGTTCCACTGCTCCCAGGCTGTTCCAGACTTTTTTTTGTAGCCTCACACGTCAGTAAAGTCATGGAAATTACTTGGGTTATCGGTGTGGTGGACTGTTAGCCTGTGTAGCTTATCAAGCTCATTCCTAAGATCATTATATAATGACGCAAAGTATGCGAGTAGTTCTCCTGACTGAGTTTACATTTAGTCAAATCTACATCAGCAGATGTTACAAACGATGAACCTCCTTTAGATTAGAACCAAACCCCGGTTGACTAAACTAACATGTATCTCTATTTACTGCTGGGTGAACAGAGGCATAGGGTGGAGCGCTACGTGCAGGAATCGAACCCTTGATGCTAGGGAGCTAACTGCGCCTACCACTGCTTACATGTCATTGACTATGGGGAAAGTGAGATCTAATTCTTTTATGTCCCGCCTCCTGCCGTGGTATATATATATATATATACCTGCCGCGCTAACTACCTCTCTCAATATTAACGTATATTTTCCCTGTGGTTAAAATCCCTCGGTGTCTGGATCAGTGATCTCCTTGTCACTGCGGCCGCTTTATCTATTATCTTCTGCCATATTGATTTGCATTTATCAGTCCTCCCTTCACCTAGCTGTAGTTAATGGAGGGTTGTAAATAACCTTTATATGCATATAATGAAATAACTCCTGTCGCTATCTTCATGGTCCTCACAGTTATCATGCCTAGTATGATAGGCATGATGATAATCCAGGCGTTGATTACCTCCGGGGATGTCTATCAGTAGGCTACTCCTCCGCTACCCTATTTCTTATCCTAACTTAATACCTGGCAATATTACATTCTCTATTACGCTCCACAGTTTTGTCTATCACTGTGATGATATGAGAACTGTTGCAATACATACTGAGCTATTAAATTTTCCACCACAGAAGGGACTCAAAGTACTTTACAAGCTCAAGTTAAAATTACATCACATTATTACACATGTTGTATTACATAGTAAATCTTGGGCACATCCAGTAGTACATCATAAAGTGTTCGTTTATATGCATTTAATGTTTCCAGAGTACAATATATCTCAACCCAGGGGAAGGGTCAATATTCGACATTCTAAAAATATGACGGCCATAAAGTTGACACATTATGAATTCGACACAAGTTTTGAGAAATCTGCCAGATGGATCTGTATCTAAGGTGTATCTGGCCACCATAACATTGTTTTGGCGAGATCTTGCTTCAGATCTTGCTTTCATTTATGAAACTTCAATAAACATTTCGCGGCATTCATCATAATGTTTAATGCTACATCTCTCAGGCTCTTGTGAATTTGTCAGGTCAGTAAGATTTTCATCGGACATTCGCTCCAGTGGTCTCTTTGTCACTGCCAATGAAAAACTATATTAATTTCAATTATTGGTCTGCTAAAGGCTGGGTTTTTTCTTCAAGCAAAAGCACATGCTTCAAAAAGCCAACATGCTATCTTATCCAGAGGAATTTCATATGAAAATGATTTTCCTTACCATCTAAAACATTCTTTCGAATATCACAGACGATTATCATCTGGGTGTTGCTATTAAATGCGTTCAATGGGTGCATACTCTATGGGGGTCAGTTTACAATTCCTTTCCCCCCTGTCATAAGAATGATGGCGCGGGGGGGGGGGAATGGTTGCAGTCACAAAGAGGTTCTGCAAACAGGACCTTTGTGTTCTTTCACTTGGATAAACAAAGTTGTAGGGCCGATAAAAAGGTACATTGAGTAGAATGTGTGTCATCAACAGGTTGTGCATGATTGGTGTGTGTGTGTGTGTGTGTGCCTTAAAACTAGTAGCAATTAAGTAGCATTAAGTGAGCAATTGTCAATAGAAGAGGGACCAAACCGGAAAGACTGATGATAATCTACTCTCTACGTTCTTCCAAACATTTGGAACATAGTGTTATTTCTTTTTATCAAGCAAATATTAAACGATTGAAGTTTGAGTTTTTAATATGACAAGTAGCTGTGGGTTTGTGTTCTTAATATGACAAGTAGCTGTGGGTTTGTGTTCTTAATATGACAAGTACCTGTGGATTTATGTTCTTAATATGACAAGTAGCTGTGGATTTGTGTTCTTAATATGACAAGTAGCTGTGGGTTTGTGTTTTTAATATGACAAGTACCTATGGCTTTGTGTTTTAAATATGACAAACGCCAATTTTCTATTAACACTAGGCTACGTAACTAAGATATCTCCAGTATTTGTCATAACAATTAGCCAAACGGCGGATTAAGTCCATTCAAAACTGCAATTCTCTTATATTTAATTCCCCCACGTAGAAGACAGGTTTTCCTGTTTAGCAATCCAGTTAACACCCGTCTCTTGCCACATTCTTGAAGCTTAGTCATCATTTATGAATGAAGAATTTCTGCTCAATGACTCATTCAAAGCTGCGTTTGTCTCCCACCGCAGCTCTACTACTCACTACAGTCTCATCAGAGACAAGTTACAAATACCCTACACATACGTCCTAAATTTTTTTTTTACGGGATCAATCAATGTGACGTAATAGTAAAACTTAAAAGTGCCGGAATATATGTAAGTTCGCCATGCCCTGGCCTCGATAGGTTAGGTGGGTTGCTTGGGTTTTCAGGTTTGTTGGGCAAAACAGTTGCCCTTTTTTACGGAGTGTCAAATAGAGTAAACTGATTAAATCCCCAGCAACGGTATGCAAGACACTGGGGGTGACATGACTGCTGGGCACAACTGCATGAAAGGGCACTAAGAAAAGGAACGGGCAAGAACGGCACTAAGAAAGCGAAAGGGAAAGGGCATTAAGAAAGGGAGCATTAAGAAGGTATTACCCCTACACACTCAATAATATTATGAATAATGAAGTACAAAAAGTCCACTCATGGATGTCAACCAACAAACTCACACTACACACAAACACGTACTATATTTCATTTGGTAGTAAATCATCAAATCAAATTCAACTTCAGATAGACAATGTTAACATTAGCAATAAAAATAAGGGAAAGTTCCTTGGTCTATGCATAGACAAAAGCCTCAAATTCAGCACCCACATACAACACATCATAAAAGTCTCAAAAAACGGTCAGTATACTCTTTAAAATCAGACAATATGTTCCCCACTCTGCTCTCCTCTCATTATACGTACACACGCACATCTCCCGTGCCAAGTAAGTACAACGGGCTGATCATGGTCCGTGCTACTTGGAACCTTTTGTTCCCAGTAGCTGAATCTAAAACAACAACAACATCTTATTAAACTACACGTTAATCTATCCCTATCTTACATAAGCTATCTGTGAATGGAGTTCAGCCACTGTAAATTACCTCAAGCTCATCATCACTCAGCAAAAATCTGCTATCAGTACTATAACAAACTCTGTCTTCAGACAGCACACAGCCCCTCTGTGTGCTGTCCCTTAACATGCTAAACATACACTCACTCCACACATTCTCATGTGCTATTTACATGTACAAAACCTTGTTCCAAGATGCTAATCTTGATCTGAAACTTTTCCTTGATAGATGTAAATAGAACCCATAATTACCACACCAGAAATATATATCTCATTTATATCCCCAGAGTCAAACTAAATCTGTACAAACACTCCATGCAAATAAAAGGACTCAGTCTATGGAACTCATTCCCTAATGAATTAAAAGATTGTCCAATCTATGCCTTATTCAAAAGTAAAACCAAAATGTACCTAATTTCATCCCAATTAGTTTTCCTACCTTGTGCTTCAAACTCATAATATATATCTTGTGGTACCCACTTCCCCAATATTAGCCCAACCACTTGGGCTGGACGGTAAAGCGACGGTCTCGCTTCATGCAGGTCGGCGTTCAATCCCCGACCGTCCACAAGTGGTTGGGCACCATTCCTTCCCCCCCTCCCATCCCAAATCCTTATCCTGACCCCTTCCCAGTGCTATATAGTCGTAATGGCTTGGCGCTTTCCCCCTGATAGTTCCTTTCCTATCCTTCACTTCCCCAATATTAGTACTTAAGACATATTCACCAGTGTAATCACCTTTGTCACTTGATATCGTAGTTATATGTGATATAAAATTTTGCCACAATGTACCTTTTCATCTTACCTGTAATATTAGATTAAGGACCTGCCCGAAATGCTGTGCGTGTTAGTAGCTTTACAAGAATGTAAAAACACCAATCTTATGTAATCTCACCAACCCATTGTACCTTCTTGTGAATAAAAATTATTAATATTATTATTATTATTAAATATATCAACACAAACCCGTATATAAACAACGTTTCGATCCGCCCTGGACCATTATCAAATCGTGTCAATCGTGTTTTTCAACACAAGTTAAACAAATTTTGCTTAAGTTTTATAAATATAATTATAAGGCATAGCAAATATGGGGTCGTATATTTTTTTTGAGGGGGGAAGAGGGGGGGGGGACAGGATGAGGGCCATACCAAATTTTGGTTTACTGTGTAGTAGTTTATAGTACCACTAGAAGAGGAGTACCCGAGTACCCGGCGAGCAGCGATGGCCCAGATAGTTTGTCTCTCTCCTCTCAACTTCAATTAACCCTTCTCTCTCTCTCTCTCTCTCTCTCTCTCTCTCTCTCTCTCTCTCTCTCTCTCTCTCTCTCTCTCTCTCTCTCTCTCTCTCTCTCTCTCTCTCTCTCTCTTTCTCTCTCTCTCTCTCTCTCTCTCTCTCTTCCTTTTACCCCATCATCCTCCCCCTTTCCCCCCTCTTTCCACATCAAGTTCAAGTACGTTTATTTAGACAATAAAAAACATCTCAAAGGGATAGAGTAGCTTAGGCTATTTCTACCCCTCTCCCTCTTCCACATCCTTTCCCGTCCTCTCCCCTCCCTTATAACTTAAAATATATAAAGGATATAAAGTTTAATGCTACAATTTCAAATACTGCTTGAAAACCTCATCAAAAACAATGAGGAAAAGCCTATATAGCTTTCCCAATAACCGCCGGCAGGATTCCCATCTCCGCCGGCCATGGCCAATGTTGCTGATTGATTCGATTATTTTCTACCACAGACGTGGCCACTCAGTTACACTATTAACCAGAATATATACATTTGCGACTGTACCCCTTGGACGAGGTTCAGCATAAAACTACAGACCAATCAGCCCAGTCACACACATCAGTAAATTCACGGAGTGAATCCTATGGAAACAATTTATCATCTCACTGCACAAACTTGTAAAAAGCATCGCAACATGGTTTTGTAATATATATATATTTATATCCTGCCTAACGAACTTGATTACATTTTCTGAACACGCAATTGAGTCGAAGTGTTGTAAGAATCGTGTCGCTCTCTGTACGACAAGTAATTACCTAAGTGTAATTACCTAAGTGTAGTTACAGGATGAGAGCTACGCTCGTGGTGTCCCGTCTTCCCAGCACTCTTTGTACTGGAATGCGTTGAAGGAGGAGGTTGTTGAAGCCAACTCTATTCACAACTTGAAGAAAATATACGATGAAAACGTTAATGATGAGAGAGGTAATTAGCGCGGGAGGTATCAACGACCAGGAGGCGGGGCATAAGGAGCTATATGGATCTCACTCCCAGGTATAGGCTCTGCCAGCAGCACACACACGCTTGGGTAATGTACATGGACTTTGAAATTGAAATTGAAATAAGTTTATTGAGGTAAAATACACACAAAGGGATGAGGTAGCTCAAGCTATTCTCACCCCGTTCAGTACATCGTGTTATTACATACATAGACTTGTCTGAAGCTTTGGATAAGGTAAAAGACGAAAAAACTAGCCTAGAAACTGCAAACTCGTGGAATAAATGGTAAAACATACTTAAATGGGCGAAGACTTTTATTTATTTATTTATATATATACAAGAAGGTACATTGGGATTGTGAGGATACATAGCATAGTAATTACAATCTTGTAAAGCCACTAGTACGCGCAGCGTTTCGGGCAGAATCAAAGAAACTTTAATCTTTAGAATCAAAGTAATCAATTAAACTTTAATCAAAAAAAGCATGCAAAGAGCCGTAAATACAAAATTATCTGTGTGGAATAATGTTGCGAGTGGAGTGTCGCAAAGTTTAATTTTAGGGCCAACCCCTTTTGGGAAGATATTATTAAAGACAACTTTAATTGACTCTTGTAAATCATACAAGAGGCTACAACTTAAATTTAAACTCATCAAGTTGCAATTTACGACAGAAAACATAAGATGCATCTCACCCACAAGATAATAAACCTATGTAGTAGCCTATCCGCTAATTTCGTTCAAGATTCAACAACAAAAAATTCTCCGTAGATTACTACGGAGAATCTATAAGAATAGATTGAGAATAAGATGACATAGAAGATGAGAATAAGGGGGCTCTAAGTAATATGACAAGTGACCAGATTCCTGTTTCATAAGAACATAAGAACAAAGGCAACTTCAGAAGGCCTATTGACCCATACGAGGCAGCTCCTATTTATAACCACCCAATCCCACTCATATACATGTCCAACCCACGCTTGAAACAATCGAGGGACCCCACCTCCACCACGTTACGCAGTAATTGGTTCCACAAATCAACAACCCTGTTACCGAACCAGTATTTACCCAAGTCTTTCCTAAATCTAAACTTATCCAATTTATACCTATTGTTTCCTGTTCTGTCTTGTGTTGATACTTTTAATACCCTATTAATATCCCCTTTGTTATGTCCATTGAGACCAATAGAGATTTTGGACCTCAGGTAAATTCAGGTTACTCTACATAGGTAAGGTAATATTGAGAAAGCGAGCCCAGCTACTGTGCCAGGTAAGTCCACAACGGGCTCACCATAGCCCGTGCTACTTGGAAATTTTTGTTCCAAGTAGCGAATCTTAAACAACAACAACTAAGGAGAAAGCACTAAGCCAGTATGACTACATAGCACTTGGAAGGGAAACAGGACAGGACGGAGGGAAGGAACAGTGCCCAACCACTTGGACCATTGGGGATCGAACACCGACCCTGCATAGTATAGTGGGATACTGAACATTAAACGTCAGATCTCCAGAAAATTGACAAAAAATATTGCCCAAATATTTAAAAATAAGTGGATATTAAACTATAAACAAGTGACACTGACAAGCATTCCTAACACGGTGATGGAGACAGTGATCAGGCTTTCTCTCTAGACACCCAAAGAGAATTATTTAGTCCAAATGGCATGAAACTTTGTAAATAAATTTATCTGAATTACCTGAGTTAATTTGCCTGCGGTTCACCATCTCACAAGTGGCCTCGATGAAGACATGAAGTAGAGTATTTCTCCATTAAAGACAAAGAAAAATGTATTAAAGGGCGAGAGTATTGAAATTGAAATAAGTTTATTGAGGTAAAATACACACAAAGGGATGAGGTAGCTCAAGCTATTCTCACCCCGTTCAGTACATCGTGTTAATACATACATACACACACATCACAGACAATAAACATATTACGATAGTATTGGCTCACACGACGGAGAATATATAACAATATAGATACAGCCAACTACATGGAGACTGTGTTGCAGTGAGATAGATGCAGTTGTGTCGATGATAATGGGAAAGTTGACTAATATATAGTTGTTCCTATTTGTCAAACTCTTAACTCTATAGTGAGAATGAATATTAAATAACGGTATGCGACTTTTTCCCTTATAAATTTGTTATCAATGGCTGTTTTCTAATGGGGTGAGAATAGCTTGAGCTACCTCATCCCTTTGTGTGTATTTTACCTCAATAAACTTATTTCAATTTCAATTTCAATGGCTGTTTTCTCGTAATATAATTATGTATAGTGATAAACAATATCCTCTATTCTTCAAACCGTAAGTTGCAAATATCAGCTATTGAAACATACATATACGTGTTATTTACCTTAAATTGTCTTAAGGCCACTAACACTCAAGTATGCTCGACGAAGACAGGAAACCGCCGGCTTGTCAAAGTCTTCCCCCCCCCCTTTATCCTGAATATTTTTTTTATGAGGTACTTAAAATTCTGTACCTACTTCATACACTCTGGACGATATTCTTGTACTCTTCTCAGGGTTTGATAGTGCAGGCTAGTTGACTAGCTTTGCAGTTCATGTTGTCTCCTGGTTCCATGTATGACTAACCATCCTGTGAAATGGGGATATTAGATGAACTGAAGCTATAGTTTCTGATCTACGCTATGTAGGCCTTCATTTAGATTAAGGACCTTGTATACCTATACCTATACCTATATTTTATATAGGTATAGGTATACAAGGCAGCACATGTATACCTAAGTTTATTAGTAAATACAAAAACAAGTTATATTAAGTAAACAGGAGTTCAATGAGAATCGATCATGTATGAGGATATTGACGGCATATCATCGAACCACGTGCTATTGTCCCTGCTGATCACTGTACGTCATCTATATACTAGCTAACATGAAGGAGGTATGGGGGGTAAGACATGTATGTGTGAGGGAGAGGGAGAGAAAGGTATATACCAAAGAGGGAGGCAAGAGGGAAGGAAAGAGTAGAGGGAGCTAGAGACATGTCACTGCATAAAGGATCATCAAAAGACCTCCTGACTCGAATGGCATTTCCTGTTGCCAATTAACGTTTTACTGACGCAAATTCCGTTACCTTAGGGGGATTATTACGTCGCTCACAAAAGCTTTATTTAAAAAAATACCCTCCATTTACACACACCCCAGACCCCGGGGTATATACCATTCAACGCTTATAAATGCATGTAGATAAAATTGGAAATCCTCGTATTGGACCTAATTGCACCGCGATTACGTCGTTGCAATAGGTCATAGACCAGGACCTAATTCCCAGACTTAGAGAGGGAGGTTATATGAGGGCAGGAGTGTGTGTGAGGTAGTGAGGTAGAGGGCGTGGAGCCCATAAATGCTGCCCCCCACCAATTAAGCTGGTCAATCCGACATGGTAGCGGCGGCGGCGGCGAGCGGCGATTGTTTCAGCTTTGTTTTGCTTCGCCTCGCCAGGAATTACGAAATCCCCAAATAATACAAACCTTTCCGCGAGGGAGTTTACGTGTTGGGTGTGTTAGAGGTGTGAGGGTGCGTACGAGTGAGCGGGGAGATGGTTGATGAGTGAGGGAGATGGTGACAGGGTGAGAGGAGAGGGAGAGAGAGAGGGAGAGAGAGAGGAACCAAAGGGGGGGACCCCCTCACGCCAGCCACTACCACCACCTCCAAGACGTCATTCCTACCAGACAATGGTCATTTAAACCACTGCTGGTCATTTGCCACCTCCTGCAAGATGCCAGCTCCCTGGCTCTAGTCTCCTCGTGTGCTGGTAGCCCGTCTGGATTTATCTTCTGAAGGTAGGTCCTGCTCGGGCTCTCGGCCTACTGGCCTAGTCAATTTGTGTGTTTTTATGTAGACAGGTCCTGCCATGTAGGCCTATGTAGTTGTTAAGTATATAGGTCGGGATTAAGCTTGTTTGGTGCATGTTTTGACTATTAATATAGTGTGAGTGGTGGTTGAGAGAGAGTGGTGTGGAGCCTGAGAGTGTGGAGCCTGAGGCAGCCTAACAAGCCTAGGCTCTCAAGTCTTGGGGTAAAAGCAACACCTAGGGCTTTGGTGGCTTGTAAATAGAGAGATTTACAAGGCATTTATTTAGGGGAAGATGTGAATATTTTACCAATGAAAGTTCCTAATATAAATTACTTTTGTAACTTTATTTAGCTGATGGCCGCCATTTATGAAGTCCTGGGCAAGACAGGATTGATTGATTGATTGATGAAGATTAAGCCACCCAAGAGGTGGCACGGGCATGAGTGGCCCGTAAGTGGTGGCCCTTTTGAGCCATTACCAGTATCAATCGATAATACTGGAGATCTGTGGAGGTGCGACTGCACCCTGCGTGACGGGAGATGTCTCCCGTGTGGACAAGACAGGAAGCCGTTGGCTAGTTTTTTACACTTTAATTTTGAATTGAAATTCTGTCTTGGCACGTACTTCATTGGCTAGTAAATTCAATAAGTTTATTACTCTGGGTTAAAAAGCATCTCCTGTGTTGTCGTACATTGTGGCTGTGTTGAGGTTAAGGCTGTTGCCGCCTTGAGTGTGTGTGCTATATCACCCCTCTAAGGTAATGGTCACATTAATATCATCCAAATTGTTCAGTATTTTAATGGTCTTGAGGAGATGAGCTCTTGTCATGTCTGGTTTGTACTAGTGTTAGTCGTGAGGCCCTCGACCACATCTGGCAGGAGAGTTGACTTGGCTCTGGGATAATTTTATGTCACTGTGCTGTACATTTTCCTTTTGAAGATGGGATCTCTATGCTTAGATTCAAAAGTCCTGATATTCAAAGCTCTAGTCTGCCTCTATCTGAATAAACACTTTCTTCATCTCGACGTCTAAGGTTTGGTCGATACTGTAGCTTACCACAGCAGACTGTGGTAAATCTTTTTACCAGTCTATCATGCTGAGTAACTTTCAGTGGCTGGTTCATCATGACACCTAGGTCCTGGTGTCATGATCACCTTCCTCAGTCTGCTGTATGGTCATGTTGATGATATAGTAGGATGTGTAGTGTTATGTCCATATACGTATCTCTCGTCATCTGCAAATTTGATGATGCAGTTTTCGGTTTTCTCATCTGTGTCATTGGCCCTAAAATGTAACCTTGCCGTATTCCACTCTCGACATTTTTCCAGTCAGAATGTCTTCCATATCAAGCTTTCATTGTTCAAATTGTTGCTTTTGCCTCTCTAGCATTTTGATGTTTATTTCATGTGTGTGCACTTTCAGTGCCAATCTTTTGTGTGGGACTGACCAACCTTGCTTATCTGCACTATATTGGAAGTACCCTCACAACATATAAGCCAGACATCTGGCTGTCAAATTTCCACACATACTATTTATTTTTTATTTATTTATATATATACAAGAAGGTACATTGGGTTTATGAGAGCATATAGCATTGATGATTTTACATTCTTGTAAAGCTACTAGAATGCATAGCGTTTCGGGCAGGTCCTTAATCTAACATAATTTTAAGTGGGTAATTTCTAGCAAAAATGAAAATATGTTAACAGGTGTATTGTAAGAAAATTTGACTATAAATAAAAAAGTATAATTTAAAACAGAAACTTAAGCTTACCTTGTTGTAGTTCGTCTTGTTGTTTGATATTGTATGTCTTGAAATAAGTAGTTCTTGGAAATTTTTGTAACCTAATCTCCAGTTATGAGGATTTCTGTCCGGATATGACAAAGTTTTGCTAGAAAATGATCTGGACTAAAAACTATGCCGATCTACGTTATTCCGCCAAATCTTCACTTATCCAGATTTCTGTCTGGGTATGGGGAAGTTTTATCCGGATGTGATTTTGGCTAGATAACCCAAATATCTGGTTTAGTGGGCTTCGGATAACCAAGCTCGTATGGTAATTTATCAAAAGCCCAAGAAGTCCATATTCAGTACACTACATCTACTGGAAGTCTTTTGTCTGTGTACTTGATTACTCTCGTTTATTTTTTTTTTATTTTAGTCAGATTTTTATTTTATTCATGGCACATGTTTGTATATTATCAATGCCTCTTCATTTTAAAAATCTGAATTGGCTTAATTGTTTAGAGAGAAGTTTGATTGAATAAAATAATTTTATTAAAAAGAAAATGAAGATGCTGTACACTAGTCCATTAAATGTTGAAACAACATACACTATTGAGAACAACACATTTACAAGCTAATGAAAACTATTTTTGTCCGATTTATGACCTAACATTTGAAATGGAATCAAAGCTCTGCAGTAAAAAAAAATCTTGTTTCTGTTTCTGTGCCTGGTGGTGGTGGTGGTGGTTTTGGGTTCTGCTTTCTTGGAAACTTGGATGCAGATGGTAGTTTGGTAATGGAAGTATAGAATTACCTGTATATGGAAGGATTATCATGGTTAGGTTGGGAAAAATACAACATTTACCAAATATTGATAAATATTTTATCAAACGATTAAAATCTACCATAGACAGTTATTGACATTCATTGCTGTTCTAAAATAGAATACTTGATTTGTTGCTGTATATGTAAGACCCCTTGGAGATGATAGAAAATGTTCCTAATTTATTGTTGCGCGCGTGTGTCTGGATGCCATGTTGCCATTTAACATTTATGAGGGAATTTTGCTATTATACCTATGTATATTATGATCAGTGTCATACATTGCTTCATTTCCATACTATTGGGCAATTCACCTTGAATAGTATGTTTAGGTCCAGGATATTTGGCACTGGGAGTATCCAGAAACTAGCTTTCGAGTCAGATATTTCAACGTTCAGTGGGAATCTGGAAGCATTGACTGTTAAGATCTCGTATTACGGAACAGGGTGTTGTAATATTTAGCTGTTTCCATATTGTTTGGTAAATTCATTTTTTGCTATTCCCAGGCCCACTATAGACTAGAACTGTACATCTATGTACAGTGGCTTGTATCTAGGAAACTACTGACCATTAACATCTGATATTAGTATGTAAGGTAGCATGGTGTGTTTGGCATAAATTGGTTTAGAGGTAGAGTTCAGTACTTGGGCTCTATATCCAGAGACTGGGATCTGTGCCTATTATTACACACAATTGGGTGAATATACATACACTCAACACACACACACGATTACCACAATCCACATGGGATTGCTAGATTGTTATAAGCTAAGGTTAGATATGTATACAAATGAGTTTGGCTGAGTACAAATGTGAGCTCCTTTGCATGAACCATTAAACCACCTGTAGTTTCCTTTAGATACTACAATCAAGGATTGTAGTACGTCCTTGACTCAAAATCGAGAATCCCTGGTTCAATTCCCGGTGGGAAAGGGTGGGGGGACAGAAATTGTAGGGTATGTTTCTTTTTTAAACAAGTGAGAAGGTGGTGGAGGCCAAAACTGTCAGTACAGGTAGTTTCAAAGCATTATATGTAAAAGAATACTGGGAAGACAGGAGACCTCAAGTGTAGCTCTCATCCTATAACTACACTTAGGTAATTACACAGGTAATTACTATTTAGTACCCCATTATGCATCCCCTTCAAGATTATCCACTCTTGTCATCCTATAGTTGTCATCTTAACCATACATCTACTCGCAATAAGATTTTACTTACATCACTGCTCTATGATCACATTTTTCAAGCCATGTGAGACATGGACCAGGAAACATTGAGATCTTATACTACTTGCATAGAATCTGTAAAGATTCAGAACTACTAGTATAGTACTGCCTTTAAATACTCAAATTACAATGTCTGGAAAGCAGATGTGATTCTTAAGATTTATTTATACCTGTACTGGAAAATATCTGAATCTCGAGTTTCTTATCTGCACTCTAAAAAAAAACATGTATAAAAATATAATTAAAGAACATTGTCAATGTTTAATGTTCTTAATAATGTGAGGGAAATTGAGTTTTTTTTTTAATCTGCTGAGATTTGGGGACCACAAACCTTCTGAATGTGGTATGACTTTACCCTTCTAAGGTAGAAAACTGAGAATACCTCTCTTGAGCACCCTAATGAAGTTGGATTCATTTATGAATCCAACTTCATTAAACTTCTAATGAAGTTTTATTTTAGTTACAGTACAAATATTATAACATACGTATTTTGCTGAACATTTACCACAAGCGGTCTTAGGTTCTAAAGTCTTTACAGCACCATGGGTATTTAATTTGGATTTAGGTAGGTCTTTTCTTTCAGGGCAATTATCTTGAAATTGGAAAGGTGTTGATTTAATAAACATAATTACTGGACAATGGTTATCGGTAGCCTAATATAGAATCCACATTTACAGATGACTGCAGCCCCAACCTCTGCTGATGCATGTTTGAGCATCGTCCATTCTCTCATGTGCCATCGACAAGGGGGAGAATCGGAGGGGTTTGCCAAAAGAGCTATTGAAAGTCTTGTTAAAAAGCTGAAGGTAAGGGATCATTCTGCATTTAAATTACACTGCTGTCAAAAGCTAATGAATGGGTTTGGTCTAGGCTACAAGCTGAGAAAGATTACAGCTTGTTAGTTCATGCAGTATTTGCAAAAATGTTTGATAAAGTTGTGCTATTAGTGCTTAATTTTATTTAATTTCTATATGTTTAGCTATTGCCAAATGTTAATTTTAGACCTCCATCTATAGTACTCAAAAGTGACATACATACATACACAATTATGGATAAACTGTTTAACACGGGTGGTACGCGAACAAAGGGGACACAGGTGGAACCTGAGTACACAAATGAGCCACAGGGACATTAGAAAGAACTTTTTCAGTGTCAGAGTAGTTAACAGAAGGGCATGCGTTAGGCAGTAATGTGGTGGAGGCTGACTCCATACACAGTGTCAAATGTAAATACAGTATGATAGAGCCCATTCCTGAGCCCAGTAGGCTCAGGAATCTGTACACCAGTTGATTGACAGGTGAGAGGCAGGACCAAAGAGTCAGAGCTCAACCCCTGCAAGCACACCTAGGTGAGTACAACTAGGCGAGTACACACACATACCTACATACAGTATATTGTATAATGAATTACACTAAAGTTTTTAGAAAAAAAAATTGTAATGCATTTTAACCTGGCCTGGTTGAGGACTTGGTCACGGGGACGTTGAGCCCCAAAATCATCACAAGGTATATCTTATCTTGATGTTATCTTGAGATGATTTCGGGGCTTTAGTGTCCCCGCGGCCCGGTTCTTGACCAGGCCTCCACCCCTAGGAAGCAGCCCGTGACTTTAACCTTAAGGTAACCTTAAAACAGAAACCACACACCAAGCATATATTATTAGAACTGCTGTCATTGCATTTCATGCCTTGGTTTTGGTGTTTGGGTGCAAAAGGCTTACCATGGAATAGCCAAGATTTAATGTTGCATTAAAGAGGACACGCAGTGGGCCAACCATTGTGATATTCTTAAAGGCAGTGCTGTAGTGGTGGATGTCAACAGAGAAAATGTTTTAGTCACCTTGATTACCGTATTGAGTTTATTTGAGAGGATATTGGCTTGCACTCATTGGCATCAATGTGAATGAGGTCTTGGGTTTTATTCTTTCTGCAGAACAAGAGACATTTGGGCACTTTTCCTTTCACATGAAGTCTCTGTTGACCAGACCACACACTAGAAGGTGAAGGGACGACGACGTTTCGGTCCGTCCTGGACCATTCTCAAGTCGAGAATGTCATTTTCAAGTCGAGAATGTCATTCTCAAGCCATTCTCAAGTCGTTCGACTTGAGAATGGTCCAGGACAGACTGAAACGTCGTCGTCCCTTCACCTTCTAGTGTGTGGTCTGGTCAACATACTTCAGCCACGTTATTGTGACTCGTCACCTGCACAAGTCTCTGTTCCCCTAGTGGTAGTTGGGTACCCAGGAGGTAGGCAACTGTTATGGGTTGCACCCTGGTCACTGAACACACCAAGCATTTTGAGCTTTATTATGCACAGAGTCTGTAACTGAAACTTGGAAGAAGGATTACGTATTTGTGTTCAAATCTGGGCTATTTTGAGTAAAGAGTAGAAAAAAGTGGAATTTTGAAGGTCTCTGGAATGTATCCCTGTTATCCAGGAACCTTTAAGGGGCCCGAATCCCAAAAATACTCGTCCAAAATAAAAATAAAAAGTTGCAATATGTTAAGCAAATCTCACGTCATTTGGCATCGGTATCGGGAAAATTTCATCCCAATATGTAAATGGATTTTATACAAATTTTTTAAATAATAAATCTGTGAGCAACTAGTACTGATGATAACGATAACACCACCAGCTTACTGGAACTCAGGGATAGTGCAGTGATGAGATGCAAGCACCTGTCCAATGCTCAAAGAACTAGTAGTAGTTAGTTAGTTAGTTAGTTAGTTAGTTAGTTAGTTTAGTTTAGTTTAGTTTAGTTTAGTTTAGTTTAGTTTAGTTTAGTTTAGTTTAGTTTAGTTTAGTTTAGTTTAGTTTAGTTAGTTAGTTAGTCGTCGTCGTCCATCATCATCATCATCATCATAAAGTGGACATGCAGCTGGTGCCTTCTACGATTACTGAAGGTGTCAATCACACAAATAATAATATCACATAACAAATATCACAAATAATAATGAGTATGAATGTTATTTTGCTGTTTTTTATTATATATATCGCATAAATACATTGCCGAATGCCAATATTTGTTTTGTCCTCCAAATTTTTTTTTATTAGGGGGGATTTTGTTTTTTTTGTGATTTTGTTGTGGCTTCTACATATTAGGGAACGCATACCCGTCACTAAGTATGTGAAGTTTGAACGAAATTGGTCAACATGTAAACCGGCCAGAGGCGGCAAAACGTGTTACTTTTCATTTTTTTTTGGCCGATTTTTTCACAGATTTCAGACTTTTTTTTTTTCTTTGTCTCTTTTTAGGTTGTTTTGCTGAATGGGGAGCAGATGAGGGCTTTATTACTTATATTTTATCCCCTAACCCATTATCCTTATCCTTATATTTTGTTGTTTGGGCGGGTTATTTTTTCTTGACTTCATTTCAACACACATTGACCTACCAACTTTAATATATTCGAGTCCGAATGCCAAGCAATGATTATTAAATCTTACAAGGAAATCCATGAAGTATAACGATCATATATAATGCCAAGAACTTGAACTTCATTTTTCTCTATACTGTAACTAGATTGTGAGCTTTGAGACTGCTTGAAAAATCTAGTTTCTGATAGATTCTCACCATTTTCACATATTATATGCAAAGTTCTTTGTTCTAAAGAACCTTTTTTTTTTCTTCTCAACATAAACCCAGAAATTTGGGGGTTATAACTTTTTCCATCTAAATTTGGCCCATAATTGGAAGGCCATATTGAAATATTTTTTGTTTGAAAACTGTACTCCTAAACTTAAAAAAAAAAAAAAATGGGCAAAGTTTCTTTCGCCCTGAATGCCCCTGTTACCTAGCAGTAAATAGGTACCTTGGAGTTAGTCAGCTGTCACGGGCTGCTTCCTGGGGGTGGAGGCCTGGTCGAGGACCGGGCCGCGGGGACACTAAAGCCCCGAAATCATCTCAAGATAACCTCAAGATAAGAATCATATGCTGTTCTTAGACCATAATAAATACAAGATAAAGACTTTTACTGTTTTTAAAGATAATTTGAAAATTAGAAATTTGAAATTTATTAAAATCACTTTTTGTTTAATTTTTTTGTGTTCATTTTACAATGTTGATCTATTAGCAAAAGTTGGTGCATTTGCCATGTCGAATATGCACAACAGATATCAGAGAGTATGAGCATGTTTGCGGAAATTGGATCCGGGCCCCGTAAGTTTTTTTCTATTTAGGAATACATGTACAGTATATATCCCACCCAAATTGAGTCACTTGTACCTAACAGAAATCTCGGATTGTAGAGGATTACAAAAGTTGACTTTCTTTTGTTTCCTCTTGTTTATTAGGCAATTTTGTATTACTATTCATTTTTGTTATGACTTTTACATATAATTCTAATTAATTTTTAATCAACAATGTAAGTGCATCTGTTGATGGAGCAAAAGGTTTGCCTGATATTAATCAATTGGAAATCAGTGAATGATTGTTGCAGGGAGGAACCTTTCAGTGTCTCTCCGAGGCTAGCAATTGGGAGCCATTGAGGGCACCCACCACAGAGAGACGTTTCATTACATGCAATGTTGATTTTTGTTCTTGGGTACTTGGTAAACTGCTCAAACTATCATAAGTCTTTGTCTCCTTCCCGAGCTTTTTATACACAAGTTTACCAGGGGTCTCCTCCCATGCTCCTGATACCAGTCTCGGAGAAGCTTTACACTTAAATTTGTCTTTGATTAGATGTTTTTTCTGATAAAGATGTCTAAGTCAAGCCTGGCTTCGGGCCGGGCTTGGGGAGTAGAAGAGCTCTCAGAACCCCATCAACCAGGTAAGTGTAATGTTCTTGTTTCTAAAATGATTAAATTTCAGTATGTGCCCATTCTTTTTATGTCTCATTTCCATTTTTCAGCTTTGAACATGCTGCTTATCCATATTTCATCCTATTTATTGTGTTACTGTGACCCATTCATGATTTTAATCAAAATAATATTCTGGGTGAAATTCCCCAAATTAAGCAGTTCACTCTACTGAGAATGTCACTGTTTTGTTCTTAATATGAAAGTTGAAGTATCACTAACACTCGATTCACACAGCTCACACAGATAGATCCTCACTGGTGAATTCCATTGGTTGTGAAAAAAGGGATGTATAGTTCTGGCCCGTTCGGCTAGGAAAAGGCAATGGGATTGCGGTAAGTAACATACAAAAGTAAATAATTTCTGAGAAGATTAAGAAAACACACAAGGATTAAGGTGAAATGAGACAGCATGTTAAGTGGTACAACAATATTAGAAAATTTAAGAGGGGAATAATAGCACTGTATTTTCATGTGTAATTACTCTATATAGTACAGAATATCCTCATCATTGCCTCTGTTTCCCACTTTCACTGAATTGGAAGGTATTAGTCAAGAGGAAAGATGAGAATGATAAAGGGAAAGAGGATTAATAATACCTAAAAGAGGTCACATCCATTTGAGACATCTTCCACACTATATTTTGTAGTTTGAAGTAGAACCAGTACTATATCATTTCCTCTAAACATCCACAGCAGCACTGAACTGCTTCAGTATATACAGCAACTGTAAACATATGTCACTGGGAGTAGTGGATTCATTGTTTAGCCCTGGCTTAGTAAAGTCAAAAAGGTTTGCTTTTGGTCTGTATTTGTGGCTAGTGTTGCTGTAGTTGCAGACTAAGGTCTTCCTCGCACATTGTATTGACTACTTTCTTATCTCTTGGGAAAGAATTGTCCAGAAGTGGTTTGATAAAAGGAGGCTCACCACCACCACCCACACCTTCACCTTCACCATCGTCTCCAACACCACAACCAACCACACCTTCATCACTACCATCACCACACCCACACCTTTATCATTATGACCACCACATCTTCATTCACCACAAACACCACTACCACCATCACCACCCACCATCACTAAAACTTGTCAGCAATCTAAATCTACAGGCGAGATCTGTGATCTCACGTAGGGAAGTGGTGATTCGCTGATGGCCACACTTGACCTGAGATATAATTCAGTCTGCATGGGTTGATGCCACACAAATTTGCTTGAAGTGTTACATAGGGAGCAAAAAGCGAGTTAAAGGAAATAGATACCTGTATCTATTAATTTACTGACCAGCACTACTAGATTACTCTTCTTGCTATTACTGGTTCATTTACAACGCACACCAGAGCACGTGATGATGACGCGCACGTCATCCGGTGGCACGTGCTACTTATGACAGGTTGCTCCAGAATTCTGCAGTCAGAGGTAGTGGCTGGGAATATGCATGTTTCTCGCAGCCAATATTAGATATTTACTGAAGGGCACTCGTGATTGTTCACATCATTACGTAGTATACATACTTAGATGTCTTCTGTTTTGCATATTGCATTGCAAAATGACATGGTTCGAGATGCTGTCACAGGGCCAGAAACCCTGTGATATCCCTTGTCCAAGCTGTCATGTAGCCTATCTGTCCTTGTGTGAATTATGTACGTATATATGTAATATGTTTGAATATCCAGTATTGTAGTTGTTCAGTATGTATATGTCTAATTGAAATTACCTGATTGAAAATTAGGGAGTCAAGTAGTTACTGCTTCACTGTGCTCAGTCGTTTTTTTAAGTCTAGTTACACAGTCTTGGGAAACCAGAATTTAGATCAACCAATCTGTGCGCTCTGGGAGCAGAGCTGAATCGCATCATCCAGAGGGAGCATCTGTCTGTCTGACACTATCATCATAACATCCACAAACACCATCATTATCATAACATCAGCCAACATCATTGTAGTAGCCGCCACCAACACCACCTCCAACATTATTGTAACATCCACTACCATAATCATCATTATAATCATCCTCATCATCATCCTTATCCTCATTATCATCATTACTACTATTGTAACACCCACCAACACAGTCATCTTTTCAATCACCTGGGCCCTCGGAGACTCGACCGTGGACCCCACGTGTGTGAGCCCAAAGCTTTATCGACTGTGCTTATCGAGTAGGGCGCGGGTCACTAATTCCTCTGTGCTACAGTAGTAATCAGGGGAAAGTAAACAAAATTCCAGCATGGTGGCAGAAGTTGCCTCAGGAATCTTACTCTATTAAGATTTCTCGATAGCCCAGTCGATAGAGCTTTGGCCTCACACCGCGTGGGGTCCACGGTTCGAGTCTGCGAGAGCCCAGGTGAATGAAACGTTTATTTTCAATGATGTGTTGAGGACAATTTACCACCATCATTATTACAAGTGTAACACCTACCAACACCATTATCATTGTAACACCCACACCATCGTCATTGTAACATCCACCAATACCATCATCATTGTGTCATCCACCAACACTGCTCTCACCATAACCAAAGAAAATCAATTACTATTTTTTACATCGAATGTATTTTTCAGGAGAAGAGGGACGAGCTGGACTCCTTGATAACGGCAATTACAACCAATGGATCTCATCCTAGCAAGTGCGTCACCATACAGCGCACTCTTGACGGCAGATTACAGGTTTGAATTGTTTGCTGCGTGCTTATGTAATACTAATAATACAACTACTACTACTACTACTGTTGTCATCTTACTGCTACTACTACTAGTTCCTACTACTACTAGTTCCTGCTACTACTATTTCCTACTACTACTACTACATCTTACTACTCCTACTTACTACATTGACTTCCTTTTGCTGCTGCTGCTAATACTATTATTATTATTACATCATCAATCATCAGTTTCTACATCTTCAACTTCTTGTGGTGGTACTACTACTATTACATCTTTCTTCTGTTCCTACTACTACTAATTCATCCTACTACTACAACTACTGCTTTCTACAACCATTGCCACGTTCTACTACTGTACAACTACTTCTTTCTACCATTTGTTCTTGCTACTACTACTTACTACAAATTCTGACTACTATGGCTTACTATTATTAATACTTATATAATTTTGATTTGATTGGATTTGTACATATTTTGAACAGAAGTACATTGGTACTTGAACAAATCCACAAGGGCTGTGACGAGGGTTCGAACCTATGTCCGGGATGACCCTTGTGGATTTGTTCATTTGATGCATCACGCTATTGTGATTTCTGTGTACAGTACATTGGTACTTGTGCGTGCATAGAGATAAAACAATGCATTTGTGCATTCGAGAGCGAGATACAAGTGCTGTAACACTTGTATCTTTACACTCTTCTGCTGTAGCATTTCTGTTTGAGCCTCGTACTTTTCATTGGTCTAAATGGGGCTAAAATATAATGACAAATTGACTGTTTAAGAAGCATTTTTAATGATTTTTCATGTATATTGAATGAGTAACTCTTGTTAGTTGTGCATTAATGAAATCAAATAAAGTTATCTTTATTTCTTCCTTTGATTTGATTTGAACAAAACTTTGAAAATGATGACTTTGATATAAATCGTAACATAAAAATTTCTTGCTGTTTTTCTCTTGTATAAGTGATTATTTTGAACATAATGTCCATACTATCTTTATTCATGCCCACAGTCATATATTTACTTAAGTTCATGTGCTAAAAGAAAGCCTTAACTGAACATAGTTCAAGTTTTGATAATTACGGTACTTACAGGGTTTTAATATAAAAGTCAAATTAATGCCGAATGTGTAATAACATTCTGAAGATATTTTCTCATTGTATCTATGATCTCCACAGGTAGCGGGCCGAAAAGGATTTCCTCATGTGATATACGCTCGCATTTGGCGATGGCCAGATCTGCATAAAAATGAACTTAAGCATGTTAAATACTGCCAATTTGCGTTTGACCTAAAATGTGATTCGGTGTGTGTGAACCCCTACCACTATGAGAGAGTGGTTTCACCAGGAATTGGTAAGTAATATTTAAAACTAATATGAAAAGAAATTTAAAAAATCTGATGCAATGTGTTCTTTCAGATCCAGTATATTGGGACTGAGCAGTTGCCAAATTTTGTATGCTGCTGGATTCCTAACTGAACGTAGCTTAATTATTGTAACATCGCCCTTAACTGGTTTTTTCTAAGTGCACAAAGCAAACCGAGGTACGAGATACACATTATAGAGTGGGTGTGATGTCTTTAAATACAGTGATGAATTCTTATTTAGGAAGTAGAGCTTGTGTACTAAGTTAATGGCATTTTAATTAGGAGATATGATATCAGTATAAGGGCATTGCTGAGATTGTTTGATGGCCCCCATGGTTCTTTAGTGTGTATGGGGGATTGGGTAATGCAGCAAGTCAAAATTATCCAATTTTGGTAGGAAGTGATGGGTTATATTAAGTTTGATGTATGGAAATGATGCAGTTATTGAAGTAGAGAGTAAAAAAAAGAAAATGTACTCGGTAATCTGAATCATATGGGGCCCACCACCATTTGAGTTAGCTGATTATTCAAGTTAGCCAAATTTCTTATCAGGGATGTCCCAAAATAAAATTTTTTACCACAACCCAGTGGGTTACTCCCAGCTTTTAACTATGTACTCACGCTGTTGACCTGCACTTTCCCATCGTTAACCTGCCTGCTTCCACAGTTTCGTTGGAAGCTATTATGATTACCAGAAGATTCTGGCCACTGGAATTCAGATTACTGAGCACTTGCTGTATATAGTTTATAGACTAGTTGAAACTTTTGTTGATGTGGATGACTGTGCATTCCGTGGTATGGGTTCATTTTTATATTTTATGTTTATCTTGTATTGGAAATAAATGCTTTCTAGATATACAGTATTAGAAATTGTTAAGGGTGCAGGACTTTTACAGAAATGTTCAATGTTAATGGAATATTTTGACTTATTCAAACATACAAATATGTTGCAGATTTTTCTGAAAATTTCAAAAGGGAAAAATTTAAGAATCTAGTCAACTCAAGTGAATACTTTTTTAAATTGCTTCATTGACCCAGAAAAGTACAGATCTATTCATTTTCATTTTCTTAGTAGTGCACTATCCACTTTTAAAGCTGCATCATATGACATGTTAGTTCATATTCAGTATACTTGAGAAAATATTAAGGCTGCACGATGAGATAGTTTAAAGCTCCTTGTGGTTCAGTGGGTAGTGCTTGTGCCTGGTGGGGAGTCTGGGGACGCGGGTTAAATCCTATTGCATCGCCTCCTTACCTTACCTTGAGGTGCTTCCGGGGCTTAGCGTCCCCGCGGCCCGGTCGTCGACCAGGCCTCCTGGTTGCTGGACTGATCAACCAGCCTCAATATTTTCTCATACACACATCACAGTGTTGTGATATCATTGTGCTTCAGTATATATGCAATCATCCTTTATTCTTCATGGATGTAGAGATTGAGAGTTGCATGCTAGAGCTGACTCACTCTTCTTCAAAGCAGACTTGACTGGACTGAGCCTGCAAGGTGCATCTACAGGTCAGCTGGTGAAGGATGAGTATGGAATACGTATGGATTGTGAAGCGAGTGGAGGACCTGGCAGTGTTGGAGAACCGTCCGTCACTCCAGGTCCCTCGGGGCTCTCTGCCATATCTCATCAACCGTCGGGTCCACAGCCAGGACCTACGTCTTCTCAGGTGGGATATGTCAATTGAAAATGGAACTGCTCGTAATCCTATTCCAAGTTTCAGGCCTGTTCTTGATTTTTTTTAATAATATAGTTATGAAAGGATACAGGGAGGAGAACCGAGATTCTTTCTAGCTGAGAATGTGAAATGGCAAGAAATGGGTGTATAATCCATAACCTTGAAATAACTGTCAGTACTCCTGAATATACTCATATTCACATATTCATGTTTGTCAAGTTCTAAGAGCATTTCCAAAGAAAAATGTACAAGTTCAGAATTTTTGGTCTAAATTATAATCGTCCTGAAACTGCAGAAAGTTAAAGGATACAAATATGACATGCAGTAGTTTTGTACATCTTTTCTGCATGTAGGTCTCTCGGTAATATGTTCTTCAGTTGCTCTTTAATTGTTAGTTTGCTGATGTTTTAGTGGAAGAATGTATAGTATTGTATAACCGAATGGGTTTTTAATTAGGTGAATGCCGGAGATGAGTGAAATAATAATGCTGTACTGTATACTGTATTAATTATGTTTTATTTAGCAGCCAGCCGGACCTCAAGCTAGCCCTACGTCCTCACAGGTGGGGTACCATCGACTTTTATGTCAACTACAGCTCTATAATGTATATTGATGTATTTGATTTTATTATTATTTATTATTATTATTATTATTATTATTATTATTATTATTATTATTATTATTATTATTATTATTATTTACTGATGTTATTACAATATTATTTTGCTCTTCTGGGAGCTCCTCATCTTGGGGGTGGCACAGTAGAAATTTCTTTTAAGACACACTTATGATTATACAATCTTTTTACCCCTCATCACCTTTAATGCATTACACCCCCTTACTTCCATACATTGTCCTGCTCTTGCCTTCTAAGATGTCCTGTAGTGTACCTCCAACAGATGATCTTACTGTACCCTTGTGCAGTCTTCCTGCCAACATCCTACTAACACAACCCTGGAAACACAAACCGTAACTGTCTCTATTTTCCGCTTGTTACAACTTGAAATAAAGTTGTTACATCTTGGCTTAACGTGTTTATGACGTATTAGAACGTTGTTACAACTTGCTATGTTGGTTGTTATAATTGGTTAGGAGGTGTTAAAACTTGTTCGAACGTTGTACCAACGTCGTAGTTTCGGTGTGTGTTTGGCGGGACCCACCGAAGTGTACTGGGCTTCAATGAATGCACTACTCCACGTTTTCATTCTTTCACTCCATTCACTCGGACCACCTCTCTCACGTTTCCTCATACACCAGTTTCTTTTTTTTTTTTTGAAGAAAACTAATTTCCTCTGCTTGTATTCTTAAGCACTTTGCCTTTTTCCATTCTTCCCAGTGCTATATAGTCATAAGACTTGGTGCTTTCTTCTGATAGTTATCATACTTTCTCTATGTCGGGGCTGGGAGAAAAGCAGTATGGTGTTTCTATTCTTTTTCTAATCTATCATGCTATCTGTTAACGGTTCCTGGGATCAATGTCTCCATGGCCCAGTCTCTGACCAGGCCTCCTAGTTGGTGGTCTGGCTAACCAGACAGTTAGACGCAGCTGCTCATAGTCTAATGTACGAGTCACAGCCCAGTTGATAAGGTATCCTTTGGAGGTGTTCATCAAGTTCTCTCTTGAACACTGTGAGAGATTGGCAAGTTGTGCCCCTTATATTTTGAGTAAGTGTTGAAAAATCTTGGGCCATTAATGTTGGTTAATGTAGAATTGTCTTTCAGTGTACCTAATGCACCTCTGTTTTTTCAATGGGGCTATTCTGCACTTCTTGCCTCCTGATCTCGTATCTAGATATTTCTGTGTGCTGATTTGGAACCAGTCCCTCTAGTATTTTCCAATTGTAAATTAGTGTGCATCTCTCTCGCCTGCACTCTAGAGAATACATATTTAAAAATTGTATGCTTTCCCAATAATTTAGATGTTTTATTAAGGGCATTTGGGTAGTAAAAGACGTTATCACGTTTTTCCACATTGGCAATTTCTACCGATTTGAATGGGGTTGTTAGTGTACAACAATATTCTACCCTATTTAGCACTAGTGTATACCTGGAGCATACTTGGAGCAGGTTCTGGGAGATGTTGTTCTCCCTGAGCCCGGCCTGAGGCCAGGCTTGACTTGTGATAACTTGGTCCAACAGGCTGGTGCTTGGAGCAGCCCGCAGGCCTACATATTCACTTCAACCTGGTTGGTCCAGCACTTCTTGCAAGAACTTGCCTAAGTGGCTCTTGAATACATCCACCTTTGTTCCGGCAATATTTATAAGGCTTGCTGGGAGGGTGTTGAACAGCTGTGGACCTCTGATAATGTCTTAAAAAGTATTATTTATCTGGCATCTCTTATTAGAAAGGTTCTTGTTGTCAAACCTGCCATTTTCTTGCTGTTGTGACAGCTACTGTATTGTGTTCTTTACAAGTAAGGTCTTCCAACATAATTATTCCCAAATTTGTTTGTATTTACTTTTTTTCAATTGTGTGGTTTGATTGCATTTTGTTTGTAGTTTCTGTTTTGATATTTTAGTTTTTTCCCATATTGGCACAGCTGAAATTTATCTTCATTAAACATGTTATTTTCTGTGACCCGTTTGTCTGAGAAGAACTTGATTAAATCAGATTGTCATCAATCTGATGTTAATCAAGTTCTGTGACTTGATTAACATCAGATTGGAGGTTCCCGTGTGTCCTCTATATTGGCTACGCTCATGAAACTCCTAGTGTTATCTGCAAAGGATGATACAGTACTATAGTTTTTGTACTCGCCTCGTCTAGTTGTGCTTGTGGGGGTTGAGCTTCGGCTCTTTGGTCCCACTTCTCGACTGTCAATCAACCAGGGACTTATTCTTGGCTATGTCCCATTTGAGGATGAGATAAAGTACCTGAGCAAGCACTGTTTCAAACTGAGCAAGTTTCGGTTTCAACTCTTTTTAACTCTGTTGTAGCTCAGTCGATTAAGGCAGTGTCTGGGATGCTCCCGGACGCAGGTTCGAATCCTCATCGCGGCCCTTGTGGATTTGTTCAACGACTCAATATATGTGTAAGCGTATTAAAACCAAATTTTTGGATGTAACCTGCATCCTTTCTCAAGGTGTTGTACACAGTGTTCTGAAGAGGATTCTAGGAGTTGCATTTGTCTGACAGAGCGCCTCACTTAGCATCCGTCATTAGATGTGATTGTGTTCCTCAGGGACTCGCCGAGGGCTGTCAAATTTTTTGAAGAATGTTCAATTATCCGATTTCTGGGAACTGGGCAGAGGTTCGGGGAATCTTTGTTCCCACTCTGAACACCACAAGGTTTGTGCTTATATGATGATCTGGTGTTCAGAGTGGGAACAGTAATCCTGGGGAATCCCTGCCCACAGCTATTCCTGTGGGCAGGAATAACCACTGTGTTCATAATCTTTCTTTTCCCATCATAATCTTTCTTTTCCCATCATAATCTTTCTTTTCCCATCATAATCTTTCTTTTCCCATCATAATCTTTCTTTTCCCATCATAATCTTTCTTTTCCCATCATAATCTTTCTTTTCCCATCATAATCTTTCTTTTCCCATCATAATCTTTCTTTTCCCATCATAATCTTTCTTTTCCCATCATAATCTTACTTTTTCCTACACTCACCATTTTTAATTTCTGCTATTGCCTACATTATCAAACTCATTCACATTCCTTTGCAATTCCTCAGCATTCAACACATTAATGTGGATTAGATATAATTGCAAAATGTTAATTAAATGTTGATAATTTTACTTGAAGAGAATAGTACAATAACATGGTTGAAAATGAATATCCAACCCCACATGTAATAATGGTTCACGATGGACCGAAATGTTGCTACTTTCCTTGTTATTTTATTCTTGTGGGTTGGGTATTAATGTTGTTACTCGTTCATATGTTGGTATCGGTATATTTTGAATTATTGTCAATTTAATTTGAATGGTGTGGTGAATGTACTGGATCATAATGAAGATATTGTATTTCCATTTCAGGCAGGAAGTCTTCACCAAAGTGTGGTGAGCAACCCGCAACAGACCATACCTCATCATCCCGTGTCACACCAACAGTCGTTCTCTCTGCTGTCACCTACAGGTAACCACCTATGTGTACAGTTACGACTTATGTACGCTTGGAGGAAATTTTGCTTCCTAGAGGGAAGCCGGTCGGCTGAGCGGACAGCACACTGGACATGTGATCCTGTGGTCCCGGGTTCGATCCCGGGCACCGGCGAGAAACAATGGGCAGAGTTTCTTTCACCCTATGCCCCTGTTACCTAGCAGTAAAATAGGTACCTGGATGTTAGTCAGCTGTCACGGCCTGCTTCCTGGGGGTGGAGGCCTGGTCGAGGACCGGGCCGCGGGGACACTAAAGCCCCGAAATCATCTCAAGATAACCTCAAGATAGATCGTACACGGCAGAGTATAAAAGTCCAAACATTGCCCATTACAATGCTTTGTTTTATGTAAAGCCACAACAAAATTTGTCTTTGACTGGAGAGTATCAAATTCTGAATAGAAAAAAAAGTAATTTAAACATACATATCTAGATTTCTCCAAATTATATTATACATATTTTATAGCTTCTGTTTGTACACACTACATAATCCCTTGCAGACAAGGTAATAGACCCTGGATTATTGACAGCATATTTGATTTCCATTTCACTCAAGAGAATCATTCTGATAAAGAAATACAAAATAAAAGCTCCAAAGCATCAACATCACTTTCATCACCTTATATAATCTACCCAGCAGAAGCAGCCTGCTGGCACATGCATCCCAAAATGTTCCACCCCTTCCCCCCTCCTGACCAAAATAGTGCCATGGACTATTTTAGAAGTCCATAGAAGATAACTTTTTCAACAAAATGGTTCATTATTGGCAATGTATGGGATAACTAAAATCAAATTGCATGCCCGGATGAAACATGGTTACAAACTTACTCAGTTGTATTTTCTTATTGCTGGTTATGTCCAGTGTGGTTTTAAGATAGTAAGCATGTCATTATATATTATGTTGAAACTTGAAACTTTGTTAGTTTTAGATCACAGGAAGCACTATGAGAATTTATAGAAGTTTTATTTTAAACAAGAAGCATTATTTAAATTATTAACAAAGATGTAGTTGATTGAATTTAGTCCTTAAAATATTGAAAGTTTGTTGAAATAATTTATTTTTGCATAGGAAAATATTTTAAGTCAAAATAACGTGAGCTAAAGTTAGATAAATTCATTCTTTGCAGGCAGCACATCCAGTCACATGTCACAAGGGCTTCAGTCCCCAACTCCATCTACTCCAGGTTCCCAGCAGTTCTTTCCTGATGCTGTCTCTCGTAAGTTTCCAGGCACTGTCTCATAAATTTCCAGGCACCGTCTCATAAATTTCCAGGCACCGTCTCATAAATTTCCAGGCACCGTCTCATAAATTTCCAGGCACCGTCTCGTAAATTTCCAGGCACCGTCTCATAAATTTCCAGGCACCGTCTCATAAATTTCCAGGCACCGTCTCATAAATTTCCAGGCACCGTCTCATAAATTTCCAGGCACGTCTCATAAATTTCCAGGCACCGTCTCATAAATTTCCAGACACCATCTTGTAAGTTTCCAGATTCTGTCTGACGAGTTTCCAGACACTGGTGAGCTTACAGACACCATCCAGCGAGTGTGTAAACACTGTATGACGAGTTTCCAGACACTGTATGGCAAGTTTCCAGATGTCTTCTCCATAAACTGTCTCAAATAAATGATCTAAGCCAGACAACCTCTTCTACCAAGAAATTCGCCTTGTTAATCACAGCACTTGATCTGTAATTACCTGTACACTTTCAATCACTGTTATTCCATATACTTGTCCTTTTCACTTGGTAAACTGATGCCTCTTTAATTCTTACTTATGTTTTTAATTCCCCTTTGTTTTTACATGTTTTATATTAGCACAATTAAACTCTTCTTCAATAGCCTGGCAAAGTATTACTGTCCATTTCATTTTGCAAATTTTATACACCCACTCCATTCTTTTATCTCCATTACACTAATAATTTCTTCGTATTCTGTACCTTGATACCCGCAGCATTCCCACATTGCAGGGGCCAGATTCACGAAAGCAGTTACGCAAGCACTTACGAATCTGCACATCTTTCCTCAATCTTTGGCGGCTTTGTTTACAATTATTAAACAGTTAATGAGCTCTGAAGCACCAGGAGGCTGTTTATAACAATAACAACAGTTGATTGGCAAGTTTTCATGTTTGTAAACTGTTTAATAAATGTAACCAAAGCCGTCAAAGATTGAGGAAAGATGTACACGTTCGTAAGTGCTTGCGTAAGTGCTTTCGTGAATCTGGCCCCAGGTTCTTGATTGATTTACTTGTTTTCTACTTAGATATATCTGCTGGTATTCAATTTTGCACTCATCACACTCCACTGGACATGTCATGCTCACACAAGCATGCTTTTCAACACTAACATCAGACTTTCTAATGTACTTTCTCCACCTGCTCTTAATCATCTCTTTAGTTCATTTTTTTTAAACATTTTATTTGCATTGTTTTTATTTCCTGCCTGTGTGACAGACATTTTACTCTCACTGTACTCTAGTTTTCTTGAAATTGAAATAAGCTTATTGAGGTAAAATACACACAAAGGGATGAGGTAGCTCAAGCTATTCTCACCCCGTTCGGTACAACGTGTTCATACATACATACACACATCACAAACAATAAACATATTGCGAAACATTCTGAGAAATAAACATATACATTTTCTCTAGTTTTCTTGTATCTCTCATTTACTCTGTCAACAAAATGTACGTATTTTTCTTAACATAACTTGCTATTATGTCTTCTTCATCCAACAAGGCAGTTCTTCTCTATCTTTTAATAGTTTGCTCAACTCCACACTCTTTGACATCCTTGATACTTGTCTAGAAGGCTGAAAAATATGGTTGAAAAACACATTACAAGATATTCATAATAGTACAGTACTGTATCTTCCATTCATGGAAGCATCTGTCTATCATGTTAAAATATTCACGGTAATTTATTTTACTTATTATCAGTTTAACAAGTCTGTCATATGTCGTTAGCTTTGTGTTTTAGCGTATTGATTACTGTAATCAATAGTAATTGATTTTGTTTTGTAGAAAAACAAAATCACAACCTATGTTATGAGTTGTGTTTTAATGACGTATTTTCCACATATTTAGCAGTTAGCATGGGTCCGTTGTCACCCCACCTTCAGCAGCAGCAACAACAGTCGCAGCCACAACATCAGCCACAGCAACTACAACAGCAGCAACAGCAACAACAAAATGGGTTTGCAGTATTGACTGGTGGAACGGGCGCCAACTCTAGAACAGTCCAAGGAGGCCCAGTGACGTCCCAGTTCGGGCAAGCCGCTGCGTCGCCCCAGCAGGTCTCGCCTCATTCTGTTACCACACACTCCATGTCCTCGCAGCCAAATTGGAGCGGCCAAAACACACTATCGTATACTCCCAACATGATGAATGATCGACAGAACCACAGCTTCTGTAAGTCGAGTTTATAGCGGGTCTAGAGTTTGTGCACTTGGAGAACTTTAGATAGTTTCTAGAGAGAAACTATCTAGAAACTTTAGTTTCTAGATAGTAGGAGTTTCTCCTGCCCGAAACGCTTTGCGTAATAGTGGCTTTAGGCATTGTATGTACTAGCTCTATCTATAAATCGATCAATTTTTGTATAACCTCTTGTATGTATGTACTTTACCTGAATAAACATTTATTTATTTATTTATTTCTAGAAGCATAAATTGTTTTAATTAGTTTTTTCTCTTTATATGGTTATTGATCAATTTTCTTTAATAATACCTGTGTCAAGATGGGTAGCTCTTGATGGATGGTTTATTTCTGTCTGTTATGTGTAAAAGAATTGTTCCATGATTTTTTTTTTAATTCAAATATATTTATAAATGTTGTATATTCTACTCATTGAGTCATCTCTTCTACCTAGTTTAACAGGAAATATGAGGATAAGTAATGAAAAATTGTTATGCTGTAAATTTGAAAAGGTAATTTTTTCACAAGCAAAATGGGGGACAGTAGAAATTATAACACATTGGTGGTCCGGCCTCTCCGCACGTTCCCAACCATAAACGTGTTCCGGACTGTAAACATTCCAGGCTCCCCAGGCTGCTCGGAGACGAAAAAAATGTGCACAATTATTTTACATTTCTAAGTCATTTGTTGGGTTATAACTATAAATTTGGTGTCATAATGTTTACAAATTAATTTCATAGAGAATTGAAGCAAAAACAAAAGTGTATATATAATAGAATATGCTCCTCTCTCTCTGGGCTCCTGAACATAAACATATGTAGTGGGCTTAGCAGGTCCTGCTCAGCGATGAAAAATAGTTTGAAAGTTTAACTGGTAAAATTGATGAGAGAAGTGTATGCGAGTATGAATTATTGTTATTGATGTTAGATAAATATGGGATAGAACACCTACAGATATTTTGATGGAAAAAGATGCTTGTGTGTGTGCGCAGAAGCTGAAATAATGGAAACCTAATGGGACTGATGAGGTAAATGTATAAGTACAATATTGACAGTACAATAGCATAATATGTGTGTGAGAAAATCTTTGGCCGTCGTGTGTGTAATTACCTAAGTGTAATTACCTAAGTGTAGTTACAGGATGAGAGCTACGCTCGTGGTGTCCCGTCTTCCCAGCACTCTTTGTCATATAACGCTTTGAAACTACTGACGGTCTTGGCCTCCACCACCTTCTCACCTAACTTGTTCCAACCGTCTACCACTCTGTTTGCCCTGTTTGTGTGATTCAGTCGCCCTGCTCCAAAGATTTTCTCATAATTGCATCAGTTATTAAACAGAGTAGAGCAAAGGGGAAAGGAATGGGTGTGAAGAATTTATGATGGATCATTATTTTCCCAGGGGACCAACAGCAGTTGATGCAAGACGTGCAGGTTGCGCCGCTCTCCTCACAGCCGGGCCCGGAGTTTTGGTGCTCCATAGCGTATTTTGAGTTAGACACCCAGGTGAGAAAATAAGTGGACTAACAAAATGTGTAGAATACAATTGATTGAAGGATTGTGAAATATTGTTCTTAGAATACAATTATCTTGGGTAATTGGAAAGGCAAGAGTGAAGTTGGCTGCTACGAGAACTTGAAGGATTGCTAGTGAATAATTCAGTTAAAATATTCGAATATGTCAATGGCTAAGAAATTGCTAATTCTTTTCATCTAGTGATAACTCGGATGTTATTCAGCATTAATCAGGGACACGATAAGAAAAGATAGCTTTCTTACACGAGATATTATTATAACTGTTGTTCAGTAATGTAGCACTACACTTATGCAGACCATATTTCATTCAGTGGTCATGCTATAGACAAAAGTATATAATTTTGTCATTAAGCATAATTCATTACTTTGCTAAGGTTAACAGAAAACTACCAGACAACTTCTCCATAGCATGGTCTGGAGGTGCCGTGTTGACTAGAGTCTGGCAGGGTGTCTAGGGAGGGGCCTGACAGCTGAGTGGACAGCGCTTCGGATTTGTTGTCTTGAGGTTCCGGGTTTGATCCCCGATGGAGGCGGAAAGAAATGGGCAGAGTTTCTTTTATCTCGATGCCCCCTATTACCTAGCAGTAAATATGAACCTGGGAGTTAGATAGCTGCTACGGGCTGCATCCTGGGGTTTGTTGTGTAACAAAAAGAGGCCTGGTTGAGGACCGCACTGTGGGGACGCTAAGCCCCGAAATCATCTCAAGATAACCTCAAGGGTAGCAACAAGGCTGCCTGTCACCAGCCACACCCCCTTCCCCCCCTAAAAAATAATAATAATGCAAAAATTATTTTTCATTCCTTGTTGAATGTATTTTCCCAACACCATACATTATCAGATTGTCCATTTCTACTGTTCTAAAACTGTATTTTTAGCTGTCAAACCACACTATCATCTTGCCCCAAAAAAACATACATAATAGTTGGCAGCACTTCTATGTGCAGCCCTTTTGTCTGCATCTGTTCTAATCTTGTTTTTTGTTTCTAACCATGACTTTCATTTTACTGTCACTTTTGTTTTCTGAGTCGCTCTAATCTTCAGTTGCTCACATTCCTCTTTTATCAATCGGTTATAGGTATTTAAGTAGATAATACCCCTCTAGTACTTCAATGTGTATATTTATTTCATGCGCACTTTCCCCTCTCTCTCTCTCTCTCTCTCTCTCTCTCTCTCCACTACCATAACTTTGTATTCTCTTCTCGGACCTCTCTCATTCAGCAATACCGTTTTCAACTTCATAAATTTTGTTGTGCCTTTATCATATATTTCACTAAACTTGATAGACATCTCACTTACAGTACTTGCCTAATGGCAAGTTTGTCCAGTCAAATTTGTTCAGAACTTTTTAAAGTTCACATAGTGTCCTCTCCTGAAATCAGGTTTTTCAACTGCTTCATTATCCTCATTTTCTTCTAGATTATAATGTATTGCATACTTTATTTCCTAAGGGCCATGGTCACTTTTGCTCTTGGGTGGAGGATACTGAATATCAAATCTCTCTCCTTTCCCGGTGAATATCATATCCAGCATTGAAGGAACATTCCCTTCCGTCATTCTTGTAGCTTGTTGATATGATAAAACAAAGAACATGTTGATACATGAATGTCTCCAGGATGAGGTTTACAAATCTACCAGTCCAAAAGTCCTCTGGTTTTTGCTTTGTAGGCCTTCCAGTCTGGATTTCAAGTTGAAGTCGCCGAGTGCAAACAGTTGTGATCTGTCTATCTGCTCCTCCTATATTGTCTTATCAAGATCATTATGAGGCCCTCTCATTTGTTATCCAGCTCCTCCTGTGTTCCTGTACTGCATGCCGGTGGACTGTAAGCATTTGTGCTTGTCAACTTCTCATGGGTTAGCAATCATCAATTCATTTTCCTTTAGGTGTGACTGCAGGATCGAGTTGTAGGCTCTTGGACCCCCACCTTTTGTTGAACAACCAAGGTGACATCACACAAACCTGGCATGCTGTAATGTCAGAACGGTCTCTCATTACACCATCAACTCTTAAACATGTACTATACTAGGTGAATATTACTTCCTACGTGGAAACATTTCACAGCATCTAACAGAACTCTGCAACACTGGGAAGAAAATAAAATTAAATGGAGTTTTGTTTTTTTGTGCATTACAAGTGTAATGCCAATCTTTATTTATGGTAATGTGTTTTACTTGTACAGTATTTCACAATTAATTTGCTTTCTCTACTACAGTTGGCTATATTCTTGACTCGCAGCTTGGGATCCCGGGTTTGATTCTTGGGTGGACAGAAATGGTCAGGCATATTTCCTTTTACCTAGTAGTAAATAGGCACCCGAGAGTCGGGCATCTGTTGTTTGGGGGACCTTGGTGCAAGCCTAAGGCATACATATACACATGCTTCCTGTCCCCCCAACAATGGGAATTATTACTCAGCACATGTACTCTATATTACTTATCCTTAGTTAATTTGTAATGTATGTGTCATTCAGGTGGGTGAGACTTTTAAGGTGCCCTCCAGTTGTCCAGCAGTTACTGTGGATGGTTATGTGGATCCCTCTGGTGGCAATCGTTTTTGTCTTGGAGCGCTCAGTAATGTTCACCGGACGGAACAAAGTGAGAGGGCTAGGTAAGTTGCGTCGACACAAATTTGAGTACTTTTTATAGTTTTAAGGGATCTGATCCAGGGCATGGGATCAGATATTGGCATTGAGATAGCTAGTAGAGAAAGCATAAGAAATATTATGGTATGTATATAACATTTATGGACTTGGAAAAGCATATAAATAAAGTACATAGGGTCTGTAGAGAGCAGTGAACATATATGGAGGTGGTGGAATGTTTGTAATACTCAGGTTCCCATGCTGCATGTTGTCTAATCTCTCTAGGAAATTCACCGAAATAATTGTTGTGACTAAGTGTCATTTTCCTTGTACACGTAACATACAAAAGAGCAATCATTTGTGAACATTTTAATAATACAAAATATTAATGTACAGTAAATGACAATAAACAGTTGTACAATGTATATGTATTATAAACACTGGCTCTTGTGTGTGTGTGTGTGTGTGCAGTATCATCATTGTAATTAGTAACTTTTTAGTTCAGTATCCAACCTTTCTAATACTACTGTATTTTTGGCCCATTTGTTTACTTAGCTTGAATCTGTGACCTCTTGTCTTTGATAAGAGCTGTGACCTCTTATCTTTGATAAGTGGTCACATTCAAGAGATTCACAGATTGATCTGTGACACTCTTGAATGTATGTGTGTGGTGGGGGATGGGATGGCTGTGGGTGGATGTTTTATATGCATGCATGTATGGGGTGGGATGGCTGTGGGTGGATGTGTGGTTGCATGCATGTGTGTGTGTAGGGGGGGAGGAGGGAATGGGTGCATGCATGCATGTGTGGTATGGCGGAAGGTGGATGTGTGCATGTGTGTTTATTTAAGTTGGACATAGGGTCTGCATGAAGGGATTCAGAAGGTCACTTTTTCGTTATGCTGTAGATTGCACATTGGTAAGGGAGTTCAGCTGGACCTGAGAGGCGAAGGAGATGTGTGGCTGCGTTGCTTGAGTGACCACAGTGTTTTCGTCCAGAGCTACTATCTCGATCGTGAAGCTGGCCGCTCCCCGGGTGATGCTGTACACAAGATATACCCGTGTGCTTGCATCAAGGTGAGTGATCCTAGACTGTCACATTATTATGGAGAGCTATACCCAAGAATTTGTCAGTGTGTTTGCATGAAGAGGAATAAACCTAAAACATGGGGTTTTGTTTTATTATAATGTGTTGGCTACTGTGGGTGATCTTTTCCAATATGTATCTCGTAGATGGTGATTACATGATCAGGAAGGTAATTATTGCTTGCGACAAAAACTAATATATCCATCATGATCTGATTGATAGAGTAACTTCTAATAAAATCTGTATAGTTCCTTCTTGAAGACATTATACAATTAAAGTCACTTCACAACTTAACATTATGTAAAATTAAAAAAAAGTCATGATTAACTTTGACTTTAATTTTTATTAATGTTGGCTGTTGATGTTAATTTGTTTTCTCCATTTTATATTTTTTTTTGTTAATTACTGTTGTCGCTGTATTACTCAGGTGTGTTGAATATATTCATCATTGTTCAGTTGAGAATATGTTTCATGATTTCCTTTTATTATTATGAGAGAACTGCAGGTGTGCGTTCATTCCAGGTATTTGATTTGAGTCAGTGCCACCGGCAGATGCAGACTCAGGCAGCTACGGCTCAGGCAGCAGCTGCGGCGCAGGCAGCTGCTGTTGCTGGACAGATCTCGGGCCCAGCTACTGTAGGTGGAATTTCTCCGGGTAAGAATTATGCGCTTTAGTTTGCCCCATTCTGCCACTGAAGCATTAATCATTTATTGGCGCTCTGAATACTTACAGTTTTGTTGATGTGAGTAGGTGGGTGTAGGGAGTTTTTGCTTTTCTTCCGGTAGGCTTACAACCATAGTCTTTTTTGTTTTGGTATTGACGCGAGTCTTATTTTCCTCGGCGTCACCCCTTTTATATGAAAGGAACCATCGGAAATGCATCAGAGGTGCCGTGTGGTTTGAGAGGAGATAACACCCCTCCTGTTGATTAAAGACTACCAAAAAATATATATACTACCTCTCCAATAGCTTTGATTTGAATCTTTTTGCATCATGTCAGGATTGTGTTACTTAAACTCCTAATGTAAGGAGTTTTTCTGAGCTAACACTTAGGGTTGTTCTGTAAGGTAAGATCTGCGATGCTTATTGAGCAGGTTCATAAAAAATCAGGCAGGATGACATATTCTGACACCTTCCATTCCTAACCTGTGCGGTTAGGAATTGTTCAAGCATTGCTGCAAGGTCAGAATAGGTGCTAGGGAGTCAATAAAAAATCATTCAATCAAAATCACAAACCTATACAAGCCCTTCTTTGGCATTACAAGTGACTGCCCAGAGACGACTCTTGGTGATTGCTTGTTTGCGTTCTTGGTGTTTATCTCCACCCCACACCAGGTGGCAGCACCATGTGTACTTCAGGGTTTCAAAACCAAGATCTGATATTATCAAGTGGGTCTTGTTGACTTGGAAGTGGGTATGGGTACCAGTTACTCATATGTTTAGCAGTTTGCAGTCCCTGTGGCGAAGTGGTAACACACTCGCCCGGCGTTTCGCGAGCGCTTTGGCCTGGGTTTGTATCCTGGCCGGGGAGGGTTGACTAGGTGCCAATCCTTAACTGTAGCCTCAGTTAACCCAGCAGTGAATGGGTACCTGGTTGTTAAACGATTTGGCAGGTCGTATTCCGGGGAAAATTAGGGTTAAGGACTTACCTGAAATGCTATGTGTGCTAGTGGCTGAACAAGAATGTAAGAACTCTTGTATATACAGTATAAATTTGTTTTTTGATAGGATGCCTGAAACTTCCTCACCACCAGCCTCCCACTTCGGCTAACAGGATTTTTCACTGTAAGGGACACTTGGATGCACCAATTGATGTAGTAAATTGGGTCACACTGTACAAATTCTATTCAGACTGCAGTATATTATATAGTAGCTACATGCCAATGAGTTGTAATGCAACTCTTCAGACATGAACCATAGTATCACATGGTAATGTAATCTTAAATAGTGCATGTAGGAACTACAAGGATATGTATTAAATACTTTTAACTTTTAATAGGTTTAGAGAGGGGGATGAGGCATGTTTTAGATTTTTAATATAAATTTGTATCTTGAGATATACTGGGGAAGAGTGCTGGAGTTCTCGTGTTGTTACCTTAATGCAACCAATGCATAACACTTGTTCAATGTAATTGTTAAATAATCTGTAATATAACATCAGTTGTGGCCAGCATAACTACCCACTTAACATCTTGTCATAAATAGTGTACTAGCCAAATTGTTGGAGAGCTGAATAGTAATTTAATATTGTCACTAAGTACTGTACACAGAATGGTTCAAAATACATTTTAACACGTTAAACTATGTATGCAGTATATACTATATTTGGAAAAACTTGACAATTCCTCCTGAATAGGTAACCTCTCGGCTGCAGCAGGAATTGGCGTGGATGATCTAAGAAGACTGTGTATCTTGCGTCTAAGCTTCGTGAAGGGCTGGGGCCCAGATTATCCACGACAGACCATCAAGGAAACGCCGTGCTGGATTGAGGTTCACCTTCACCGTGCACTTCAGCTTCTGGACGAAGTCCTCCACACCATCCCTCTCGACGGTCCGCGTCCTCTCGAGTGATGTAACGCGCCATTGTGGGATGTGCAGACTATCACTTCAGAGGATGATCAACAGGATGATGATCAACTCTCACTTATGATACAAGATGTACATGGTGAAGATCAGTTGATCTTTTTGCCCTTTTTCATGTGAATGCATATCCCCCAAGTAAGGCAATGTGCAAATACCAAGTTCACACACACACACACGTATATATATGCCCATGGTATTCTCCAAGCGAGAATATACATATACACACTTGCATGACCCATGTAATGGGCTGCGTCAGAAATATAAGTCTGGAAAATGCTGTACATCTATAGATGTTGTGTTGAAGCACAATTTGGTTATTGTCTTAGTTGTGTTAATGATGGTATGTAAGAGCTTGGGTGTAGTTTTTAAAACCATCAATCTAATGTTTGGTAAGTTGAACACTTTTGAGTATATGGGGAGTTGGTGCAAGGTTAATTTTCCCATTCATTTCATAGTAAAATCTAGCTCAGCTTTTGTATCACAGTTAGTCTTGTCACTGATATTGCTGCATTTACTATGTTGGATATTGTATGTTAAATATCGATTTAGTAGTTTAAAATATCAGATTTTGAACACATGATGATTCAGTCTCCTGTTTGTATTACATGACTGTTGATGCCTGGTGTGTCAATTTTATGAATGGGACCTTAATAGTTACCAGAAATTGCTATTTAGTCAGTGACTAGGGAGGCTTGTAAATAAACTAGATCCTTGTTCTTCCTACCTATTCTGCACTAGCTAAATGCACAAGATTATATCTGGTTCAGAATCAGTCCTCCCCCCCCATTTTTTAATTGTCTATATAATAGAATCTGTGGTAGTGCTCTAATAATAGAAAATGAATATACCAATCTATATGCTTGTACTCTACCTGGTATGTGTAAATTGTTGCATTGCTGTTTTACTGGGTTATGCACTTTGTGCTGCCTATTCTCTCACGAGCACATGAACGATGTGGGACGTTGTATAGCTTAGGATAGGATGGTGGGTGGGTGGGGAGTGGGGGGGGGGGGAATGCCCAATGTCTTTGTAAGATCTACTTTTACATATAGCTTTCATTTTTTTTATTGCCGAGCACTTTTACTATAACTATGTATATGCTTAACCCCAATTTGTGCCAGATTCCCACCACATTATAATAGTCGTGCGTGACTATGTTTCTCTGTGTACAAGGACTGCGTTATAGTACAGGAGATGGTGGAGGAATAAGGTCTAGTTTAGAAATGTTCTGATATTGACTAAATCGATGCAAAGCGTATTATTATTATTATTATAATTATTGTTATTATTATTATTATTATTATTATTATTATTATTATTATTATTATTTGATTAAATGAAAGCCAAAGAGGCTATGCTCCAGTGGATATGTTGCCATAATCCTGGATGACGTCTCCTGTCATTGCAATTTTAAATGCTTTAATTGCTTTATATTCCAGAAAATGAAATGTCTCCAAAATCATGTACATCTAGGGCTTAAATACTTCGTTCTGACCTACTTTTCCTTTTCAAGTTTTCTGGGTCTTGATATAATTTATGAAATAAGGTAATGATACGTAAATCTCGTGTTGTGAAACCAATTGATTGTTACGTCCGTGGTAACTACGGGCCAAATATGTAAAGCAAACGCTGTTAACTGCTAACTATTATCCTAGAGAGTTGGCGGCTCAAGTGTGGTGAAAGTGCAAAGAACAATTTAAACCTCATGATACTGTAATTATATTTCTGAGAGGAAGTGGTGTAGTTGACATTGAGAGATTAATGTTTTTTCTTTGCATTTGTGTTCTAAATACAGTAAATGAAAACTGAAGATAAAGAGAGAGAGAGAGAGAGAGAGAGAGAGAGAGATGCATAAATGGTTCAAAATTAGGTTTAGCATTTTATCTGGCCCCTGACTAGTAAATTTTTAGTTCTAGGATGTGGATGGTGACATACAGGGGTAAGTGGTCTCTGTATGTTTAGAAAAAAAATAGTAGTGTGTATGTACTGAATTACTATATATCAGTACTATACTTTTACTTTTTTGTATAATTATTTTAATTGTTATCTTTTGTACCATACTTATTATCATATAAGTAATATTACAAATTAATGTGGAATTTTTTCTTTTATGAAATACATGAAAATTTTAAGTTTTAAATGTTACTCAAGACACAAGCTAAGAAGTTGTCGAGACTTTTGTCTCTCTCATTTTCAAGTTGCTTTGGATTTAAATTTTGTATTTTGTTTGGAAAATCCTCTAACTCAAGTGTGACATACGTTTACAATGACAAGTGAATGTTTTTTTTTATATATTTTTGAGCAGGTCATTATTTTCTCTCAATTTTCAGTTTAGTTTCCACTCAGGTCTTGCCTTGTCATGGTGAGGTGGGGGTTCATGTATGACTCCCTGAGGCCAGTAGAGATTGCTTTTGTCCTTCTCTCCTGGCCCCTTTCCAGGCATTGTATATGTGAAAAAATTCAACATAGGGCTCTCATTTGGGTCATAGGACCACCCACTGAAGCAGTCACTCGTGAGGGGCTTGGTTGGATGTTCAGGATAGAATGCGAAGAAAGAAGGTTGTCTTTGCACCACTGTAGACGAGTGTATGATGCAGTTGGAACTGTTAAGAAGGTTGACAGAACACCTCTTGGGACAATGCATCCTTTCCTCACTGGCCTGCACTAGGTTTTCCTCGGTGCTCTAGTAGGTGTATCCCTCGGCTCCAGGGCCGAATCTTTTGAATGTATTTGGATAACAAAACTGCACCTCAAACACAGGCTTGTTGCGGAGTGACCAGGCTTATTGTCCCTCTTACAGTTGTGCATCTCCTTGTTGAATGTCCCGATTTTCAGGACCCCAGTCAAATATTTGTCCCTCGATAGAATCTTGGCGAATCGGATAGCTTTGCCATCATCTGCCTTATGTGCTTTTTGTTCTCGTATTGCATCCTTAGTGATATTTAGCGCCTTTTGAATGTCTTGCGACTTGATGGTGCAACACAAGTCTTTGTAGCTTCTTTTGATAATGTTCATCCTTCGTTGTTGAAGATGACCATGACTTTGATATATGGTTTGAGGTCATGACTTACTTACTTGGCTTAGTGAGGGAGAGTTACGCAAATCGTTAGCCTCACTCTCTCGTCCCCGGCCGATTTGGGTTCAGCAGCATGATAAGTCGAGACGGTAGGAGATAGGTAAGGATGCAGTGGATGGCCAGCAGTGTCCTGCACGTTTCACTGCGCCCTAGTTGCTCTCCACAATGCTTTGTTGGGTCTGCCTTCCTGGCCGTTGAACAATCCTGGTTGTTTCTTCTGTGCAGTCCGCTGGGTTCAGTTTTCGCATGCGTAGGAGGCAAGCCTCAACTTACAGAGGGCCTCAAACCTTTGGCTACCCTCACCTGGTATTGTCCACCAGTCTAAGCAGTTTACCCTGAGGTGTGGCCGCTGTTGCATACAGCAGCTACTAGGAGCCACAGGTGAGAGTTGAGTGCAGGAGGGGACCAAAGCAGACAAACCACCCAAAGGTGTGGCTATTCCTTTTCAGAGGTACTACCCTTCACTGACACCCCCCAATTATAATTACCTTTTGATAATTACTTAATGAAGCACTGACCACCTCCTCATTGTCAGTCTTACAGCCGTGCATCTCCTTGTTGAATGTCCTGTTTGCAGGTCGTTCTTGTTTTCCAACTGTCTTGGCCATGTCTTCCTTGATAGAATCCTTGATGAATCGCTCACCTTATGTCCTTTTGTTCTCATATTAACATCTTTAGTGATATTTAGCGCATTTTGAATTTCCTGCAACTTTAATGGTGCTACATAGTTTCCACAGGTTGGTGCCGAAGGGGAAATTTAGACAGCTCTGACTCCAATTAAATGTAAGTAATGTTCGATGACTGATTTGACATCTATTTGACATTTAGGGTAGATTTTGACACCGCCCTCCATGCCCCTCCCCAAAATCCCAGCATTTTTAGCCATAGGCTCAAATCAAAGATTTTTTTTTATTAACAAATAATGTGCTGATACCCAATTGTATAGGGATGATTAAGATTACAAAAGTGTAGATAAAAACTAGCTATAAGTTCGTCTTATGTCCCCATCTCACAAGATGGTTAGTCATGCGTGGTATCAGAAGAGAACATGAAATTGTGGGCTGATCTGTTAGTCTGCACAAGCAAACTCTGGGGAGAGCACAATAATATCTTGCAAAATGCAAGTATGAAGTACAGTACTTGTAGACCTGAAAGTACTTTATACCATTTGCTCTCAAATCATTTATTACAGGAGAAATTAGGTAGTGTTGGAGAGTATGTCCTAGCTCTTGTTCACAGTTGGAATGTTCACTATTGGGGGAGTCATTATATGCAGCCACCTGCCATATCAATTTCCCAGCCTAATTCTGGCAACTACAATATCACACATACTTAGCGACATTTAATGCCTTTTGAATATCCTGCACATTTGATGGAGCTACATAGCATTCCCGGCTTGGTGCCTTCTTTTGATAATTACAATGTCACTGTCTAGTGGATGTTTTGTGCTGTCAGTACATATGGTTCTTTGTTCTAAAACAACTTTATACTCGTGTTTTCCGGCCATTGAGTGCAAGGACCATTCCCGATTTGCTGATATACTGCACCTTTTACAACACATTGGAATGCGAGGGAGCTGGTCGGCCGAGCGGACAGCACGCTGGACTTGTGATCCTGTGGTCCCGGGTTCGATCCCGGGCGCCGGCAAGAAACAATGGGCAGAGTTTCTTTCACCCTATGCCCCTGTTACCTAGCAGTAAAATAGGTACCTGGGTGTTAGTCAGCTGTCACGGGCTGCTTCCTGGGGGTGGAGGTCTGGTCGCGGGCCGGGCCGCGACCGGACTAAAGCCCCGAAATCATCTCAAGATAACCTCAAGATGCCTGGATAACTGAATTTCAGGCTTATCACATGCAGTTTTTGCTGTGTTGTCTGTTGTGCTGAACAACGCCTGTTAGATGGTAGCTATACATATGAGGAGCTCTTGCTCTGTATGAATTATGCTTATAATGGATGTTATGACATTCCTATTATCCATTTTGCATGTTGGGATTTTAAGCGGCTTGAAGAGCTGACTGGCCCATTTGGAAAATTAGTTTGAGTCAAAGCACCTTCAATTATGTACATAGACACTTCCAGGTAAATATTATTATGATTCAGAATCTGACGGTGACTAAACTTTTTGACCAAGACTTCAAAGAGCTTCCATCTGGTAGAGCAAAGATGTAACTCTTTAACCTAACTAGTATCTCCATACGGCTCTCTTGCAATAAAGTGATGAATATATGATAAGTACTCATATTCATTTCAAAGTAAGCTTTTTAATAGAATTAACTTGAACTGTTTTCTAGTGAAATCTACTTAAACAGTCAGTACTAACTATTTTACCCTGAAAATACTACGTTTTGGTTATTTTCTGTAGACATTATAACAAAGAAACTGATATTTTGACTAGTGTTATTTTTTAGCAAAATTCCAGATGATTGCACATGTTTGGAGTTTTAAATTATGACTTTTTATACCGAAAATATTCAATTTAGTGAAAATAGGGTTATTGACTTTTGATAAAAAGTAAAATTTTGCCCAAGTCTATCTGCCGTTTTCAAAATACGATACCTATCGGAAATATGACTTGATCGTTATTTTTGAGTGGAGGAGGAGGTACTGGTGGTGGTATGATACTTTATTGTGGTATACTCTTAGTAGACCTACCATGACACAGTACTGTGCTCCACAGCTGTGCTGTAAATATATTTATCAAAGTAGATTGGTAGCCAAGACTGAACACACAAATAGACTTGAGTCAATTTCCCATTAGTAAAAACAATGTGACCTTCCTCCAACCAGTCCAATTCTCGACTGAATTTGTTCCTATGGTGCCTCAGAATCGACTGAACTGATTATATATTTACAAAGAGTTATTTGACCACCATTGATCTCTCGCCTATTTATATCATACATAATGTAACCTTCCGAGTGTTTATTAACTAATTTTAACATTATCTTATTTTAAAACTTGCCAGGAGCTTTCATGGCAATAATTACCTATACGTCTGGCAGCGCTGCAGGATCAACTGTTTCCAGATTCAATGTATTCACTTTATCTGCTTGCCAAATATCCTGATTCACTTCCCAGACTACTCTGTTGATAACAGTGGTGGCGGTGTTAAGTGTTAGTGGTCTACCTGGAATTGTTTTCATTAATAAATGTTATGTACTTTCCGCAGGAATACAAAATAAAAAAAGAACGTAGTCAATGCGTGTCCAGTGTGAAAGGCCAAATCAAACCGCCTTTGATGACAGTGTTAATGTTTTCAGTAACATTTTGTTAAAAAAGAAATTGCATTTTCAATCATGTGGACAAAATTTTCATTCCGGTAAATAGTGCTTTTATTTGCACTCTTATGTGTGATGAGTGTCGGGTGAAGGGTTATGAGTAATGGGTGATAGGTAAGGATGATGGGTGAGGGAGACTTGCCTATCAGCTTACCTTTCAATGTATTCGAGATAGAGAAGTCGATCTAGCTCTTATGCCCTCTCCCCGTCTGCTAGCTTTCATGTGCCTGTTGGCCTATCCTCATAGCTTAACCCTCTTGGATCGGCACCCATCTTACTGCAGATCTGTACAGTTTTTCAATTTTTTGCTTTATGCTTCACAAGATATGGATTCCATTCTGGTGCTGCATATTCTGGTATTGTTCTAACAAATGTTGAGTAGAGTGCCTTGACGTCCTGGCTTAGTTTTCTGAACCTTGTTCTAATGTTCACCAGCGTTCACATGTTATCCTGTTTGTCTCCAGTGTTAGTGTTGGAATTATATTCATTCCTAAATCTCTCACCGGTTCCTGTAGTGGTTTTTCCCTTATTATATAAATAGTTCCTGGTCTCTGTCTCCTTTTCTTTTACAACTTTCATTATCTTACAATTGTTGGGAGTGAAGTTTGGCAACCACTTACTTGCTTACACCTAAAGTTTGTGAAGGTCCTGTATCTTTCTGCAATCCTTAGTTATTACAGTCCTCGTCAGCTTTGCACCTGCCAACACTGGCATGTGTGAGCTCACTCCCTCGGGCATGTCATTCACATAAATTAGGATCAGCAGTGGTCCTAGGACCGAGCCTTGCGGAACCGCATCAGTTACATTCCTGTAACATAGTCTTCCCGGCATGGTACCTTCTTTTGATATTTCCTTCCTCGTTACATTATACTCCCAGTTCATTGTTTTCCCAGTTATCCCAGCCTGCCTCTCCATCTTGTTCACCAGCCTTTCAAAAAGAACAGTACCAAATAATTTTTGACAAGCTGGAAAAATACACTACCCAATCATCATTTTCGAGTCATATTTTAGTAACCCAGTCATACAGCTCAATCAAGCTTGTCCAGTACATCTTTCCCTTATAAATCCATGCTGCCCTTTCGTTTAAAAGTTCTCTTTCCACTTATTCTCAGCCTGATTACTCTCTCTCCAGCACTTTATTCTGAATACTTATCAAAAGACACTGGACTGTAATTTAGTGCCTCCTATCTGTCCCCTTTTTGGAATATTGGGACTGTGTTTTGCCATTTTTCCAGGGTTCTGGAAGTGTTTGTCTCAAGTGTTGTATTAAATATTTTAGATAGCAGGTGACAAGATGCTTTTGCAGCCCTCCAGTTGTCATGGCGAGATTAATCTGGTCTCATTGATTTTGTTACATCTAGTTCCTCCAGGTGATTTCTTACCTCTTCTTCACTGGCTACAGTGTCATCCATTGTTTCTTTCAGTTTTTCATCTTGCAACCTTGGTTTCCACATTGTAAATAGTAAAGACCTCCTGAAATCTTGTGTTAAGTTCACAAGATTCATGTACAAGTTCATATGCGTCATCTTTTCTGTGAGAATTTTCCCTCATCTCATCAATTTGATTACATGGTCTCTTACAGCTCGCTTTTCTCTTTAATTGGCTATAGAACAGCTTGGGGTTTTCCTTAGCTTTTACTGCAATGTCATTTCCTATTTGCCTCTTCTCTCCTGACTCAGTTGTATTTATTTCTGATTCTCTTTAGTGCCTCTCAATTGTCCTTAGATACTAGTTCTCTCTACTTCTTCCAGGTGTTTTTTTTGGTCGTCTCCTGAGCTTCCCGGCATTGCCTATTGATGCAGGGTTTTACTTTTTTTTTTTTTCTCGTCCATCTCCTTTTAGAGTGGTATGATCTGCTGTGTTTTGTCTGTCGATTTTCAAGGCGATTGTGATACACAATTATTCACAATCGACTTGAGAATGGTCCAGGACGGACCGAAACGTCGTCGTCCCTTCACTTTCTAGTGTGTGGTTTGGTTAACATTTCTAGTATGTATTCTTGCTGTTTGGTTTCCTTTGATAATATTGATTGTTCAAAATTACAGTATAGCTGCAGCAATAAGCCTACACCACCTATTTTTTCCTTATTCATGGCTTGATATCCTCATGGAATGACTGCATTTCCTATAATATTTGTCAGTTTAGTTTATTTCAATCATGTGAGGTTGTTGTTCTGCCACTCTTCCCTGTATCTCCACTCCTTTGTTTGCAATTCCATCTGTATTTGTGTACATTACTTTTATGCTGCTCATCACAACTGGGCTGCTTTTGTTTTCCAGAGGGATATTGGTTCACGTAGCTGCCTTCCTACGTGTGGTAGGGGGAGTGGTGAATGATGATCTAGTCACTCTTAGGGCCAGATTCAAGAAGCAGTTACACAAGTACTTACGAACGTGTACATCTTTCCTCAATCTTTAACGACTTTGGTTACATTTATTAAACATTTTACAAGCATGACAACTTGCCAATCAACTGTTGTTATTGTTATAAACAGCCTCCTGGTGCTTCGGAGCTCATTAACTGTTAAATAGTTGTAAGCAAAGCAGCCAAAGATTGAGAAAAAATGTACAGGTTCGTAAGTGCTCGCGTAACTGCTTCGTGAATCTGGCCCCTGGCTATTCGCTTGTATGGCCACCTCACTAAGATGGGCAGCCGTACTATTTCCCTCCATGGGGCTACCCAGCTTTACAAGACTGCACATGGATGATGCATGACGGGTTATTAAACCATCACAAAATTATAACTAAACTATTTCAAAATATCAACATATAGCCTTTGTCTAAGGACCCAAGAGCTGGAGACTGATGCAAAAAGATCTGGATCCAGATTCACGAATTAGTTACGAAAAAACTTACGAACCTGGGGCCTGATTCACGAAGCAGTTACGAAAGTACTTACGAACGTGTACATCTTTCCTCGATCTTTGACGGCTTTGGTTATATTTATTAAACAGTTTACAAGAATAACAACTTCCCAATTAACTGTTGTTATTGTTATAAACAGCCTCCTGGTGCTTCGGAGCTCATTAACTGTTTAATAATTGTAAACACAACCGCCAAAGATTGAGAAAAGATGTACACGTTCGTAAGTGCTTACAAAACTGCTTCGTGAATCTGGGCCCTGCATATCTTTTCTCAATCTTTGGAGGCTTTGTTTACAATTATTAAACAGTTAATGAGCTCCGAAGCACCAGGAGGCTGTTTATAACAATAACAACAGTTGATTGGCAAGTTTTCATGCTTGTAAACTGTTTAATAAATGTAACCAAAGCCGTCAAAGATTGAGGAAAGATGTACACGTTCGTAAGTACCTGCGTAACTTTCGTGAATCTGGCCCCAGCAAGATTGAGGAGGAGTTAATGGAGAGGACCGCTGGGTGGACGGCACCCAGGAACTGAAGTACAACCTCCTAACCACCTATAAATATTTCAGATCAAAATTGAAAATAAGTTTTGCAATGTTGAGAATAAACTAACTGGCTTATATCACACGAGCCTGTCAGCAGACAGCCCGTCCTCCCACTTGCTTTGTCAATATTGGCTTATTTAATAAGTGCATATGTGACATTAATTGATTGTGAATATTTTAGTTTAGTTTACTCCTGTGAATATTTAGAATATTAATATTTTAGGTTAGGTGAGGTCGGTGTTTTCTGTGAAGCTTTTCAAGGTAAACTAAAATATTCACAATCGATTAGTATGTCACATATGCACTTATTAAATAAGCCAATATTGATTATCGGCAAGTGCGAGAACGGGTTGCATTTTTCCACTCCGCAAGAAATGCAACTTTAACATACGAACCCAACAACCCTATTCAGACCGATGCATAAAAAACGCCAACATTACGGTACTTTAACTTTCATTAAAACTTCCCATTTTTAAATATTTTATTGCGTAAAAAATGCAACGTAGTAAGTGAGAAAGACGAACTGCCACGCCCACAACAAATGGATATCATCAGCGGCACCTGCAAGCTTGGCCACCATAAGACCTGTAGAAAGTGTAATAATACTTTTCCAGACCTTATATACCTCGTATATGAGACCAAATGTGTAGCGCCAGCGTAGCGTCCTCGTATATCGTTAAACACAAGACGCTGTTAAATAGAGTTCAGAGGTATGCCATTAGTCTAGTCACAGACCTCATAATATCATGGGGCCGGACAGCGCGGAGGACTCTGAATTCTGTGGCCCGGGCAGAAACGAATGAGCAAAGTTTCTTTCACCTTGATGCTCCTGTTACCTGGCAGTAAATAGGTACCCGGGAGTTAGCCAGCTATTACGGGCTGCTTCCTGGCTGTGTGTGTGTGTGGGGGGAAAAAAATTAGTATTAACAGTTGATCGAGAGGCGGGCCGAAAGGGCAAAGCTCAACCCCCGCAAGCACAACTAAGTGAGTACAACTAGGTGAACACTCACTCACTAAAGCCAGCATACATATTCAGAGCGGGATGTGGCTCAGATGTGGGAAGATCATCATTGCCAAATGTTATATATTCAGGATGCAATCTGCGCCTCGCTGGTTGCATATAACTGTGTTGATCGTCAGCACCTGTCTGTCTGTCTGTCTGTCTCCTCTCGTCTGTCTGTCTGTCAGCCCGGCCCCTCTCGTCTGTGTGTCTGTCAGCCCGGCTCCTCTCGTCTGTGTGTCTGTCAGCCCGGCTCCTCTCGTCTGAGTGTCCGCGTCAACACTTCCCTTTGTTTACAGTGTTTGAGATCACGTTGGTTCAGGGTGTTGGTGTGTAGGTCAGTGGCTCTCTAGATTGGTGCCTAAGCTCTTTGGCCCCGCCTCTCAAACTCAAATCAACTTGTGTACAAGTTTCAAAGTCTATTTCTCTCTTATATATCTGTACTTAAAGCTGTATGTGAAATCTTCCTCTACGTCACTATTCTTAAACTTACCTATCTAAAAAACTTATTTTTTTTAATGTTACTTTGGCTCGGCGTACTATCATTTTCCAATCTGTAATTTTGTCATAATTAACCCATGGTAATTAGTCTGGTCTTTTCTGTTCTGTCAATTACCTTGAATATTATCTATGTGGTGATCATGTCTCCCCCCTCACATTTCTCTCTTTCAGTAACGTAAGCTTTAGTTCAGTTAGTCTTCCCTCGTATGTCACGCCTCTCAGCTCTGGTACTAGTTTGGTGTCACGCTCTGGATTGTCTTAATTACGTTTGATTTTCAATAACATTCTGACTGCATAAGTTCCAGAACGGAAGCGGAACCCCTGTGTGTGTACTGCACAGTGACGAATGAACAGTGAACTCCTTGTTCATGTTGCTCTAGGTGTCATAAGTCATCAACCTTGCAGAATGCAGCTGGGTAAACTGTACTTCTTGAAACCCATAATTCTCGCGTTATCAGGAAGTCTTGATAAGATGGCTATCCGGCCTGGGAGATCTGATAAGATGGCTATCCGGCCTGGGAGATCCTTCACATAACTCTGGGAGGGAAAAGGTTGCAGGTGTGACCCAGGTGTAGGGAACCAGCTGTTACGTCACCTCAGTGTGGTAACTTCCCCTCACTCTGAGACTCTGGCTTGTGTTGCTTAGGTACTCCCTTACCAACTGGTTATGTACTGTCTTATCTGCTGTTTATCTACCGTTTAGGTACTCTCTTTCTAATGTCTGGGTACTTCCTTACCTACTGCTTATGTACTTCCTTATCTACTTACTGTTTAGGTACTTATCACCAATTTAAGGACTGTCTTAGCTACCACGTAGATAATTCCTTACCTACCATTAAAGTACTGGCAATACATGCCTTTTTAGATATTAGATACTTCCTCAGCTACTTTCCATCCAGCCTGCTTCTGCAGTTTGGGCCATAGTCTTGTGCCGGCAACTGACTGCGCCTTTCTTACTCTTTCTTCGGCGGTCATTGTGTCAACAGATCAATACTGTGGTGAGATGCTATGAGTATACTTTGATGCTCTGCTGCCTGTGTGTGTGTGTGTGTGTGTGTGTGTGTGTGTGTGTGTGTGTGTGTGTGTGTGTGTGTGTGTGTGTCTGTGTCTGTGTGTGTGTGTGTGTGTGTGTGTGTGTGTGTGTGTGTGTGTGTCTGTGTGTGTGTGTGTGTGTGTGTGTGTGTGTGTGTGTGTGTGTGTGTGTGTGTGTACTCACCTAATTGTGGTTGTGGGGGTTGAGCTCTGGCTCTTTGGTCCCGCCTCTCAACCGTCAATCAACAGGTGTACGCTTTGTCGGGGTCACTCCTTACGTGAAGAAAACGGAGACGGGTATTTAACATATTTTAGGTAAGTCCTATTTGTTAACGTTTCTGAAGGTTAATGCACATATTTTGAAGTTTTCAATTTAGTCATTTGATAAGGAAATTTGACCATAAGAGAAAATGGAGATTTTTCACAATTTTACCCCAAACTGAACTGTGTCAGACTTTCATGTATTGATTGATGTCGATATGCTGACTATACGAAGCTGGAGTATCGACAAGATATCAACTCCTAGATCTTTATTCGTCATTGCGAGAGGCATAGGTTTAATTAGTCAGGCCCAATTGTCTTATGACGAAGGAATGGTATTCAAGCAGGTGATGAGTCACAATAACGTGGCTAAAGTATGTTGACCAGACCACACACACTAGAAGGTGAAGGGACGACGACGTTTCGGTCCGTCCTGGACCATTCTCGACAATCGACTTGAGAATGGTCCAGGACGGACCGATACGTCGTCGTCCCTTCACCTTCTAGTGTGTGTGGTCTGGTCATCAATGGTATTTAAACGTGGGTTGAAAAGACCGTAGACTTTATCGTACGCAAATTGAACATTATCTTTTTGCCAGTGCGGATTAATGCCCAACTGGCTCTACATGACCTCGCCGTCATGCAAGATAAGGATATTTCCACCATCACATAGCTCTTGACACACTATGCAACCCATCATAGTATAGTGTACCTACATAACTTTAGATGTACCTATGTATGTTAGTAAACAAAATAAAAAAAAAATGATTCTCTAATGCCGTGGGTGATTACACACAGAGATCACACTAACGTGATGCATCAAATGAACAAATCTACAAGGGCCGTGACGAGGATTCGAACCTGCGTCCGGGAGCATCCCAGACACTGCCTTAATCGACTGAGCTACGACAGGGTTAAAAAGAGTTGAAACCGAAGTTTCGAATCCTCGTCACGGCCCTTGTGGATTTGTTCCGTGGGTGATTATTAGTTCATATTGTGTAAATGTTGCCGTGATATGGGACTGACGGACATGATGTTAGTGCATCAGTTTAGTGATGTTGTGAACGCTCGAGAGGACGGGCTGGGAAGTGACGGAGATGTTGCCATGACAGTAATGATGTTGCCATGGTGGTAATGATAGAGATGAGGGGTAGGGAGAGAGAGAGGTAAGGTAATTATCGGGAGAAAGCGCAAAGTCAGCACGACTATATAGAATTTGGGATGGATGGAGATGAGGATTTGGGATGGGACGTGGGAGAAGGAATGGTCCCCAACCACTTGTGGACGGTCGGGGATGAAGCGAGACCGTCGCTCTACCGTCCAGCTCAAGTGGTTGGGTAGTGGGGAAGTAGAGAGAGGGGGATTGGGGTAATCCTTGTGTGTGAAACGTCATATTTTCTTCCCTTATAATCTCCTATTGCCTTAACGGAGCTCTCAACCCAAGCATTTGTCCAAGCCAGTGTCCAAGCCACTGTCCAAACCCCTCATGACAACCAAAACTCCGCTCATCACAGAGATCACTGCGGACTTCAAAACCACCTTCCATTACTTGCCAGGAAGATTCTATTAACGGGAGATAGAAGCAAGACTTACACTAGAGGCAGAGAATCTATAAAACTCCCCGGAGAGCGCTCAGGCCACCTC